>NC_090923.1:141797011-142118428 GCF_040938575.1 Ambystoma mexicanum | reverse complement strand
CAATGTGGCCTTCAATGCCATCTGCCAATCATAGGGTCAAGTCTGTGAACCAGAAATCAAGATTTCTTACGATACGCTTTGACCGCAATCAGAGATTTTAATTATTACATTGCATTCTTGGTGAGGGACTGTTTGTGATGACACCTGCTGCAGTACCTACGCGCCCCGTTAAATTAAAAGGGTTTGTCCATGAAAGTTGAGGACACTCGTACATACGGAGGACTTCTTTGTACCAGGAGGGATTCATCCCTGTGAACTTCAGCACCTTTATGCATTATGCAGTGACTTATGAGCTATCTATATAGCCTGGATTCGATAAAGGCAGCTCTGCCGAAACACGTGTCATCCACAAAGGCTCTAACATCACAAAAATAAAAGGAATTTATTAATCATCACTACTTGCCATTCCATTATTTTTCGGCGCACTATCAAGGGATAGCTCAACACAACCATTATATATTGAATTATTACATGCCAGCTTCAAGCTGATGTAAACGCATGCCGTAATCTCAGACGTGACAAGTATCGGCTCCGTAGTGCTTCTCACTACACCTTAAAAATACCGCTCTTTCATCAATCCCGCAAGGGATGAGAGTCTACTACAGATTAAGTACCGTATCTCAGGAGAAGGTCCTTGAAAAAGACCACAAGGTCGAAACACATGTTGGCTGTGCACTTCATGATTACATTTGTTTTCTGCAATACATTCTTTGGTAACTTGATTACTTTATCCAAATTGGATCATCCAAGTAATAACTATTTTGAGACTTAATACCCAGAGCGCAAGTCGCCCTTTTCAGACTCAATTCTTATGTTCACTTTTTCCAAACTCTAGGTGGGTGAGTTTGATGAGAGGGTGTCCGCTGCCGGTTTTGAATGTTACATTTCAACTAAGAGTGATCATTAGCGCACGGATTCTATATCGAACCCATTGAATACATTTTTCTTTTTTTTCCACTTTCCTTTTTATTTGAGTGATTAATTTGGGCATGATTTGGTATGTTCACCAACAGTATTTATGAATTTTGCTTGTGAAATGACTATTGACCTACTAATTTTTATTGTTCACCAAATTTCTCTTTTTAAACTATCGTTTTTGCCTATGTGCACATGCCTACCAGATTTATAAATGTATGTATTTTGTGGTAGGTTTGTATTTTACCTGTGATTACATATCTTATGGTGTTATGTAATATAATTTTTATGGATTACCAATCAAAAATAAATCATGAATTTGTTTGACTTGTTAATTAAGGAATTCAAGTGCTTGTGTTATCTTCTGTGGTCAGCTAAGTCATATGTGAGCGTGTGGTTAATGTGGCTGCACAGGCACAAATGCCTCCATTGGTGGTGTGTTGGGTAACACACCCACTCACCCTGTCAATAATGCCACTGTCTGAGTGATCTCAATGGGTTTTTAAATAACGCATTATTATTTTCCACATCAATAGTTAGTAACAGAGGCAGTTTAATGTATAAGGTCTGATATCCTCAATGCATATTGACAATGTCATCTATACAGTGATGTCAATCTTTCAGGTATTTATGACCACGGTCATGAATATATGATCAGTTTCAAACGTGTACATGAAGGCGTTCCTGTAAGATGGGGCCAAGGCAGATTGTTTGTTAATGACAATTGTAAGCTGAATTCCCATCCGATGCACAGCCACAATCTTGTTGGCTTGCTGCTGACATTCCAAGGAATCGGATAACATGACCATCAATTCACGCCAGCTGTAGCATTTCATGGGCCCACCTTAGTGGCCTCTTTAAACGGTCTCTTAATTCGTCCCGGCAATGCAATTTGTTTGGGAGCATCTTTATTTTTTTTATTTATTTTACATTTTTAAAGCTGCTCACACAGCCCACATCGAGGCGCTGTTACAGGAATTGTTTGTTGGATGCGTAATTATTTTTTTTTTTTGTCTTAGTTGCGTATTTATTACACCCAGAGGTTTCTAAGCGCGGACCCGGGGATCGAACCTGTGTTGCTTTGTGTCGTCTTCCTTCCAAGGCGCGCACGTTGCCACTGAGCTATCTTCCCGGGACTATTATTCTTTTTTGGTTTCGTTATCTCCCATTGAAGATCTACATCTCAAGCTTTACAGAGTCAGCAACTTGCTTGAACAGAGAGATATACGCTGCCCACCTATGTATCCCTTTAGTGTGTCTCTGCATGTGTGAATATAAAACCCTTCATTATAATGTATTTCCCCAAATCCTTCTTTTGAGACCGTTGCCCAATCGGTAGGTAGGTCAGCATTGCAAGGGTGTGACTCCATCACGAAATCTGCCCAAACCTGTACAGACTACTCTCCAGCCACTGGTATTGATACAGAGGTTCCTTCGCAAGGCTGTCCCTAAGACCTTCTTCTATAATTTTGAAGACATTGCAGAGCTGACTGAATGGGTAAAGAGATGCTAGTCTTTCTGGTCAAGTACAAGCAGTGTTTCAGATCCTCCATTACAATGGTTGAAGCCACCAGCTATGAGATGTCTGCCTATCATCTCAGGAGACTCCAAGAAAGATGGTTTGTAGGAATGACTTGGGAAAATAACAACAGTGGACTTTAGAACCAACCCATCCTGGAACCATTCATGAATTCTCTTCTCCCTAATTTGGAAGGCCTGGTCTGACTCTCTGCAACCCACCTTGCAGATGGCGATCAAGATGGCGATGGGCATCAACAAGCACAGCAGTGTACATCCGCCGGCATGCAGGGAAAGACAAAGAATTGACATGTTCTGCATCTGGGCAAGTACCTATCTGGAATCATATTCAGCACCAGAACACCCGGCCAAAGTAGACCTCGACTGAATCCCTTGGTTCAAGTGGTTGCACCACTCAAGAATAAAAAGCAAAGATCTTCCATAACTTATAATAGTAATGTATGTATTTATTAGTGTTTGGTTTAGCAAAGCCTTTCACAATAGAATCTCAATTGTATTTAAATTCTTTACATCAACACAGCACAACAATTAGAAAATAATTCAAAACATACTTCATATCAACTTTCTAAAATGTCATTTGAATCACAATATGACAATTTAATGATTTAACAGTAAATATTCCTAAAATGTCATCAACAAATGTAATCTAAAAGTTTCATCTAATAATTTTGATATTTGACATAAGAGTTTTGATATTCGAAAATAACCTAGGAATCACCTTTACTCACAAAGGAGTGCTGCTGCTACTATTTAACAATAGTTTGGTATGCACAAGTAAAGTGTGACTCACTGTCATTCACACACGAGTGCTGCTTCTGCTTCTTGATACAAATTCTGCTTCTACGTGAGCACTGTTTACTCGCAGGGTTCCTGTTTTCAATGTGCAAGTGGGTACAGAGCGCCCAGGTTCACAGCACACTGTGAACTCACCAGCTCAACCGTGTACCTCCGTTCCCCCACACCGCTCACATGACTTTAGCTGTTGTGGCTCCACTAAAAACGTCAGACTACTCCACACCACTTCCACTTGGCGGTCCTTCGGCTCTCTGGTGCTCGCCCACCACCGGTCCTTAGGTGCACACCAGCCACCTGAGACAGCCTCCAGCATACTTTCTGCATTTAAGATTTTTGGGGCATAGACCATGTCAGGACCAGCAAGTGGTATCTGCCCAGCAATATTCCCAGCGTCTTCCCACTCCTCCAGTTTCTGCCTGGGCAGCCACCATGGACCACGTGGCTTCTGCTGCTGCCTTGTACTACTCTCCACCAACAACGCCAACTCCTCTCCTATGGCCTGCACCTTAGGGGGTCTTTTTTGCCTTAGTCTCCCTCAGATGAGGGTCATCTGCTGCAATGAACCAATCACTCCTACAATGGTGTGCCTCTTCATCCCTCGTCTTTGTCCCAGTACTGAGGGAATTATGGGACTTGAAATCCCTACTGGTAAAATTAGCTTTTCTCGTTTCTACTGTTTTGATTTTAAATCTCAGTTCGTTCCTTATAGCATCCTTTAAAGGAACATCATAAGAAGTATTCATTAACCCTGTTTGGACAGAAAAAGGTAATTCTTTTACAATGGTGTTATTCACAAATATCCTTTTACTGCCTCTTTGAGTGTTATGGAGTTTTTCAGCTTTATTGGTCTCTCGCACTTTAGAAGGGTCTTGATTTCTCTCCGGGTCTAGGAGTATATGATTCATTTCACCCCTATGTGTTTGGGTATCTGGTGGGGCAACAAAATATTTATCACAACCAGCCATTACATACGTTGGCATTGCTGAGCCATCCTATCTAGAGGAAGACAAATAGCAAGTGTCATCCCACGGTTTCCTCTCACTCCGCTGGGCCCTTTCTCGTCCCAGGTCATCCACCTGCAGAACACCACCACAAAGGTCCAGATCAGAAAGTGCCTTCCTTTTACCTGGCCACCTGGGAGGAGACTGTAGGCAGGGGTTTAGTGAGGGATCCGTAGGATTCATCCCATATGTCACTACATAGCGAGTCTCCAGGAGGGTCTAAAATCTTAGTATACAATTGAAGAGCCCCCCAAATTACCACTGCTTTTCACTGTAAGTGTGTTAATACAGAAGCTGGCACGCACTGGGGTACTGTAGTTGCTTTCCACATAAATTACTTCTGCTCTGTTGGGAGTCAAATCATCAACACTGGGATTACATTCTAGACCGTAAATCAGACTTGTGATCACTTTCTGCCTATCGACGTTTAGAACTGGGAAAAGCGAAAAACTACAAACCAGCCATTTTAGTTTTTTTTACTGTGTTATATAAGGAACTAACTTAGCTCTTAATTTCTTATTTAAAAAAGGTCTTTGTTAGATTTAGGTGATATAGAAAATCCCAGATGCTTTCATTATTTTATGACTTTTAGTTGAGTTTCCTTCATATACTAGTTTAGACTATTTTATATTGAGCCTGTGAAAAGTATGATGTTATTTATTTATTTTTATTGAAACAATAGAACCAGAGGAGAGGAGCATTACCGTACCTTCAGGTAAGCCCAGGGCACCACCAGGCCGGTAATGCCTCCCCTCAGAGGGTTTTATAGCTATTAATACCCCAGCATGTTGTACCTGAGTAGTAATAGTTTATTTTTCTCAAAGTTGAGAAACGTCCTGTACACCGTTTTCAACTTGAGAAAACCAACAAAAAAGTGCCCACCAAGGTTCAGGGAGACGGGCACTACATGTAGTCCCTTCTCCTTTTCCATGTCCTCTATTGCTGGATCGGTGCTGTTCCCAGCGCAGGGAAGGACAGAGCAGCTCAGGTAATTGGGGTGTGCTTAGGGAGGGGGAGATAAGATGTGCTAAAGGGTGTTGGAGTGGTGTGGAGGGGACGCAGGGAAAGGTTGCACTTTCTGTCAATCCGGTGAGGGAAGATGGCGGCCATCCACTCTGTGGAACCTGCTCCAAGCCTCCACAGAGTGGATGGCCACCATCTTGAAGTGTTGCACTATGCACTTCAACACCATGTGCTCCTAAGTCCCTGGAAGAAACTGCAGTCCTGACATTCATGACTGTGGACTTGAAGCAGATTGTTGCAAAGCCTATCCCAACACTGCAAGCTACAATGATGACACATGACAATGTGGTTGAGATTTTGAAGATGTTCTAGAATGGCAGCAGAAAGTCAAAGTAAATATGATAGATATTAACTGTGCCCAACCAGTTCTTGAAACTGTAAAAAGGGTTAATGATGGGAAATGGTGTAAAGCTAACTTCTAATATATTTACATTATCAGTGTAGCCACTATGTTCTTTTGTCACACAGCCATCTTTTATCGATCTTATACAATATCAGCCATATTGAAGGCCTTGAATCCATGCTACCTGAGTGGGAATAACTAGTGGGCCTGTCCGTATGAAAGATTTGACAAGATCAATAAAATGAACTTGTCAAGAGACAATAAGAACCCCTCTCAGCCTTGGTGTAGGATGCCTACCAGGGGGGAAGCGAGTCCTACCCCATGAGAGGGGAGTGTCTGTTGAGAGGGCCCCAAATCCTGTTTTCTCCCTGGTTGCCTGCTTGTACATGTCCAACTTGCATCAGCCCATATCTTTTGAAGGTAATTCTGTGCAAGTTGTGTATTTCTTTCCTAGAGCCATAAGTGAGACATCAGCTGTATGGAGAGAACACCCATAGGACTACAACTCATTAGTGCCCCATGTTACTTGTCTACAGCCATGTGAGACACAGCACCAACAAGAAGAGAGAGAAAGAGCCAGCAAAAGAAGAACCAGAGAGCTTGCTCATGTAGGGAAGACCCAAAACCCGAATGATAAAAAGTAATCCGGCACGTCAAATAGGAATGCACGTTTGCAAGAAAAACAAGTTTTATTACATGCAACCATGGCCGGGGCCGTCAGTCATATCGACAGAACTGAAAACTAACAACTTGCTCGACACGGCCATACAAGTTACAGTTTGTATAGCAGAAAACCGCAAAATGAACATAAGTAACACATATCAGATACAATGTAATCCCACGTTTACACGTCTAAACACCAACTATATTTAACTATCCAATTGGTCAAAACATTCAGGCTTATCTAAATACAGCCCCCTAACGATGACCTAAGTTGAGCAGTCAGTGAGAAATACTGCAAGGAGATTGGTCAAGACCCCTAGGCAAAAGGGGAGATGTGCAGTCACCTGAAAGGACCCAATTAGACACTAGATGTGGAGGGAGAATTCAACAACCCATGGTAATACAATGGCTTCCTCATGAGACCAGCCTGTTTGGCACTCCTTAATGGCTCATTTGACAGTGCAGCTGTACTTGTTGACTAAAGCTACTGTGACTACCCTTCTGGAATATGTAGCATTCCTGGTACATCTGATCCTATCTCTCTTGGGAACCAGGTAGCTTTATAAAAACACATTCGTGGAGCCGCTCTCGGGAATTCATTTTCTTACATTTGTTTGCTCTTTTCAGTGGGTCTGCTGTAGTTCTGAAGGTGTCGCCTCTTTGTAATGGGGACAGTATAACTCCAACATATTTCGCTGCTTTGGGCATGCCTGGACTCTAGGCCTTGTTCTCAATATTATTTGTCCTTTACAGCTTCTGCACTAATCATCAAGAACAAAACTAATTAAAAATGCATTCCATTCTCAGCTCCTATGTAATTAATTCTTGGCTTGGTACTCTTAATACATTTTACTGAGCCTAAACCTCTTTCCACAATTGGGATGCTGCACTTGAATCCCAACCCGCAGCTGCCTGATACCCCATGCACCACTCTCCAGCACTGATGCATACAGTAACCAAACTTCTGTGCTAGACCTATTCACCCAAAACACTTGTCATGGAGCATCAGTCAATTAGCAAGCTTTAACTTATCTCAGGGGTGACTGTACTGTGGCCCCCTAAAATGAATTAGCACACTTTCCATCACAGGCCCCCTTTGGTTGGTGAGTGCAAGTGGTACTGTGTGGTGAGTGTGCGCGCAAGGCACTGAGAGTGTTAGAGGGAGTATAGAGAGTGACTGGAAAGTGATTGTAGGAGTGAAAGATTGGTGACCGGAAAGAAGGTCGAGTAGTAGTGTGGCGGAGGGAGTAGTAGTGTGAACGCAGGAGCGTAGGGTGCAGGAGGGAGTAGCAACATTGAAGTGTGGAGGCAGATAATGGGAGGAAGGAGAGAAAATAGTAACTGATGCATACTCTTTGCTTCTGCGGTCCTTCTTAAGTTTCCTTACCATTGGGATGCTCCCGCCTTTGCACAACATCAGTCCTGCTTGGCAGTGGCTCCATGGTAATCATTATGCCTCTCTTTAACAGCTTTGTCTCAGTACTATTAGTTTTGTCAGCTTTCCAGGCACTGCAGCAATACCTGAATCTTCTATTAGTAGATGGTGAATATTCAGGTTTGCAGATGTACATGGAAGTATTGAGTACAGTGTGGGAGTCTAAATAGTAGGGATGTGTGTAAGGTGTTGGGTGACGGTTGTTATACTGCGTTCCCCCTAGATGTTTGTCCTTGTCCCTAGAAGGGGAGTCTCTCCCCATGGGATCCTCCTGCTGAGTACCACCCCAAGAGGCACTTTTGCCTACATTATTTCTCCTTGACATCAGAGATAAGGCCTTCGCTTGGTTTACTTCATATCTTGCCCCCAGACACTTTCAGGTGTCCTGGACCAGTCTCACCTCTCCCCTCACCCCCTTCCTGTTGGAGTTCCCCAAGGGTCTTTCCTTTGTCCACTTCTCTTCACTCTCTCTATACTTTACTCTTGGCACCTTGATCTCCTCATACGGCTTCTCCTATAAACTCTTTGCTGACGACACTCAGATCTTCTTCTTCTTTCATTCTTTATCCGAAGAGCTGTTGTCTCACTCGCTCATGCACAAATCCGTTAAAACTCTAGTTCTCTACTTCACAGCCAAACAGGCTATCTCTGCCACTCCTACTCTTCTTCTCTTCTCTCCAGACTACCTTCCTTACTGTGCTTCCGCTGATAACCTTAGTGTCATCTTCGACCCATCACACAACTTCCCACACTTTTTCTAAAAATCTGCCACTGCAGTCAGACTCAACCACCTCAATAGAAAAATCCTCCATCTTCTTGCTTTTAAAACTGAAAACAACTAATCTCCTCCTTAGTCCTTTCTAGATCTGACTACTGTGCCAGTCTCCTGTATGGCCCTCCCAACTATTCATTTTCATCTATGAAGGAAGTCTGCACATTTTCCAACCTTTCTCGCTTTACCCCTACCTCTTCTACCTACCCCCAGGTTGGCTTCCTGTCTATGAAACAAAGGGCTAAGTATAAACTTCTTCTCATCATCTTCAAAACTATCCATGGACAACCTATCTGCTCATCTCGCTTCTTTATTCTCCTACTTCCTTGTAAAGATCATCCTAATTTCAGCTCCTTTTGCACCACCGACCCCCCTGTGCTTCTTCTCGTTTCTGCTCTCTCTCTCTCCTCACTCCCCTACTTTGGAACACTCTTCCTCTACCTATACCTAACACTCCACATCCACCACTATTTAAATCTTATCTCAAAGCTCTCCTTTCTAAAGAACCTATTTCTTAGCACTTCACACTTGTGCATCACCCTGTTTTCCACTCTCCCTACCCTTCATGGACAACCCTACAGCACTTTTCATTCGCCCCTCCTAATTTAACACTTTCTCCTCCATTCCTATGTCATTCTGTCCTGTCCACTGCATTGATTTATGGTTCCACCATCCCCTGCAACATCTGGTCTTCAAGTTACATTTTCTCAACCCATTGTACAGGACCCATGTCCTACGCTCTGTTATCATTGGTAAATACTGGTGTTTTTGTGACTAAAATTGATTGCTTTCCATGTGAGTTTTATTAAAAAATAAATAAAATATATATTTAATTAGGCTAACAAGGTCATTTATTTGCTTACAGCTTAAATACAGCTTAAATAGCCCATTCAAGATATATTTTCTTTATCTGTGACTGTCTGTGTACCTGATTTGTAGTTTTACTCAGAGAGACATGCACTAGATGTTGCACTCCTCCACACGTTGCAGTCTTCAAGGTCTAAATGGTACAGTCAGTGGAACTGAAAAGAAGGGAAAGAAAACAACCCACCCCACCCTATTACAGTGCTCTTAGGAAGGCAGCATGGAATGGAATAGTGTCAGTCATGATATGTGCAGTCCAGTTGAAACTCCTATGAGAAAGGAGAAAAGGGAGAAGGGAAGGAATGGTGGTTCCTGGTTGATCTGCATAAAATCCAAGAGAATTTAGGGAACATAAACCTTACCATAGATCTTTATCATTGACAAATATGACTGATAAAAGAGGTGCATGCTTGAATTACTAAGTACATGATACATGCTGGTTTGTGCGATCATTTCATTTTTCACAAAGTTTGCCATACCAATTTAGAGGCCGATTCATGGAATAATTAGCGCGGCGCAAGTGGGCAAAAACGTGCGAATCGCAGTGGAATAGCGAAAATCGCAGTGCAATTGCGAAAATCGCACGAAAAGCAGCGCACGTCGATTCATGGAAGGCCGTGCGCGAGAAAACCAGCGGATGTGCGATAAAAAAGTGCGCGGCGCATGTTGGCGCACAGGCCATCTAACAGCGTGCGCCAGGTCACAGCGAAAATCGCACAGGCCACAGCGAAATTCGCACATAGCGCGGCGCACGCAACAAAAGTAGGCGGAACACGGGCGTAACACTCGGAATGGGGAACAACTTGCCAAAACGTGGGCGCCACGGGGGAAGTATAGGGCACAAGTGCGCGGAACGCCCACACGCTCGCCTACAACACGTATTCATGGAATAGAATAGGGGAAAAAAGCGCACGCTCAAACCAGCACACAGGCACAAACACGACCGCCACAAGAAAGCAGGCGGTAGCGTCTCTGCGGCTGTAAGAAATGTGCGCCAAAAGGTGCGCCAACAAATAGCACCTATATACTGCCATGATGAATGTCCCATACTGTGGCCCTCCAGGAAAAATGACGTGCAAAGGGGTACCCACAAACACGGACACCCGCTGACAAAAAATACGTGTGCGTGTATACCGGGGTGCGCGGGAAGTCTAACACGCGATTTCAGCAGGGTACGTGCATCACAGGGGTTCGCGTGAAGTTATTCACGCGATCGGGCCTGGGGGAGCGGGCTACGTGTATTTCAGGGGTTCGCGTGAAGTTTCTCACGTGATCGGGCCTGGGGGAGCGTGCTACGTGTATATCAGGGGTTCGCGTGAAGTTCCTCACGCGATCGGGCCTGGGGGAGCGGGCTACGTGTATTCCAGGGGTGCGCGGGAAGTTCCACACGCGAATAGCCTGGGCGCGTGTATTTGAGGGGTGCGCGGGAAGTTCCACACGCGAATAGCCTGGGCGCGTGTATTTCAGGGGTGCGCGGGAAGTTCCACACGCGAATAGCCTGGGCGCGTGTATTTCAGGGGTGCGCGGGAAGTCCCACACGCGAATAGCCTGGGTGCGCGTGTATTTCAGGGGTGCGCGGGAAGTTCCACACGCGAATAGCCTGGGTGCGTGTATTTCAGGGGTGCGCGGGAAGTTCCACACGCGAATAGCCTGGGCGCGTGTATTTCAGGGGTGCGCGGGAAGTTCCACACGCGAATAGCCTGGGCGCGTGTATTTCAGGGGTGCGCGGGAAGTTCCACACGCGAATAGCCAGGGTGCGCGTGTATTTCAGGGGTGCGCGGGGAGTTCCACACGCGAATAGCCTGGGTGCGTGTATTTCAGGGGTGCGCGGGAAGTTCCACACGCGAATAGCCTGGGCGCGTGTATTTCAGGGGTGCGCGGGAAGTTCCACACGCGAATAGCCTGGGCGCGTGTATTTCAGGGGTGCGCGGGAAGTCCCACACGCGAATAGCCTGGGTGCGCGTGTATTTCAGGGGTGCGCGGGAAGTTCCACACACGAATAGCCTGGGTGCGTGTATTTCAGGGGTGCGCGGGAAGTTCCACACGCTAATAGCCTGGGCGCGTGTATTTCAGGGGTGCGCGGGAAGTTCCACACGCGAATAGCCTGGGCGCGTGTATTTCAGGGGTGCGCGGGAAGTTCCACACGTGAATAGCCTGGGTGCGCGTGTATTTCAGGGGTGCGCGGGGAGTTCCACACGCGAATAGCCTGGGTGCGTGTATTTCAGGGGTGCGCGGGAAGTTCCACACGCGAATAGCCTGGGCGCGTGTATTTCAGGGGTGCGCGGGAAGTTCCACACGCAAATAGCCTGGGCGCGTGTATTTCAGGGGTGCGCGGGAAGTTCCACACGCGAATAGCCTGGGCGCGTGTATTTCAGGGGTGCGCGGGAAGTTCCACACGCGAATAGCCTGGGCGCGTGTATTTCAGGGGTGCGCGGGAAGTTCCACACGCGAATAGCCTGGGCGTGTGTATTTCAGGGGTGCGCGGGAAGTTCCACACGCGAATAGCCTGGGTGCGCGTGTATTTCAGGGGTGCGCGGGGAGTTCCACACGCGAATAGCCTGGGTGCGTGTATTTCAGGGGTGCGCGGGAAGTTCCACATGTGATTTGACATTGTGGGTCCTCCCAGGTGTACCCTGTACACCCTCCACGGCCCCTGCAGGCAGCCCACACCACAGGGGACTACCCTGCATCCCTGGTCATGTCCCGCAGGCAGCCCACCCAACATGGGCATGCCCCCCAGCAAAGGCACATGTCTCCTTGAACTAATGAACACCAACTCATGTCCCCTTGCACCCCCACCCCCCAGCACTGTGGGGCACCTGCCAGCAGGCCCCCACCCATGTCCAACTCATGTCTCCCACCACCCCCACACCCCAGCCACCAGGGGCACCCTCCACCAGGCCCCCACTCATGTCTCCCACCACCCCCACACCCCAGCAGTGCAGGGGCACCCTCCACCAGGCCCCCACTCATGTCACCCACCACCCCCACCCCCCAGCCACCAGGGGCACCCTCCACCAGGCCCCCACTCATGTCTCCCACCACCCCCACACCCCAGCAGTGCAGGGTCACCCTCCACCAGGCCCCCACTCATGTCCCCCACCACCCCCACCCCCCAGCCACCAGGGGCACCCTCCACCAGGCCCCCACTCATGTCTCCCACCACCCCCACACCCCAGCAGTGCAGGGTCACCCTCCACCAGGCCCCCAATCATGTCTCCCACCACCCCCACCCCCCAGCAGTGCAGGGGCAGCCTCCACCAGGCCCTCACTCATGTCACCCACCACCCCCACACCCCAGCAGCGCAGGGTCACCCTCCACCAGGCCCCCACTCATGTCTCCCACCACCCCCACACCCCAGCAGTGCAGGGGCAGCCTCCACCAGGCCCCCACTCATGTCACCCACCACCCCCACCCCCCAGCACTGTGGGGCACCTGCCAGCAGGCCCCCACCCATGTCCAACTCATGTCTCCCACCACCCCCACACCCCAGCAGTGCAGGGGCAGCCTCCACCAGGCCCCCACTCATGTCACCCACCACCCCCACCCCCCAGCACTGTGGGGCACCTGCCAGCAGGCCCCCACCCATGTCCAACTCATGTCTCCCACCACCCCCACACCCCAGCAGTGCAGGGGCAGCCTCCACCAGGCCCCCACTCATGTCACCCACCACCCCCACCCCCCAGCACTGTGGGGCACCTGCCAGCAGGCCCCCACCCATGTCCAACTCATGTCTCCCACCACTCCCACACCCCAGCAGTGCAGGGGCACCCTCCACCAGGCCCCCACTCATGTCACCCACCACCCCCACCCCCCAGCCACCAGGGGCACCCTCCACCAGGCCCCCACTCATGTCTCCCACCACCCCCACCCCCCAGCCACCAGGGGCAGCCTCCACCAGGCCCCCACTCATGTCACCCACCACCCCCACACCCCAGCAGTGCAGGGTCACCCTCCACCAGGCCCCCACCCATGTCCCCCTGCCCCCAGGTCCTGACGATACACAATCATGGCAGTGATGGGCAGCAGACCCAGCACAAACACCCAGGCAAGGATTGCATCCACCCACATAGTGAATGCAATTACATGACACAACCCCAATGGCAAGTATGTAAATGAACACATGTCCGTCACACACACATACACAATGGCTGCAAGTGAATGTCAAAACCCATATCATGACATGTATGAAACCAAAGACAAAATGGAAGTAAAAAATGTATTAAAGATTAAAAATAAGTAAACAAATCAAACATACAACTATGTGGATAATAAAATAAATGGTCCATGTTGGAGAACAAAAGTAAAAATCAAAAAACGAAAAAGGAATACAAAAACAAATGTTGACCAAAGCAATATCAAGTAGAAGCAAAAGAATGAAAAACCATTTCCACATGGTGAACACAATAATGAAAAAAAGAAAATGTTCCTTCAAAAAACAAACTAAATACAGGAATGTACCAGGGTCCATGAGCCCAACACCATAAAGGAAACCTACTACTACCTAATGAAAAAAATATATACAAAAAAGTGGCCATTGTCCGAGCGGTCCAAAATAATAAAAACAAATAAAGGAAACCTAACACTAACTAACTATATAACTATATACAAAGGCAGCGGGCAAGTCCTGCGGCTCACTTGTTGATGTTGCTGGCCAGGGCATCATCGAACTCCATGTCGATGTCCTGGAGGCGGGACTCTGTCCTGGCCCCGAGGTCTCGCAGGGATAACCCCATGTTCAGCTCAAACTCCCTGCGAGCTTCCTCGAGGCACTCAGCCCGCCTCAACGCCCGACGCATGGAGAACTCCGCCCTGACCATGGCGAGCCGCTCCTCTTCCGCCCGCTGCCGCTCCGCACCTATCCGCTGGACCAACTGCTCCCACACGGAAGACACCACCATCCCAGGGTTGCCCTGCCCTCCGGCCGATGCCTGCCCCTCTGATCTTGATGGCCCCGAGCCATGATGCCTCCCACGTCGAGCCCGCTGCTGCCTCCGACGCCACTGCCTCTGCCAGCACGACGGCATCCAGGCTGATGGAAACCACCGACGCCGTCGTGCACGTGCCCTGCCCGATGATGCTGTCACATCTTCCATCTGCTGGGGTCCAGTTGCTGTGTTGTCCACCCCTGCTGGACCTCCGACTCCCAACTGTGGCAGGGATGGGATCCCCACCGAGCTGGCTGCATTGGTCGGGGCAGGTCCACAGGGGGCCCTGGTGGCATCTGGGCTGGAAGACGGCAAGGGGAACGACTGGTGGATAGCCTGCACAGAGGAGGAGAGGGCCGCCACATTGGCCAACACATGCAGGAAACCCCCGAACATGGCCGATCCCAATTGGGCCACGTCGGCACGGTGCACTTCGTGATGACGTGCGTGCTCCTCCCGGGAAGCACGCACGGCATCACGAATCACAGCCGTGCGCATCGCGACCCCAATCAGGACCTTCTCCGCACGGCCAGGGGTTCCCACGTCCGCAGGTGGAGGGGAGTCAGGTGACATGGACATCCCCTCTACCTGCAGACAGGCCTGGGACGGGGCATCCCTGCTGGTGCATGGTGGTGCACTCACAGGGTCAGGGACAGCGACATGCACAGGCCCCTCCACGGTGACCTGTGCTGCCTCCTGCCCCTGGCCCTGGACTGCACCACTTGCACCAGCAGGGATGCCCCCACCAGGCCCCATGTGTGCCCCAGTGGCGGCCTCCTCCTCCTCTGTGCAAACCACCAACCTGGATGGCTCCTCACCGTCTCCCACTGTAGCAGGCCCCTGTGGGGGCTCACCCACCCCTTCCGCTGCAGCCGTGGGGGCATCCCCGCCGCCTTGCTCCACAGCGCCGTCTCCGCCCTCTTCTTCACTAGCCGCTGCGTAGAGGGAGACAAAGAACACAAGCATCAGGGCACTGTACAATGGTCCCCTAGACAGGAAGCAATAGCAGATGAGCACCACTGTCAAAGTACACTTCCATCATGTCCCTCCACAACACATGGGTCAGTCCAGGCAAAACACACACAGTAACAGGCATGGTGCATGCCATGGACATTTCCATGCATGTCCAATGGACTCTTGAAACATTCAATGATATGTAACTCACATGCATCATGGCTCATGCCTATCACATGCACACACTTCACCTCAGTCACATCCATCTGGCCCCTAACACACCAAACACAGCGGATACAAGGGTAATTTGGCTGCTTCACTGAATCTGTGCATTGTCACACACATGTGTCATGCATCCATGGCATGCACAAGTCACAGACACGCAGGTCAGGCACACAGACATGGCTACCATATATGTACCTGGCATCAGCACCCATCCCTCACCCCCACCCATGTCCAGGTACAGAGACTGGCATGCTCTCATGTTCAAAATCTGCATAGGGCTCCCCATGCGGCATTTCAACACATGCAACAACCATGTGGATCACACATCACTGGTCGCACATGCATTACCATGATGTCCCTGCACACATACATGCATACATGGCCTATGGCACACATACAGGCAAGTATCATAGAACCAGCACACCGCAACATGCCCTGTCTCACACAGTAATGTTTGGACACTTACCGCTCAACTCCAGATGGGCCTCCCTCTCAAGGATCTGGGCGTGGAGCGCTGGGCGTACGCGTTCCAGGACCCTCATCTGGATGGAACTCATGCGGCCCCGGCCCCCCTCCACGAGGCGCCGGGCCTTCACAAGGGTCCTGGACCTCAAGTCCTCCCAGCGCTTCTTGATCTTCAGGACGTCGCGGGTTGCCACCCCCTCCGCGTTGATGGCAACCACACAGTCGGCCCAGATCCTCTGCCGTCCTTCCTTGCTGGCGCGGGACGATCCAAAGAGGGCATCATACTGCCCCAGGACATGCTCCACCAGGACACCAACTTCGGTGACAGTGAAGCTGGTGCCCCTCTGGCCTGGGGTTGCCACTGGTGCCAGATGTGGAAGTGCCCGACATGGCAACCCCAGAGGCAGGTGTGGGTGGGCAACTGGGTCCTGGGGCTGGGCTGTGGAGCGATGTAATCCCAGTCGGGAGTCTTCAGTTCCAGCAGGGGTGGACACAGCAACTGGACCCCTGCAGATGGCTGATGTGCAGGCACCAAATGGCAGGGCACGGTGGCAGCAGGCAGGCAGGCAGGCAGGCAGCAGCAGATGGCACGTGGGAGGCTGCTCGGGGCACTGGGGGGCAGTAACTCGGCCTTCTGGGCCGGAGCGTGGTCTTCCGTGTGTTTTCGCGTGGCCAGCTTGATACGGAGTGATTTGGCACGTGAAAATCCTGCACGTCAGCGTGAAATCCGAGGAAAGGCCCTTAGCGCGTAAGCGGTCAGAACGCATACGCAATTCTATTGGACCAGAGTCCCTCAGCACGTAAGCGCGTCTGTGACGTGACCCGCACGGGTGTTCCCCACTCAGCACGTGATGACGGGGCACACGTGGAAATACTGCACGTCAGAGTGTCATCGCGTGTAATTGGACAAAAGTGTGCGTACACGCGATTGGCCTATGTACGTGTATTTAATGGGTGCGCGGGCACTTACACACGCAAGTACGTCAGCGAACCTGTATCCCGTGGTGCGTGTGAATTTCCACACGCTATTGGACTGGGAACTGGATTCCAGGGGTGCGCGGGTCACACGCTGCATCCCGTGGTGCGTGTGAATTTCCACACGCTATTGGACTGGGAACTGGATTCCAGGGGTGCGCGGGTCACACGCTCGCCTAGAACACGCGCAAAGCATAAATTTGCGGACTTTAACAATAACAAGCTCAGACGCCAGGATGAACATACCGTTCCTAGCAGCAGTGGCAGTGGGCTACCAAAGGAGGAGGAGGAGGATAGTCAGGGCCAGAATATTCACACCCAGAACCAGCCTTTTCGGGATGCCTGATGACCAGGTGTATGGGAGGTACAGGTTTCCACCACACATTATAGTGGACCTGGTGAGTGAGTGGGAGGATGACCTCACATCACCCACCCTGTGCTCCCAAGCACTCAGCCCCCTGGAGAAGGTCCTCAATGTACTGCACTTCTTAGCCACTGGATCATTTCAGCGGACAAGTGCCATAGTGGGTGGGGTGTCCCAGGCCACCCAGTCACGCTGCCTACACCAGGTCCTGAACATCATCACTGCACGCCCATCAGTCCGCAGGCACATATACCTGCCCAGAACACCTGCAGAAAGGCATGCTGCCGCCCTGGATTTTTACGCTGTGGCACGATTCCCCAAAGTGCTAGGTGCCATCGACTGCACCCATGTGGCTCTACGTCCCCCCAGGGCATCTGAGCACATCTATAGGAACCGCAAGCACTGGCATTCCATCAACGTGCAGGTAGCATGTAATGCCAAGGGAATCATCACCTCAGTATATGCCAACTATCCCGGCTCCACCCACGACAGCTTCATTTACCGAATGTCCACCCTAAGCCGGGACCTAGAAGCTTTGCGGCATGGCGATACATGGCTGCTTGGTGAGTATGTATGCCACTGCACATGCATGCATGTTGGATACTGAGCAAGGTCACAACCCCACCAATGATACCAATCACCACCTCCACAGGGGACAGTGCCTACCCTCTCAGCCCACACATGATGACGCCAATTCGGAACCCCACCACGCCACCCCAGGTAAGATATAACACAGCCCACATTACAACCAGGGGCATAGTGGAGCGCACATTCGGAGTGCTAAAGTCACGCTTTCGCTCCCTTGACCGTTCTGGCGGGCAGCTGTTATACGCTCCCCCAGTAGTGTGCAGGATCATAGTGGCAGCATGTGTCCTGCACAACGTTGCAACACGCCGGGGCCTGGCCGTGGACATGGTGGTGGCCCCACATCCCCAACCACATGCACAGCCACTGCGCATGGGAGGGGAAAGGGCACGGGGGGAGGCAGCCCGTACACAGCTAGTGGCTAATTACTTCACATAGAAATCACACCCCTGTGGAGTGCACACTGCCCTGGCACATTCCATCTGACAATCAATGATGACTCAACCTGACACTGATCCTGAATGTCTGGAGAATGAACCGGGAATACCATGTCAGCCTGAGATTGTTCACCTGGAAGTGTCACAATGTGTGCATCCCTACCCACACAGACACCACCAATGCAGTTTTGTGAAGTTACACATTGAAGCAGCTAAATGAATACCCACTTGCAAAATGCAACAAGAGGACAGTGCCATGTCAGCCAACCCAACCCCAGCACCGCCACACGACACACCGTGCCATGTCATGCTAATTGCAGGTAAACAAAGTAATCCCCACAACATGACATCAGTCTCACTATGTACAGTGGCACTATTAGAAACCTGCAACACCTGAAATGCTCACAGCAATGCCGGACCAACAACATACTTGAGCACGTAGTACCATTAACATGACATCACAAATGTTACATATTAGTAGTCTCACCACCTGGAAATGCCTGCACTCCCACCACTACCAACTGTGCAGTGTTGTCGCCACGAGAGTTGTAGGTGCACTGCTGCCAACATGGACCCCATCTCCAGACTAGAGGTCCTTGTGTGGACATGAGGAAGGGACCTGCAAATTGGGAGGTAGACACAGAAGAAGAGTTACACATCAATGCAACATGCAGTGTACAACACAACAGCAATATGCACTAGGAATGTATACACAGTATTGACTACAGACTGCCCACACAGCTCATGGGAGTCCAACGTCACTGTGTAATTCACTGTCACTTGGGCACACCCTTTGCAAGCCCATGGAAACGGGAAGCAGGAGGGGTGTGTGTGACTCAAACCCAAGCATCTGAACCAAATACATTACAAGCCTGCATGTGCCCAGCCACAATGCAGCGTATGCCCACAGGAACCACGGAAGCCAACAGATCGTCCCAAAAAAATTGGGAATAAAAGAAATCAAAATAAAAATAAAAATAAGAAACAATCAAAAATGGCCATTGATGGGCCCGGGGGGGTTGGGGAGGCCACCCAGGAGGTCCGAGGACAGGATGCACACCAGAACCCACCTGCGTGGATCCTGGGAAGATAAAACACCTCCATGGGCTCATGGCCCACACGGCTACCCTATTGTGGGAGTATCACTGCTGTCGCTATTATCACCCTGTGCAGCTGCATCCGGAGGTGGTTGCACTATGGGAGGCAGCCCACGCAAGGCCCTAGTCTGCTCCTCCATGGCTGCAAGCATGCGGGTGTGGTAGGTCTGGTTCTGGAGGATGAGTGTGCGGAGGTCCCCATGCAACAACTCACGGGATGCCCGGACCTCTGCCCTCGTTGCCTGCATCTCAGCTGAGAGCGTACGGGTGAGACGCTCCAGCTGCTGTTCTGTCCTTTGGTGTGTTGAAGCCTCAAGCTCAACAAGAGTCGTCCTGAGGTGAAGGAGCTCCTGCCTCAGGGCTTCCCTGTGGCCCTGGGACTCAATGGAGATGGCCTCCTGCAGAGTCGCCAGTGCCGCCCGCCTGTCCCTGTTGGACCCCAACATGTCCTCCCTGTGTGACTGGCAGATGGAGTCGGTTGCCTGCTCTAGTCGCTCCATCAGCCTTTCTGGGGGGACAATGGAAGTGGCCACCCTATCCATGGCCTGAGCCATCATCTCGGATGATGCAGCCTGGTGGGTTGCCATACCGTAAATGGATTGCTCCCATGCGGTATTGCCAGGTGGCGTACGGCCACCACGTCGGCGGGCACCACACCTGTCTGGGGCAAGGCGAACTGCGCCTTGCTGTGCCGGCACTGCCTGAGGCTGCAGGACTGCATTCCCCCTCTGATCTGCTGGCCCAGGAACAGGATCAGATGTCGCGGAGTGTGACCCTGCATCCGTAACCACCGAAGGCGTAGCTGCCAACACTGACATCCCCATGGAGGGTTCTGACCCTGGTGCAGGTGGGTGAGACAGAACAGAATCCCTCCCTGGAACACTCACCTGCGACGGCACGTAGGTCTCATCCGAATCAACACCTGAGTACAGCTCGGGGGAGGTGCAGCCAGAGACACCCCTTGAGAGCACGACCTGCAGCACTTGTGGGTTCTCCCCCACCACCACACCACGTCCCTCACTGGTGGTTGGTCGGCCCTCTGACCCCTCCTGGGTCTGCACCATCTCCACAACCCCAGCAGTATCAGGTGCGTCTTCCCCTGCAAAGACATGAAAACAAAGAAATGGAAACAGGCATTAGCACCATGGCACACAATGAGGGCTGAGAAGCAAGAGAACCAGTACTTGATTGACAAACGTCCCACATGACTAAAACCCTCCCATGCATGCACCCTCACTGCGTATGAAGTGCAGGCAAATGGCACACACTGATGACACCAAGATGGAAGATGAACACATTTTCTGCATGCTGCCTGGCAGTGCCATCACACATTGGCCTGTGATTGCCAGGTGAAACACACATGCCATCACACAGATGGCATGTACCATTGCTATTGAGTGAAGATGGAGAGGAGGGCAGCACCTATTCATTCAGTCCAGTTCCCGCATGTAATTGCTTTTCTAATTCTAACAGGTCAGATTTTTCACCTGGAGCTGCCAGTCTGAAATGGTCCAATTGCACAGGGACATGTGTGTACAAATGATATCCAGGTAACAAAGTCACTCCACTTTACCATACCCATGTCAGACATGTGACTAGTGGACAGCGACATGCCTAGTGAAAGTGGTGGAATGCAAACAAACTGACTGAATGAACAGTGAAAAAAAAGCAAATATGTTGTGGCAAGGTGACACTTCAATGGCAACTGGCGTGCAGTTGGGCTAGATGTCTACTGTTGGCAGAAGGGATACTGCTATGGCCAAATGCAGCTGCGCAGGAAGTATTGCATGAAGCACATGGCTGACCCATACGACTCAGGCGCACACACTCTCACCTGGCACACAAACAGAAGCCCTCACACACACACCATGCACATGGATGACACACACATGCATGTGCACTCACCGGACAATGCCTCGTAATCAGCCAGATCTCCCACGCCTTGGATCTGTTCCTCCGTGACGTAGGTCCCAGTGACTGACTCATGTGGAGTGAGTTCCATGTCTACTACTGGAGACCCACCTCCAGTCACTAGAGTTGCGGCATGACTTGAGGCCAGCTTACTCTTTGCCCTGCGCTTTAGGTCATTCCAGCGCTTATAGCAATCATTGGCTGTGCGCCTCACGATTCCAAGGGCACTTACGATGTCCGCAACGGTCTGCCAGTGTGCCTGGCGTTGTGCAGGTGTGGTCTTGGATCCTGCAACAATGACCATCTCGTTGTCATGTCCGGACACATACTTGACAAGTGCATTCAGTTCGTCATCCGTGAAGCTGGGCTTCCTGGACGGGCCGGACTGTGTAGCCGTGTCTGGGGCATCAGCCTGTGCCGGACGAGCACTCTTCCTCTTCCGCTTGGAAGGTGGTGGTGATCCTGAGTGTCCTGCGCCGCTCTGGACACTAGGGGCAGGAGCCCTGGTGGACTCTGTATCAGGAGTGTGGGATTGCACACTCAGCATGGGAGTTGGTGCAGGCATTGGCTCTAGTGTGATGGTGTCAGGGGGAATGTCAGCAGCATGGACTAGGACCGACACTGTCCTGGCTGGGTGTGTGAGGGCTGGGGTGGATGGAGCCGCAGCTGCCCCTGCAGCCTCTCCGCCCTGCCTCCTTGGTGCAGCAGATGACCTTGCTGCCCCAGATCCAGGTGGCATGATGGCATCAACGTGCACCAGCGCACGTGTCGTAGCCCTGCTGACCTGGAAGTCAGCCATGGAGTCAGCCAGGTCTGGTGCCACAATGGGCTGGTCCAACAAGGGCTGAGCATGGATGGTGTCAGCCACATCAGCCTCAATGGGAGGGGGGGAGGGGGGGGATTATGGGTGCCCGTGACTGTTCCTCCACACATGGGGGGACAGGCTCACCCTGCAAGTTACGACCACGTCCCCTACCGGATCCACCACGGCCACCACTTGTGGCTCTTCCACCTTTGCCACCCTTACGGAATCCTCGCCTCCCAGCCATGGCACTGATGTTAATGTGCGTATGGGAGTGGATGTAGACTATTGTCCTGGGCAATTGGGGGTCAAAGGGGTTGGGTACCAGATGGTAATTGTACCCTAGTGCTCTAGCAAGGCTGAATGTAACCCCTGGGGAAAGATGACGGGTCACGCAACGCACAGGAGGCCCAAAAAAGGGAGATGACGTGCACGCAACCCCTCCTAGACAACGTGTGCAGAAAGAAAAACCTGCACTACGCTGTGGCACCCAGAAACACAAGAATGAACGTATGCGTGTCACACGCAGCCTAGAATGACCTCTGAAGGGGTAGGCTACACACGGGGCAAGCACAGATGTTAGATACATGCGTGACTCACCGTCTGCCTGGTAAACGAGCGTGTAAAAGGAGCACGTTTGGTTGGCAACACCCCCGCCAAAAGAAGATTTGTACGCTGTCTGAGGAGACAGGACAACAGTAGAAGGGAACACTGTTGGAGGGAACAGGCCCAGGTAAACCAGTAAAAGCGAAAGAAGAGAAAAAGCTGTCAGAGGTAACAGGGAATACGAACTTGAAACGCCGTGAAGTAAATCGCGTGTGAAACGACGAGAAGTACAGAATTCACCCACTCGCTCTCCACGAAAAGCACGTACAAGGAAGTGGTGTTCTACGCGTACCTTTTATACAGGGCCTCACGTCCAGCGTCACTTACGCGGCGTGTAGGCGCTAGGGCCATTTCCACCAATTACACGCTTTGTCACTTCTGCGTGTAGGGACATTTCCTCCAATTACACGCTTTGTCACTTCTGCGTGTAGGGCCATTTCCACCAATCACACGCGATGAGACTCTGACGTGCAGTCTTTCCACGTGTGCTCTGTCATCACGTGCTGTGTGGGAAACACCCGTGCGGGTCACGTCACAGACGCGCTTACGCGCTGAGGGCTTTTGGTCCAATAGAATCGCGAATGCGTGCTGACGCGCTTACGCGCTAAGGGCCTTTCCTCGGTTTTCACGCTGACGTGCAGGATTTTCACGTGCCAAATCACTCCGTACCAAGCTGGCCACGCGTAAGCACACGGAAGACCACGCTCCTGCCCAGAAGGCCGAACTACTGCCCCCCAGAGCCCCGAGCACGCTCCCACCTACCATCTGCTGCTGCCTGACTGCCTGCTGCCCACGTGCACTGCCATTTGCTGCCTGCACATCAGCCAGGGGTGCTGTTGCTGTGACCACCCCTGCTGGTACCGAAGACTCCCGACTGGAATTCCATCGCTCCACAGCCCAGCCCCAGGACCCAGTTGCCCACCCACTCCTGCCTCTGGGGTTGTCATGTCGGGGCAAACACCATCTGTGACCACTGACAACCCCCGGCCAGAGAGGCAGAGGGGCACCAGCTTCAGTGCCACCGAAGTTGGTGTCCTGGTGGAGCAAGTCCTGGGGCAGTATGATGCCCTCTTCGGAAGTTCCCGCGCCGACAAGGAAGGACGGACTCGGATCTGGACTGACATTGTGACTGCCATCAACGCGGAGGGGGTGGCAGTCCGGGACTTACAACATGTCAGGAAGCGCTGGGAGGACTTCAGGTCCAGGACCCTGAACAAGGCCCGGCGCCTCTTGAAGGCAGCGGATGCCAAGGGGCGCCGGGGCCACTTGTCGGAAGAACAGATGGGGGTCCTGGAACGCATATCCCCAGCGCTCCACGTCCAGGTCCTGGAGAAGCAGACCCGTCTGGAGTCGAGCGCTGAGTGTACATGCATCCTGATTGTGAGCAGTGCGTGTGGTGATTATTCGGTATTGTGCAGGTTGCACATCTGTTTGTATGGGGTCGAGTATGGGTGGGGGTGTACATGGCCGTGGGGCTGACACATGCGAGGGCTGTAATGTGTGAGACATGGATGGTGCTTGTGTGTGTAGGCTTGCATGGCAAATGCAGTTGTGCGTGAACACATGTTTGTATGTATGTGTATGTAAGTAGACATGTCCGTGATGTCACACATGTATGTTGTATTGGGCTGCATGTATGAGCACTGTGTACATGTGCATGTGTGTGTATTTGACAAGGGTGCAACAGTGATGCAACATGGATGCATGTGACTGCGGTATGTGTAAGCCTGATTGGCAGATGTGACATGGATGCCCGTCTGAACAGTGCGACACTTGGCAGAGGTGTACACATGCATGCAAGTGTGGTGGTGTGTGTACATGTGTGGTGCACTTCCTGTGTTGCATGTGATGTCTGGGTCACCTTTGGCTGCTCATGCTGTTGTATGTGTATGGATGGTGGTGGCAGTTGCGATATGGCTGTGGTATGGCTCATGTGTGCGAGTTGCAATGACATGTGTGTTGGGGATTGTGATGACATGTCTGAGGTTTGCCAATGCCACTCATGTGCAACTGTCATGTGTGTATGTGTCCATTGTATAGTGCCCTGATGCCTGTGTTTTGTTTCTCCCTGTCTGCAGCGTCAACTGATGAAGAGGGCGGAGAAGGTGCTGTGGAGCACAGCGGCGGGGATCCGACAGCCAGCCGGAGACGCAAGGCCCGGCTCCCCTCCCGTGTTGTCATCTCGTCGGGGAGTGAGGAGTCCGGTGCCGCGTCCCAGGCTGCAGCTGCCGGGGGGAGGTCCAAGAGGCGGAAGTTGGAGTTCGACTCCTCGGCAGCAGAAGGGGCAGCTGGGACCCCACAGGGCCCAACAGGGGAAGATGGCACGGAGTCATCCAGGTTGGTGGGGGGTCTGGTGGAGGAGGAGGCCGTGCAAGCACCAGAGACAGGGTCTGGAGGTGGGGATCCCACTGGTGCTAGTTGTGCAGTCCAGGACCAGGGACAGGAGGCAGCACAGGCCGCCGCGGAGGTGCCTGTGTGCAATCCTGTCCCGATCCTGTCCCTGCATCATCTTGCACCAGCAGGGATGCCTACGTCCAGACCCGTTTCCAGGCAGGGGATGAGCTGACGTCAACTGGCCTTCCTCTGCCTGCGGACGTGGCTATCCAGGTCTGGGTTGAGCCTGTCCTGGCTGGTGTGGCGTTGCGTCAACGGGCCATGCGAGGTGACCTGCAGTCTTTTCATGGAGAGACTGCACGTCATCTCGAATGGCTCGTTGACCACGTCAGCCTGCTGGGACAGGTCACCCAGACCGGATTCCTCCGTCTGATGGGGCTTGTTCCGACCCCCTCCTCAACTGGACCCCCTACGCACCAGTCGTCCTCTGTGCCATCTTCCCACCCATCAGTCACCTGGGTGCCCTGTGGAGCTGCCTCTGACAGTGCGGCCAGGCTGGTGGAGGAGGCATCCCTGCCACAGTCGGGAGTCGGACGTCCAGCAGGGGTGGCCACATCAACAACTGCACCCCAGCCGGCGGAGGATGTGCAGGCAGCAGGAGGCAGTGCACGGGCAGAGGCAGAGCAGCAGCAGCAACATGGTGGGAGCCATGAAGGCTCGGGGCCTTCGACATCGGAGGGGCAGGCATCGGCCGGAGGGCAGGTGGACCCAGGACAGAGAGTGTCTTCCGTGTGGCAGCGGTTGGGCCACGAGATAGGTGCGGAGCGGCGGCGGGCGGAAGAGGCGTGGCTCACAATGGTCAGGGCGGAGAACTCCATGCGGAGGGCCCTGAGGCGGGCCGAGTGCCTCGAGGCAATCCGCAGGGGGTTGGAAGAGGACACGGCGTCGTCCCTGCGGACCCTCGGGGCCATGGAACTGGACCGCCTCCGGGACATCGAACAGGAGTTCGATGATGCCCTGGCCCGGAACACCACGGAGTGAGCCGCTGGACTTGCCCGCCACCTTTGTATATAGTTCTTTAGTTTTAAGTTTCCTTTGTTTTTTCTTATGATTTGGAGTTAACGGACACTGCTCCACTTTTTGTATATAGTTGATATTTAGGTAGGTTTTTTAGGAGGTTTCCTTAGTTCAGTTGTGATGATGGACCCTTGTTATTTTTGTACATAGTTCTTTGTTGCATGGAGAGTTTTTACATTTCACTTTGGACAAAATTTTATGGATTTGATTTTCTACTTTAGTGTTTTTATGCAGACATGCAGCTTATTTTTTCACATTTACATTGTAGTTATTTTTCTTTCTTTACCATTCGTATTTTTGTCCAATACATTTTTTTTTCCATTGTTCACTGTGTGGTTTCATCTCATTGGTTTCATGCATGTCATGTTGTGTGTTTTCCCATTCAATTTGAAAATCTGTGTGTGACGGACATGGGTTCATTTGCTTCATGAACATTGGGGGTGTAACATGTGTTTTCATTTCCATGTGGGTGAATGGGTTACTTGGTAGGGCTTTTTGGCTGTGGAGGCTGACCATTACGCACATGATTGGGGATTGTGAGGACCTGGTGGGGGCTGCACATGGTGGCAGGGGGGTGGGGGTGGTGGGAGACATGAGTGGGGGCCTGGTGGGGGCTGGCCATGGTGGCAGGGGGGTGGGGGTGGTGGGAGACATGAGTGGGGGCCTGGTGGAGGGTGACCCTGCACTGCTGGGGGGTGGGGGTGGTGGGAGACATGAGTGGGGGCCTGGTGGAGGGTGACCCTGCACTGCTGGGGGGTGGGGGTGCAGGGGGACATGAGTGGGGGCCTGGTGGTGGTTGACCCTGCACTGCTGGGGGGTGGGGGTGGTGGGAGACATGAGTGGGGGCCTGGTGGTGGTTGACCCTGCACTGCTGGGGGGTGGGGGTGATGGGAGACATGAGTGGGGGCCTGGTGGGGGCTGCCCATGGTGGCTGGGGGGTGGGGGTGGTGGGAGACATGAGTGGGGGCCTGGTGGAGGGTGACCCTGCACTGCTGGGGGGTGGGGGTGCAGGGGGACATGAGTGGGGGCCTGGTGGAGGGTGACCCTGCACTGCTGGGGGGTGGGGGTGGTGGGAGACATAAGTGGGGGCCTGGTGGAGGGTGCCCCTGGTGGCTGGGGTGTGGGGGTGGTGGGAGACATGAGTGGGGGCCTGGTGGAGGGTGACCCTGCACTGCTGGGGTGTGGGGGTGGTGGGAGACATGAGTGGGGGCCTGGTGGAGGGTGCCCCTGGTGGCTGGGGGGTGGGGGTGGTGGGAGACATGAGTGGGGGCCTGGTGGAGGGTGCCCCTGGTGGCTGGGGGCTGGGGGTGCAGGGGGACATGAGCAGGTGTGCAGGGGTAGCTGCCTGCTGGGGCCGTGGAGGGTGTACAGGGAACACCTGTGAGGACCCACCCAGCCTAATTGCGTGTGATAATTCCCGCACACCCCTGTAATACACGTACCTGGCCAAATCGCATGTGAGAATTCCCGCGCACCCCTGTAATACACGTACCCAGCCGAATCGCGTGTAGAACTTCCCGTGTACCCCTGTAATACACGTACCCTGGCCAATCGCGTGTAGAACTTCCCAAGGAACCCGTGTAATACCCGTACCAAGCCAAATCGCGTCTGATCATTACCACGCACCCCTGTAATACACGTACCAAGCCAAATCGCGTGTGATAATTCCCACGTACCCCTGTAATACACGTACCCTGGCTAATCGCGTGTATAACTTCACGCGTACCCCTGTATTACACGTGCCCTGGCTAATCGCATGTAAGACTTCCCGCGTACCCCTGTAATAGATGTTCCCTGGACAATCGCGTGTTGATCTTACCGCGTACCCCTGTAATACACGTACCCAGCCAAATCGCGTGTGATAATTCCCACGTACCCCTGTAATACACGTACCCTGGCTAATCGCGTGTATAACTTCACACGTACCCCTGTATTACACGTGCCCTGGCTAATCGCATGTAAGACTTCCCGCGTACCCCTGTAATAGACGTTCCCTGGACAATCGCGTGTTGAACTTACCGCGTACCCCTGTAATACACGTTCCCTGGACAATCGCGTGTTGAACTTCCCGTGTACCCCTGTAATACACGTTCCCTGGACTATCGCGTGTTGAACTTCCCGCGCACCCCTGAAATACACGTACCCTGGCAGCCTGGCTAATCGCGTGTATAACTTCACGCGTACCCCTGATATGCACGTTACCCGCTTTGCGTTCCTTGCGTTCCTTGTTTGGCAGCCCTGTAAACTGGTCCAGGGTTAGCGCAGCCCTTTGCGATGATTTAGCGATTTTGATGGCTTTTCCTTGCGCGAGGGCGTTCTTGGGGGCGTTACTGGCGCTGCTGCAGGGTCGCTGCGATACTCTGCGCCACGGCTGGTTTGGGAGCCTAAAATCCATGAATACGCTGTGCGCGGAAATCGCTTTTAGCGCACGTGCCTGGCGCAGACAATCGCACGCGGACACTCTGCGCCAGCCGCTTGCGACACTTTTCTGCGAAATTCTATGAATTACCATGAAAGTGTTTGCAACTATGAACTGTAAATGCACATTCAATTAAATGCCGGTTTGAATTACCACAACATCTGTCCCTATATTAAGTACTATCCTGTTCTCAGTTTTTCAAAATCAGGTCAGAGTCTGACTGCCACATTGAACCAGATTCTTTGCAAAGGAGGTGCTGGGTCTCAGTGTGAATATGTTTGTGTGCATGGGGCTGTAACCATTCCCTTATCCCAATGTACAGACATTCTTAGTGAATTATATATGTAGGCTACACTGCTCCTCCAAATTACTAATTGCTATAGGTCCTCTAAACTCTGCATTTCCTCACTGCAATCTTTCACCATGCTACTCTATACCCTACTCCTCCACAGACGACCTCAATATTCTACAAAATGTCCCACTCCAACATGTCCCTGCATCCATAAAGTAATATGCAGATTATAACCGTGACGAATACCGTTTCATTTTGAGAGTTTCGTTATTTCTATTGATCCTTTACATAGCGCGAAAAACCAACTGATGTCTGTGTTGGTGCTTTAACTATTTTTAATCAACTCAATGGCACTCAAGAATGAAACACTTTGACAAGCTGCTTCCCAGCCATGTCTGTCTTTCTGAAGCCCAAACTCACATCAAAACCATTATAGACCATTTTGTCCACGTGCTAGTCCAATAAAGATCTCACATTGCAGATATATATCTACTTCTTTCTTTTTCCTCTTTCTGCACTTCTCTGTATGGCCGATTCGTGGATTTGTTTGTTTGTTTGTTTTATTGATTTATAAAGCCCGCCACACCCTAATGTATCTGGGTGCATTACAAGACAGCTGAGATGCAAAGTAAATACATACAATATAGTCACAGCAAAGCAAAATGAGTACATACAATAAAGACATAAAAAGTAAGTTTAGGCTATGATCAGAGGCAGGTCAAACGAAATATCCCATTAGCCAAATAGCAATAGAAAGAGCATATACAACAACGAATTTACAGAGGTCGAAGGACAAGTGCATAATCAAGAGAAATAGAGATAGAATTCTCAAGGTGCTCTAAACACCCAGGTGAGGAGTGTTGTTCATAGATAGCCACTTTTTGTGTTGGACCTGAAGCTTTGGAAATTCTGATTGTACGTAGATGAAGGAGGAGGGCATCCCAGGCTTGGGCCGCTTGACCAGGGAAGCTATTGCCGCTGGCTCTTTCAAGGTGAACCTTGGAACCGAAATGCAGAAGGAGTTGGAGGCCCTGGTCGGTCGAGATGCAGTTTATTTTAATGATTTTCTATCTTAGGTTCTGTAGGGCAGCATTACTGAGGCATTTATGTGTAATAGATACTAATTTGAGATGAATCCTGTCCTTAATGGATAGCCATTTGTGATTCCTTCTAATTCCAGAGAAGTGATCTCTCCTTGGGATGCTCAAGATTGTTCTGAGAACATTATTTTGTAGTATTTGGAGTTTGTTTGGGATTTGTTTGTTTGATCCTGCATACAATATGTTGCAGTAATCAAGTTTAGACAAGATTAAAGCTCTCGCTAGTTTAAAGCAAATATTTGTCAAAAGTTATGGTTTTGAAGCATGTATAAGCCTGCATGTGTAAGAAGTAGCCGAAGCAGTCACATTGACTTGTTTGCAAAGGTTCAGAGTGGAATCTAGGTAAAACCCAAGAGTTATGGTTTCCTTAGCGGTTTTAATGAAGTTGCCGCCTATGTTGAATGACGAGTAATGGGAATTGAGTTTATTTAGGTTTGTGGGGGCACCTAAGACTGACATTTCAGTCTTCTCATCACTCAGGCAGAAGCTATGGACTGCTATCCATGCCTGGATGATGAGAAAATTTTGTTTAGTAAGGCGAGGTCCATGTCCATATTCCCCGAGAGGGGTATAAGTATCTGGGTGTCATCTGTGTAGTTTGTATAGATGACACCCAAATGATCCAATTCATCAAATAGTGGCTAAGTAAATGCGTTATGCATGGTTGGAGAGATACAAGAACCTTGCAGCACTCCACATGTAATGGGGGTTGGGTCTGCAGCAGCAGAAGAAGAGAAGACTGCTCCTTAGAAAGGATTTAATCGCGTCTGTAGCTTCTTTTGAGACATTTGCCACTAATGAGAGGTGTTCGCAAATTATATTATGGTCCACCAAGTCAAAGGCGGCTGAGAGGTCTAATAGGAGGAGTAGTGCACATTGCCTGTTATCTTTCAGCTGGTCTATTAGTATTTTCAAATCGATCAAGGTAGTGTCAGTTCCGTGGAGAGGCCTAAAGCCCGATTGTCTGATCTCTAAAAGATTGTAAACCTCTAGATATCGCTGGTTTTGGAGGTATGCCACTTTGTCAATTATGTAGGAAGGAGACAGTTGTTATAGGCCTATAATTAGTTGGGATAGTTGGGTCAAGTGTCACTTTCTTAAGTAGGGGCAGAACCCAAGCATCCTTGAGGTTAGTGGGTACCTGGCAAGTCCTAAATGTGTGGAATCAGAAAAAATACAATATTACGGCTGTTACACCAAGCAAAGGAAAATACACCGACACGGGCTTGTAAAGATTCCCAGAATCTTTATTACAAAACTGAACAGTAGTCAACAAAGTACACAAATAGCTATTTGGCCGTCAATACATCACAGAGACCACCAGCAGGGTTCAATGTGAGCAGTGAGCAGAATTTGGTAGCTGGACATCAGCGTATTTATACAGTTTGTTATAATGATACCCAGCCTTTTACAAGTTAATAATACATTGGGCTAGGGTCACGCCAGGTTCACTTTCCTAATGTACATATCTCGTGCATGCGGTTTACTTTTGAATACATTTACTAACACACTCTATTATTCTTTAATTTAACGTTACACTCTTTACGTATCGTTTTAATACAGATCAAACAAATGTTTTGCATATCGTATTTGGATAGCATTACTGTTCTTGTATACTTATAGTTTAACATTTGCTCATTCAAGTAATTCCCTGATCCCGAGGTCGACAAAGGACAAGGTCTACATGACCCTAACATATAGCCCGGAGGCAGGTTGGACATTAACCCTCCTACAGAGGTTGAAGAGGTTAAGGCAAGAACAAGAGCACACGAGACGGCCATTTTAGACTACAGGTTGACTTTGTACAAAAACCTAAAATGGCGGTTCTAACCTAAAGTGGAGGCTCGATTCACTTGGGGTCATGACCTTGTAATACGGGATTCTCAGCAAAGCGACTGGGCATAGGCCAACATATACGATGAGGACGAAACAATATTATATCAGTTCTAACAAATGAAGCATTTATTAATTTGGTGATAAAAGGGGCAAGGTCTCTAGCTGTTTCTTTAATTTGGGTCAGGCATGAATCGCCTTGGCATCTCAATCGTTTAAGGAAGCCATGATCTTCTCGACCTCTACAGTGGTAACTTGGGCAAAATAGAATTCTTGGAGCTTGTTGAGAGCAGGGTTTTTTTGAGGTCTCAGGGAGATCTCTGAGTTAGAGAGGTTAAGCCTTTTGGTTGCTATTTTGTTTTAGAGGGTGGCCATTTTGTTGGAAAGAGCTTTTTGGATGTCCGTACACCATTCTTTATTTTTTGGGCAAGAATCATCAGGGACTATAGGCGATTCTAGTTTCCTCAGGATTGCAAATAGTTCCTTTGTGCTAGAGCTGGCATTCTGAATCATTGTATTATAAGTTTCTTGTTTAGTCCTGATAATCTCAGCTTTGTAGTTAGAGGCAGAGGCGTAGACAGTGTATGGCCTGACCCGGCAAGACCCACACAAAATCTGTAAATGCCCACTCATCAGCGCTGTGTGGGAATTTACAGGTGTTAATATCACTGCAGTGGGCCAACTAAATTAGCATCAGCCCCACGTGTTAGACAATCCTGGCTACGTCTCTGCAGGCCCTGTGAGGCAAAAGACGCAGCTGTGGGCTACATTGACCTACTCAACAGAATTCTTCTTCATAACCAAGCTGCACTTAGGCAGAAACAGCATTGCCTCACACCAAAACTGTGTTTTACAACTACAAAAAGATGGCTGCACCATCTTGACAAGCACATATTGGGCAGGATGGAACAAGGAGGCGTACTGAAAAAGCCTACCAGTGTGTTGCTTACATGTACAAAATAAGGGGAGTGAAAAAGCAGCGCTGCTTTGCTGCAAGCCAAAAATTCCCATTGAAAAAGGGAATATTTCACTTTAAAAAGGATGCTGCTCTGACACTATTTCCACCTGTTTTTCATCAAACTACTTTTATTAATAAGGCCTTGCCCATCCATATGCACATTGTACTTCAGCAGAAGAAAGCATGATCTCTGAATGTCAGGCTCTGTCAACCAAATCTGAGAAAATCAACAAAAACTTTACTTCAGTTACACAGAAAAACGCTTGACATTTGCTACTAAATGTCGAAAATCACTGCTTTAAATTAAATTCTAGCTCTCTGTGCATGTCAATCTCAGTAGATCTTTGCCTTGTACAGACTGTTGTGTACAAGAAGCTAACTATGGCTACAAAACAATGTGGAAGTGCAGATGGAAGAGAAAACCGAATTTGGAAGGAAAATGCCAGCTGGCTTTACACATGGATAAATTGCCTTTTACAAACCAAAAAAAAAAATGCCTGTTTAAAAGTACCATGTTGAACAAAAACTTGTCTGTGTCTAGCAATGCAAAGGTGTTTGTTGCTGGGAAAAATATAGGGGATGTTTTATCCAACAGGTTTGTTTTTATCCAGGACAAAATAAAATAAAATAAAAGGAATTAAATTTCATTGGCTCAATTTTGCAAGCTCGAGAATAGGTTTTTCACTGCTGGCAAAGCTAAGGCTTCCCCCAAAAGGAACCACCATAAACTTCCAGGACACAAAGGTGATAATTGCTAGTTTGAAAAAATGTGAATGGACCAAGACAAAGAAAGGTCACTCGCTCGTCAGACATTCGTCTGTACTCCAGGCTGGGACAATGGAAATCTGGGACACTAACATGTGAAGTGGAAGCGACCATAAAACCTTCAATCAAACTGGGAAACCCCCATCTCCACACTAGGCTGAAGTGACAGTTGGTGGTAGCTGAAAAAAGAAAATGGTCCAGTGAAGGACAAAAGCCAGCCCATTTGTTTCAAAAGACTATTTTATTAAGAAACTTTGAAGATGGTTATTTTTGCAGCAGAAATTCGCAAAAATGTAACATGTTAAGTTTTAATGTATTTTGTGGGGTGTAATTTAAGATGTTGTAGCCTTCACTGCCACCTTGGGAATAGAAATGGCAGAGAATTGAGCATTCCACGGAAAGTAATGCCTAATGATAATCCACACATGTATAAAGTTATAGAATTTTAGACTGAATATTTCACCCTAAAAATGACCAAAAATATTAGAAGGGTGAAACAATGTCTTACAGACTGCAGAGTTGGACTGGCATGTGTTGCATAAAATATGTAACCTGTTTATGTAATTTGTTAAAATGCTGCCACTGTACAAATGTGCCATGTATGGCAAAACTGGATTGTAGCTAAAGTAACTGTGGGAGGGTCTGGACATTGTAAAACTCACATCATAAATCTGACAGCATACCCTTGAAACCTAACCAACTGAGAGCAAGGCGTCAACCATTACCCCTGACCAAACCAGTTGTTTAGGGGCATGCTCAGCTAAGCCTGCCCCACCGTATAGTTCTATGATGTCAACACACTTTATGCAAAGCGTGGCTGACAGGACTCTGCACGCGCTCTTTCCTGAATTTCCTGCGCCTGCATTCCTGATTTTCCACATTCATCTTGCCAGATTCCAGATCCCCATGCAAAGCCAAAGCATAGCTGATTCCAGATCCCACTGCAAGGCCAAAGCATTGCTGACCATCCCAGCAAGGCCTCAATCCAAAGACCCCAGATCTAAAAATCCCAATAACCAAAGGGAAAGCTGTGGTGTTCTTTTGGGAAGCATCCTGAAACCAGACCGGCTTTTTGCCCACTAACTGCATGCCCGCTCCCTTTGTATTGGTTTTTCTACTTTTCTTGGTTAGGCATAGATTATTAGTAAACTCTTACATTGATTCAAGCAGTGTTATTGCCTCTGATTCTGGAAAGAAACCAAACACTCATTTGAGTTTACCTTCTCTTAGTAATGCAAAATAGTATGCTAATGGTGGAATGTATACATTGAATATTGTCATTTTATGAACAGTTGCAACATGAAACATTGTTTTAATGAAAGCACTTTTGTCACCATTTGTCTTTTGGATCATTTGCAAACATTTGAAATATAAATTTCGATATAGTGCGTTTTTCAAATAGCAAAATGCAGAGCGACATTTTCTAAATTGAGGTGAAATACTTAGCTTTTGGCCGGTCTGCTAATTTTTCTCTTTTGGAATGTGCATTTGGCTTCGGTGCTGTTGGCTGAATAAAAGTGTATTTTATTTACTTGTTGCTGTGTCCACATGTTGAATAATATTAGCTTTTAGAAGATAGTATTTATACTTTGCAGAAAACAATGTAACCTTTAACTCCAGGTCTGCCTATGTTGTGGCATTCTACTATTTGTATTATAAAAATGGGGTCCAGTGTTACCTCTACAAGTCTATTCCATCGCCTGTCACAATCCTCTTGCTGTACACCGACCCTCGGTGTGTTCGATTTGCGATGTTTGGTCATGTGACTTCCAGCGTTATATAACCCGTTGATGTTTCACATTATGCTAACTATTTTATTCAGAGCAACGTTTGTATGCGCCATTTTTGATTGGGAATGGTTTCTTCCTTGATTTTTTTTTTGCAGATAACAAGTTGTACCAATTTCAAAATGACCTATTTTATATATCTTGTGGTGCTGAATTGAAAATATAAGCTATTTTCGATATTTTAAAACGGAATGTAGAGTTTATTTTAATTAGAGGAAAATGGTTTTTCAAATTTTTTATATACAAAAGACGGTGATGTGAATGGAGTTATCCAGACAATATTTGTACTGGTGTTTATAATATTTGTATTAGTATTTGTTATTGTGTATCTCTACTTTGTAAACATGGTTTTCAATTGCCTGTGAGTATATTGTAGTTGTACCTTTACTTCTCTTTGTCATAAACCATGATTGTATTTACAGAAAATGGTACATCTCCTGGTCTTTATTTAATCCAGTAAAACATGTGTCCATTGAACAGCTCCAAAATGCTTCTCTTCTCCTTAATGTTTTTTCCATATTTCCTCCTCTTGGTAGGAGCTTCATTTTTTCAATGCCAAAACATTTCAAATTTATAAGATCTTGCTGGTGATGCTTCATCTGAAAATGGTTAGCTAATGGTGTTTGTGAATCTTGATTTTTAATAGATCTGATAAGTTCGCCAATTCTTGTTTTTAGGTTCCTAATTGTACTTCCGATATAATGTTTTTAACAGATACATTTAATTGCATATACTGTATACTTGCTATTGCAGTTGATACATTGTTGAATTTTTTTGATTTGACCATTGGGCAATGTTATGGTGGTTTTTGCAGTGTCCGAAATATTGCATACACTGCAGGTCCCACATTTGTAGTTTCCCATAAGTGGGGGATTTAGCCACATTCTTTCTGCTGGGATATTGGCTGGTTCTTTCAAGACAAAATGAGATGGGCACAGTAGATTTTTGAGATTTTTGGCTCAGCGAAATGTTAAACTTGGTTGATCATCCAGATTAGACTCTAGATCATTGTCTGTTTTTAATATATTCCAATTCTTTTTCAGAATTTTGGTAAGCATTTTGTTGTTGCTGTTATTTGTTGTAATGAATCTGGTTTTATCTGATATGGTGGTGTCTTTAGGTTTGTTCATCAATAATTCTGTTCTCGTTCTTTATTTAGTTTTCAGATAGCTATTATATAGTAGTTTTTGACTATAGCCACGTTGTTTGAATTTGTTGATGGATCCTATAGCATTTGTTTCAAAATCGTGTGGCTTCATGCAGTTACATTTGATCCTCAGTAGCTCTCCATAAGGTATATTTCTTGTAATGTGATGAGGATGGTAACCAGAGTTGTAATAATGTGACTGGAGTCCTGCAGGGCGATATTACTCCCCGTCCTACTTGGAGACTGGCTGCCGATGTCACCATTAATGACTATATTTTTTTTGAGAGGAGAGTGCTTATGAATGTTGAAGATTTTCAGGTGATATTTCAAGAGAACAGCGATCATGAGTTAATATTGATCACCTGCAAAGTTCCCCTGTGAACCCTACAAGGGGATTATTATGACTTCAGTTTGGAGGTTTTGGGAGGGACAAATAGGTTTAGATGGTCAAACATAACATTACACAAGCTAGACATTTGCATAATGAATAACGTGTCAACACTTAACCCAGGCATACTAAGGCCAGAGGGTCACTATGTGGCTGCTCCCAGTCTATTTATAGAATGAAACGGGAAGGGCTTTGGGCTGTCATTCAAGCACAAACCTGTTTTTGATATTGAGATAAGCAATAGGAAAAGACGATTAATGAAAAACCTTAGAGTAGCTGGCCATTTAGACCTGGCCTCTAGATTATTAATGATTCAAAAACTTAAATTAAAGTATACGAATTGGTTGAAATATCATCGGGCCTCGATGTATCAGCAGGGTGGGGAGAATATGCTCTGAACGATAGAATCAAAAAATAGTTCACAGATATGGTCCCTATTGAAAAGGGGGGACAATGACCTACAGCTCTCGCTGTCGACTAATCCGATTCAGGAGCAAGTATGGGCCCAGTATTTTTTTTTTATTATATGCGTCTCGAACACTGATAGATTTTAAGGGGAACCATAATTAGAACACATATCACTTACTAGACTTTGGCCTCGATGATATTTTACTCCAAATAAAAAGAAATGTGTACATCTAGAGCCTCGGGTACAGATGGGCTCACAAACGTTATGCTAAAAGCCCAAACTGAGGCATGGTGTAGGATTATGTTTACCATTTTTACTCAGGTTTTACAGTAAAAATAAATCCCTCAATCTTGGAAAAAATGTGTTATTATTCCAATATTCAAGAAGGGAAACTGAGAATTGCCTCTGAATTATCGACCTATAGCTCTCTTAGATGCACTGGAACATTTCTTTGCTCACCTATTACTCAGAGACCTAATGGGCTGGATTGTTTTCTTACTGTGGTGGCATGGCATGTTTTAATGGGCATCAAGTGGAAAAGGGAATACAATATGAGTTATTATGTGGCAAGACTGGTCTATGTTAGTGGGCTAGTCTGGATATATTTTCTTATTGTGCCACTGGCATGTTATTATGGGCATCATGAGGAAAGCAAACATGATAAGTGTTATTATGTGGCAGGACTGGCCTACGCTGGAGGGCCAGTCTGGGTATATTTTCTTCCTATGATATGGCATGTTTTAATGAACATCACAAGTAAGGCAGATATGATAAGTGCTATTACATGTGCAGACATACCTACTTTGGAAGAGACAGTATGGCCACATATTCTTACTGTGGATGGCATTTGTTACTGGGAAACAATCATAAAGAATACATGATAAAGTGTATTAGATGGCAATACTGGTCTATGCTGATGGGACAGTCTGAATATATTGTCTTCAGAGGTTGGCTGAAGGGACACTGACTCGCAGCAGATGTTGACTGCTTTTTGCAGTGGAAACCAGAGGGCAATATGGCAGTTGCTCTCGGTAGACAAGGGAGATCAGAGAGCACATATAGTTAACCCAATAAGTGAGCAAAAATATCTTGAGCATTTACAAAAAACAGGGAGGGCTGACAGTATGGCTGTGGTCAATGAGATTCAGAGTCACTGGGAGGTGGATATAGGGACAGATAAGATCTATGTGGCTATACTTCGCTTAAAAAGCTATAGGGCACCAGGTACCAATGGACTGTCAAATGCAGTTTTAAAAGCTGATCCTGGGACCTGGGATAGAATATTAACTATTCTATTCATAAAAGTATGCAATGCAAAGATAATTCCGGAGACTTGACAAAAAGTGATCTTGTTACCAGTATATAAGAAAAGGGATAGAGAACATACATATAATTATAGATTCTCCCTACTTGATGTCCCTTGAAAATTGTTTACCTCATTTGTATTGACCTAGTTACAAAAATGAGTTGTGGAGAATACTATTTAGACCCAACGCAGACTGGCTTCTGCCCAGGATCGGCTATGGTGCATAATATTAGGCTGATCGATAAGCTGATTAAAGAGGCCCTTTATTTAATTTACATGGACTTCAGTGTGGCATTCGATACGTTAAATTACAATATTTTGTGGGAAAAGCTTACAAGAAAGGGATGCCCAGAATGGGTGATTGAAATCTTGGTTAGTCTGCATGTCATCACAGGGGCACGGGATACATTAGATGAAGTGGGTGCATTAACAGAGTTGAGACTGATTGACAGGGGGAGTCAAGCATGCATGTGTTCTAGCTCCCCTAATGTTTAACCTCTATTTAGCCGACTTACCGGACGTGTTAAACACTGTGGGCCTTCCCATTAGATTAGGAAGTTGATCCATCTTTGGTATGTTATAAGATGATGCCCTAGTCCTTAAGGATAGGACTGCCAGTCGGATCCGTGCAAAGCTCCAAGCCCTGATAGAGTATGCTCAGAGAAATGAGTTGACAATATACATCAACAAATCTAAGGCAATGGTAATAACCGGGCGTAAAGTAAACTGAGTAGCATTACATACCCTAATTGGGATGATTGAATATGTTGAAAAATATCCATAGCTGGGCTTGGAACTAGGAGCGAATGGGTCCTACTCCAGTATTATTGAAAGTAAGAAAATGAAGGCACGCCAGTTTACCCATATGATAAACAAATTTGCCATGGAAACTGTGAGTTTCTCAATGTCTGTAATACTCAAGTTGTATAGGCAATGTTTCTGGACGGCAGTATTATACGGCCAGGAGGCGGTTGACATGCAACAGTGGAAATGGTTGAATGTAATAGAGGGTACATTTTGGACAACGATACTAAAATTACCCCCATCTTCCCCTATGGCTTACCTGTGGTTGGAATTAGGACTGGTTTCTTTGGGCTCCATGGTGGGTATATGCAGAGGGTTAATGTATATTAAATCAAAAACACAACCCTTTCTGATTCGCAGTCTACCACTGGGTTTGGCCAGTTGAATTCTGATGACTTTACAGCTATTGAATGGATGCAAGACTTTGAAAGGGAAACGGTGTTAGAAGACATGAAATCTATCTTCAAGAAAAAAGCCATGCGCTGGGATTGGCTCAACAACTATTTGTATTCTCTAAATAATTATTCACGGGTGGCAAGTGTGACACACATTTATACACAAACAAAAAAGGTAGCAGGCGCCCCTCTCTAGAAAGAACATGGCATAATAACCTGTTCTGTGTTTTTTTTTCCCACTTTGAGAGTCTGCAGCCATCGTTTTTTGCTCACTGTACTTTTCACAAAGGAGGAATATCAATTTGCATATCAGTCTTTGTCCCAACCACAAGGGCAGTCCAGCACCGAAATGCCAGGAAAACCTCCTTTGAACAAGAATGCAAACCTACTTTTTGCACAGCCCAAGTCCTGCGGTTCGTAAATTGATGTCATAGCTACGCTCAAATCAACTGCCTCTGTTGACAATACAAGGGGTGTATAGTAATACTGTGAACGAGAACAGAATCTGCCGAATATGTAAATTAAAGGACAAGCAGGAAACAGCCTGTCATGTGTTTACATAATGCAGGGAGCTTGGGCCAAACTATATGTGCACATTAGGCTGGTTTGTCAGTCGATATGATTCTATAAAAACATATGAATTTTGGGTACACTGTTTAGATTTCGACTCAGAGTCACTGTACATCGCACTTTACTGTTTGTGTAAGCAAATATTAGAATATTGGAAAGAGTGAGTTGTTTTTAGGGTTGTCTATGCAATGCTATATGTTGATTATTAATATGCATTAATGAATGTTTTGGAGAACATCTTTTCAGGATTTTTTTCCTAGTGTGTTTTATCAAAAATGACAGTGATTTACCTATTCATCAATTTATTTATTGATTGAATGTCAGTGGAAAATCACAGGATTTATATATATACATGTATGTGTGTAATGTTTGTTAATATTTGGTTTGGATGAATTTCATGTATTTTTAAAGTTCTTTGAACTAAACAAATACTAAATAATAATATATTGTCCTACTCTGGCATGGCAGGTCGTAATGACCATAAAGAGTGCATCAAAGCTAAGTGTTATTACATGACAGGACTGGCTTACGTTGGTAGTCCAGTCTACATATTCTTGTTACCATGGCATCTTTAAATGGGTATCAAGCATGATTCATATTTGCTTTACTCTTTTTTTTTTTGATAAAACATTTTATTGAGTTTTGACATAACCAAAACGGCCACCAAATCGGGGGCTGAGAACAACAAAACAACGAAAAAAGAGGGGACAACACATTAAGAGCACTCCAGTACAGCTTCTTCAGTCATGTGTTTACATGGTATTATGGTATCTCACATCGCTGTGGGTCGTGGGCCACCCATCCCGCCCACCTTCTTTTCATGTGGAGGCCCCCACTGCTTTAGGACGTCAAGGCCCAGTCTCTTCCCTTTTCCCCCATATCTTGGATGCTTTATTCGGGTATCCTCTTGCGCGATAGACTCGGTGCTCCGTCATGGCACATGAGTCCATATCGAGTATCCATTGTTTCAGTGTCGGAGGGTCAGGCGCTCCCCATTTTTGGGCAATGCTGCGTTTCACTAGAGCCATGGCAGTGTTCAATAGCAGTTTTTCCCATTTATTGGATTCAGATATGTCCGGTACCCCCAATATTAAGACGTTTGGATCTAGTTCTACAGGACAGTAAGGGCTCTTGACAATTCCGTACAGCATGCAGTCCAATAGTAACGAATCCGAGGGCATGCCCAGAGGATATGGTAGAAGGTGCCTTCCTCCTCTCCACAGCGAAGACAGTTCGGACTCACTACTCTCCTCCAGCCATATAAAAGAGTTCGAAGGTAGTACACCCCTATGCAGGATTTTAAGTTGCACCAGTCTAAGTCTGGAGGAGATGGCTACCTCCCGTGGGTGCATTAGGACCTGGATCCAGTCCTCAGGGTCTATTTCCCCCACCTCCCTTTCCCATTTGGCCTTTAATCCCAGTAGCTCGGGGGTCGCGAAGGAGGTGATAGCGTTATAGAGAGTGGATGTACAATTGCTGGGGATATATTCGGGTAGCATATTGCGTTCGATCGGAGTGTAGTCGGGGATTGAATCACCTGGGGGCATATGGGTTCAGAGGGCGTGGGTCAGTTGTGTAAAGTGGTACCACTCGGTGTTGGGAAGTTGGAATCTACCCTGGATGTCTTCAAATGAGGTTAGTTTCCCATCTTTTAGGATATCCTTAATTCTAAGGATTCACGCTCTTACCCAGCGCGGCCATGGTTCAAATTCCTCGATTTCCTTCAGATTGGTGTTGTGCCATAGGGGTTGTGTTGCTGTTATTTTGCCTTCCCACCCAACAAACCCATGTGCCTGCCTCCAGACCGTAGTAATGTGAGCCTTAATTGTGAGCGGGGTGGGGCCTACCCGGAGATTGGTACAGTTCCTGCAACAGGTCCGTACCTTGTATGGGTTCCACTTCTGCCCTAATGTGAGGTAGCGCCCGATCCCTGTGAAGCAGGTCGTTGACCACTGAGAATTGTGAAGCCCAATAGTAAGTCTGGAGACGGGGTACGCTTATGCCACCCTCCCAGACTGACCTCTGCAAGGTACTTAGTGAAATGCGTGAGCGGCCTCCCCCCCAAATGAGTTCCCTAAGAAGGGTTTCTACACGATTGAAGTCAGGGGCAGGGATTGCAAACGGGGCATTCTGCAAAACGTAGAGGAATCTTGGTAGTGACATCATTTTAAAGAGCGCGGCTCTCCCCATGAGGGTCAGAGGGAGGAGTTTCCAATGGTGGACGTCGTTGACCAACCTATCCATGATCGGCTGGAGGTTGTGTCTTGTGTATCTAGTGAGGTCAGGTGTTATCCAAATCCCCAAATATTTAAAGCCCTGCCGTTCAAGCCGGTATGGACAACCTGGTAACTCGGCCTGCTCCCCCCCCTTCACTGGGAACATTACGGATTTCTGCCAATTAATTTTTAACCCACTGAATTCCCCGTAAGTGACTAGCATTTGGGTTACTATAGGGCAGCTCCGGACTGGGTCAGCCAGGTATAGTAGAAGATCGTCAGCATAAAGAGATAGGCGGTCTTCATGCCCTTCAGGCCATTTGAATCCCTTCCATGCTCCGCTTTGACGGAGCCACAGTGCCAGCGGTTCAATGGCGAGGGCGAAAAGGAGAGGGGGCAGCCCTGCCGCGTGCCTCTACCTTAGGGAAAGGCTCTGGAGGTCCATCTGGTCACTTTGACTTCTGCCCGGATGTTTGTATAGAGCAATTTCACCCAACCTAGGAAGCTTTTTCCAAATCCCATGCGGGCCATGATTTCCCAAAGGCAATCCCAATGGACAGAATCAAATACCTTCTCAAAATCTATTGCCAGAAGTGCCAATGGGGTGTCAAGGATGGGGGCCCGTTCTAGCGCCAGGTGGAGTCGGCGCCGATTCATCCTGGTCGATTTATGAGGCATAAAGCCGCATTGGTCTGGATGTATAAGTGTGTCCGCTACCCGTTGTAATCGGTTAGCCAAGAGTTTGGCCAGGACCTTGGCTTCGCCGTTGATTAGCGAGATCGGCCTATAAGACGCGCATTTCTCTTGGGGTTTATCAGGCTTGGGGATGACCACTATGGTGGCCTTACATAGGTCGTCCTGGAGGGAGCCCCGCTCTAACGCGGCCAGTAGCATCTGGTGCAGGGGAGGTGATACGTTATTGCTTCCCAGTTTCTGCCATATCTCTATGGGGAATCCGTTTGGGCCCAGGGTCTTCCCCGGTTGCAGCTGTCCCAGGGCTTCTACCAGTTCGGCCTCAGAGAGATCAGAGTCCAGCATTTCGCGTTGCTGAGCCAATAGGGCGGGGAGCACCACCTCATCGAGGAGGGTCCCATTCAGCGGTAGCTCCGAGGCCTGGTATAGTTCAGCGTAAAATTGGGCAAAGGCTTCTGCTATGTCGGCGTCTGAGCGGCAGATCTCGACCTGTGGGGTGATGATCTCACGGACCGAGCGCCGACCCTCATCTCTCCTTTCAAGCCAAGCCAGCAGCTTACCGGCTTTATCCCCAAGCTCGTATATCCGGGCTCTGGATTCCCAGTGGGCCTCTTTGGCATTGTCTAGCATAAGGTTTCGGAGGCATTCACTGGCGCGTTGAAGGGACATGTGGGTCTGTGGGGTAGGGTCTAGAGTATGCTCATTTTCTCTGTGGATTACCTCCTCCTCTGCCTCATTTATCTTCCGGAGCCTCTCCTTTCTTTTGTTCGCTGTCCAAGAGATTATCTCTCCCCGCAGCACGGCCTTATAAGCCTCCCACAGCACAATCAGGTCGGTTTCGTCTGAGCCGTTAATCTTGAAGTATTCAGTTGAGGCCTCTGTAAGGCAGTCTACCAAATCCGAGCTGCCTAAATAGTAAGTGTTCAATCGCCACGTTCTGGGGCGGGCGTTCCTTGCAGTCACCTCTCCACCAGGAGAGGCGAGTGGTCCGAAACCCCCCGGGGGAGCAAGTCCGCTGAGAGCATATTAGACAGGTCTGTGTGTGGAACAAATAGGTAGTCAAGCCTGGAAAGGGAGCCATGGGCCCCGGAGTGGAATGAATAGCCTCTGGTTCCCAGGTGCAGTTCCCGCCATACATCACCAAGACCCAGGGCAGAGACAAAGTTAAACAGCTTCGTGGGGAGGTTCGGGTTGCGTTGTCTAAGGTGCGAACGATCTAAGGTGTTGCACATGACGTCATTGAAATCCCCTCCCAGGAACCACTTGTCTGATTGATGCCTACCCAACAAGGAGGTTAGGTCATCAAGAAGTTCTTTCCCCAGCCCAGGTGGAGAGTAAATGAAAACAAGTCCCAGTGTTTTCTTCCCGGAGTGTCCCAAGCGCCATCACGTAGCAGCCGCGAGGGTCCTGCCCTAGTGCATGTAGAACAAACGGGACCCGTTTATGTATAAGAATAAGGGTGCCCCTGGATCCCATGGTGTATCCCGCATGGAAGGCGGTCTTGTAATTGGTGCGTAGAAAAAATTTACAGTGTGCCCCCGCAAGGTGTGTTTCAGTGAGCAAAGCCACGTCGGCGGAGTATCTGGAAAGTAGCTGCTTGACCAGTCGTCTTTTGATCGTGGAACCCATCCCGTTCACGTTCCAGGTGAGAACCTTAAGCGAGCTGGGGCGCGTGGACATGGGTGGGTGAGATTGGTCAAGTGACATCTAGTAGAGGTATAAGAGGGATAGGCGGGCTGCCCCCGAGGGTGCAGCCCAGGCGTGTGAACATGCGGTGCAAGAAAGATAAAGATTGAGGTCTGAAGCGCTGATCCTGTGTGGTGTGGTCCCAACCGGGCAGGAGCTCCACCATCATTGTAGAACTACCAGGGAGGGTCGATCCTGAAATAACAAACAAAGTTCCCCAACTAACTCCTCCCTCCCCCTCCCTATATTCCACCCCAACTTGAAGTACCTGTCGACCCAACATTGCTGACAATCAAAAAGAGTAGACTGTCAGCTTTAACTGCCCTTATTAAAGTTTAACTAGAAAGTCAGGGGGGAGGGGGGTGTGATGGTTTTGTACCCACTCTTAAACACCCAAGTGGGAGGGCAGCGATCCCCCGCTTACCGCATTATAAAACGTGTGAAATCGCCTTTAGTAGTCCTATGGCTTGGTACTGTCAGTGACCACAAGGTAGGTGCCCCATGGGCAAGGCCCTCGGCGGGTTCAGGGTGGTGATTCATCACCCCCATCTTCTGGCGGATCTGGTTGTGGTGGCCGGTCCAGCCTGGGGTGTTGCTTCGGTGATGGTCTGGGGTCCCTGTTTCTGTTGTTGTTACCCTGGGTTGCGGACCAGTCGCCTTCAATGTGCTGCTCCGCCCAGCGCCACGCTTCTCCAGGATCATCGAAATGGACCGTCGTGCCTCCGTGATAAATTTTCAATTGTGCGGGAAACAGGAGGCCGTACTTGACTCCCAGTGTCTGTAGTTGCTTCTTAAGCTTCCCAAAGGACTGTCTCGGTTTCTGTACTTCCCTGGTGTAGTCGGGGAAGAAGGCCCGTCTAGATCCGTTGAATGTAATTGTACCTTTGGATCTTGCAAGTTGTAAGAGCGCATCCCGGTCTCGATAATTTAAGAATCTCGCGATCACGGTGCGTGGGGGAGCACCGGGCAGTGGTCTGCCTGTGGGCATTCGGTGCGCTCTCTCGATGGAAAAGAACTTTGAGAAGGATTGCAAGTCAAACAGATCTGTTAGCAATTGTTCCAAAAAGAGTTCCATGCAGGGCCCTTCCTTTTTCTCAGGGATACCAAGGATGCGAACGTTATTGCGTCTGGACCTTCCCTCACTCTCCTCCACCCCGGCCCCCAGCGTCTTGAATGTGGCCGAAATTCCATGGATCTGTTGCTGCACATTGTGTAGGCCGTTTTCTGTCGTTGCGATCCGTTGTTCTGCCTCTCCAGTGCGTGCAGACAGTTTCTGGTGGTCGTGTCTAAGGAGGGAGACGTCGAGGCTTATGCGATCTATCTTCTGCTCCATAGATGAGCGGGAGTCCGCAGTGGCCGCCATAACGTCTTTAAGCGAGAGCGCGTGTTCAGTTTCCATCCAGTCGGGGTGTAGCGATTGGGAATCCGTCTGTTGCGATGAGGGCACAGTATATTGTTCATTTCTGTTCTGCATGTTGGGCTTTCTTGTTCTTTCTTTACCCATGGTCGTGCCCCGATCCTGGGGCAGTAGCTCGATAACAGTGTTCTTACCAAGGGCCTTCAGTAGCACTGGGTCGGTCCCGTCTCAGTCGGGCCGCAGCAAGGCCGAGAGGCGATCGTGTTGAATTTTTGGCATGAGGTCAACCTCCCGTCTTTGCGGCCCCCTGCCGGGAGAGGGGTGGTGTGGTTTGGGCACAGAGCCCACCGCCTGCCCAGGCGATGTCACACCTCAGTGGGCAACCGCAGCTTCATGGTCCTTAACGTGTGTCAGGGTGTAGATGAGGGAGAGGGTAGCCTGAGGCACACGTTACGGGACCCTTTTTCAGTCACCTTGACCTGCCTCCCCGGTCGTTCCGCTCAACTCCGGGTCTGGTTCGTCATGAGGTCGCCTCTTAAGGTTCGCACAGGAGCACACCAGCTCCCTCCGCGATCTTTTCTTCGGCCGAAACCGTCGCAGCACCTCATCACCCAGTGTGTACCATTCGTTAAGCTTCTTCACTCAGGCAGCCATTTTGGGAGAGCGCCGGGCAGTTCTCCGTCCACCTTCGCCTCGACGTATCTTCGTGCCCAGCTTTCGAATGTTCTCACCGCCTGGACCGAGTGACCACCACTGTTCCCTCTAAGCGTAGAGGTAATTTTTAAGTTTTATAATTAGCGATATCAGGCGATTTATCAGGATTCATGCGGCGATCGCGGGAGCAACGAAAGGCTACGTCCTCCTCCTCACGCTGCTAGCCACGCCCCCTGCTTTACTCTTGATATCCATTTTGTTATTACTTGACCAAACAAACTTAGGCTGTGGACCAGTCTGGATATATGTTCTGACTGTGGTGGCATGGCATGTTTTAATGGGCATGGAGAGAAAAGCAAACTTGATAAATGTTGTCATTTGGCAAGACTGGCCTATGTTGGTTGGCCAGTCTGGATATACGTTCTTACTGTGAACATTAAACCAATGGAAAGCCATCTCAGACAGTAGCTTAGTAAATATTCTGTTTGATTAATACTATTTATTGCATTTGATTTATTTAGGATGCGTGCGCGAGCGAATGGGAGAGTGTCATTTCCATTCAGTTCCTGCCACACCCTGGCCAAGACACCTCCTCATGGGAACTCTTTGAGCTTGCTTTAACGAAGCCTTACCATCAACCTTTTCACTCCATGTGCCTGCTTGTGTTTTCTCAAAGAAGTGCTCTCAGAGTTAATGACTTAATTGGATCTATAAATAGGCTACTAGTGTAATAAAAATGTCTTAACCAAGCCTGCCTTCAGCTGCTCGATATATATGTCGTATGCGTGTCTTTCACTGATGTCCTACTGAAAACAAGCATTGGCAAATCCAACCTTTTTGGATTGCTTAGGAGTATTAGGCATTTGCCAGGCACGGCTATCCGATGCCCAGGCACTGGCATCATTGTTCAGCTGCTGCCCACAATAGCCAGTTAATGTCACCATGGCAGTGCCTGGCAAGAACCTTTCCCATGCTTACACAAAAGCCAACACGTTAAGCATTGTCAATGCTTCTTTCCTGCCTGTAAATCCCATCCTTACATACAAAAGATGTTATGCCAATATATCCTGCCTGGATTTGCATGTGCCATTAATCATGCCTGTTTTCTTTCTCATGTATTAACCGGTGATTATATGCCAACCTGTTTGCTCGTTGCAGTCAGCGGGGACCAGCTCCCTCCCCACTCCCCCCTCTGTGTACAATGAACAGCGCTCTTTCGAAAGACAATCAATTTGCTTTAAAATGTTAAATTATTTTTTAATTAAGTTTGAATCCTACAGTGCTGCAGTTTAAAATAAACCTTCTTGGGGGATAATATAATACAGCAGCAGGGGCTGGTGATTACAGCTCTGTTAGCTTTTAATGAGTCACCCAGTATTTTCCTTACCCCCCTCCCACACTCTAGCACAGGCGCATACACCTATGATGCCCCATCCTCCCCACCATCTCACGCAAAAGGTCATACTGTGTCTGCTGCTGCTGGCTTCCCCACTCCTCCCACCCCCGACACATCCGCCGTACCATAGGCAAACAACACTCAGGCAGTACAATGCCTTTCCATTTTTTTTTTTTTTTTGCAGATTAAAATGAAATTAAATGGGGGATGGGTAGATCCAATTGGAGCGTGACAAGCTCTGAGGAGGGGGAGAGGGAGCACCAAGGTATGGGGAATTAAAAGAAATCAGAATCGTGGCTGGCCGCGTTACTCTGTAAATCATTGCATTACCTCATTGGCTGGTTTTAATCAAGAGAGTAGAGAAGCTCGCACGCATGAACATACCTGCTGTGCTCAGCACATTGCAAGACGCGCATGCCAGGGTTGCGTTGTATAGTCGCTGCTGCAGGCAATACACCCTTTGCAGCTGCATGCTCATGTAACCCGGGTGCAAGCTCCAGCGGAGCACATACAGACGGATGTCAATCGGTTGCAGCATCTGCTATATAATGGCCTTGGGGTGTCTGTTCATTTTGTACTGAGCAGCAGGTGCACAACCATACTCACTGTGGGACCCACCTAAATGTTTTTGCTGGATATGGATGGCCCAAGGACCCCATTGTAGTGCCAGATTCCGCCCAACCCCCGTTTACACCACTTCCATCTTCACATCCTCCTCACTTCAACCATGCTCGAAGCTCTTGTCAAGGTCCCATAACTCATACATGTGTTCCTATCTAATGAAGCGTGCACACATGTTCTCTGCACGTGCCTATGTTTCCTGTTGGTCCACTGAGTCCGTCCCTCATGGCAGCCATGGCCCTTGTCTGTGTTTGCCTCCCATGGGAGTGTCATGGGGGGGACTGTAGGGAAGGGGTTATTCCCCAGGCCTAGGGTCCTCAAACTTGTTTTCCGCCCCAGATGTGTATGTGTCTGTGCAGTGCCACTCCTACACCATCAGGGGATTTCTCACTCGGGCTGCCTGATCCTTTGGCGCTTGCCTCTGCCACACCTCATGTGCCACACACATATTTTTCCACAGGGGGCGCCCCTGTACAGTTATGGTATCAGTCACTTCCAGCCAGTAGTAAGTGCTCGGGCTTGCAACTTCTCCGTCCCTGTCCATTAGGCAGATCCTGTGGGCTCACCTGCGTTCTGTCAGCCACCCTCCATGCGCTTCCCAACCACTAATGAATCATCGTCACAACATACTCAGCATTTTTATCTACAACTGTACCTTGCCATGCGCTTCTGGCACACACCTGGTATTGTAGCTTCACATATCAAACATCTACGCTTGCAACATAGTTGATGGTACAGTCCTGCAACCCGGGCTTTAAAAAGGCAGGGATGATGGCCTCAGCCTAGCCAATTGACTAAAAGCAGATGCAGCATGCTCTTAAAACCTTAAAAGAGCAAATACTATGGGCCCAATTCATGGAATCGGGTGCAGAAAAGGTGCAAGGGCAGCGCGCCACGAAGGACTTTGCGTGAGCCGTGGCAAAGAGAAATACTTGCGCAGCACGCATATTCATGGATTCCCAGAAGCATCACTAGCCGTCTCGCAAGTAACAGCAAGCTGCGCGAGGAATGCCCCCAACACGCCTTTACGGACACCAAAAAGCAAGTGAAATGCCTTATAAGCCTCCACGCATCCCTGGATCAGCATACAGACCCCCCAGCTATATAGCGCATAATCCCCCTGCTATCCCCGAGCGCACCCCACAGAAAACATGTGCCCTCCCATGCAAAAGCCAGCCCCTACACCAGGGAAATTGTGCGACAACACCTTGCAATCCCTGGTGGCACCACAGTGTAATTGCGTAAAAAACACCCCACTATCCCCGGGCACACCCCATAGAAAACGCGTGCCCTCACATGCAAGGCAAGCCCCTACACCAGCCAAATCGTGCGCCAATATCTCGCAATCACCGGTGGCACCCCAGCGTAGTCGCGCAAAACACCCTGCTAACACCAGCCACACCCCATAGAAAACGTGTGCCCTCCAATGCAAGGCCAGCCCATACACCAGCCAAATAGCATGCCAACACCTCGCAATCCCTGGTGGTACCCCAGCAAAATCACGCAAAATCACCCCGCTATCCCTGGGTGCACCCCATCGAAAAAGTGTACCCTCCTACGCAAGGCCAGCCACATCACCAGCCAAATCATGCGCCAAAACCTTGCAATCCCTGATGGCACTCCAGCATAATCGCACCAAAATACCCCTCTATCCCTAGGCGCACCCCATCGAAATTGCGTGCCCTCCCACGCAAGGCCTGCTCCTACAAAAGCCAAATTGCGCACCAACTCCTTGTTAACCCCTGGCGCACCCCAGACAAAAAACGTGCCCTCCCACGCAAGGCCATCCCCTACACCAGCCAAATTGCGCGCCAACACCTCCAATTCCCACCCGAATCCCAGACAAATTGTGAGTCAGCACCTCGCAATCCTCTGTATGCAGCCCCCTCCAGACGGGACACCCCCACCACAGCCGCATCCCCTGTTTCCCCCACTGCAGGTAGCCTCCACCAGATGGAACACCCCCACCACAGCCCCCATTACCCATGACACCACCCTGCAGGCAGCCCCCACCAGACGTGACACCCCCATCCCAGCCCCCATTACCTGTGACACCACCCTGCAAGTAGCCTAAACCAGATGGGACACCTCCACCACAGACCCATCACCTGTTGCCTCCCCTGCAGGCAGCCCCCACCAGACAGAACACCCCCACCCACAGCCCCATTACCTTTGACGCCACCCTGCAGGCAGCCCCCTCAAGACAGAACATCAAGCGAGGATATGTTTGCTTGTGTCATTGTTAAACATTTGTTCCCTGGGGATTGTATGAATGATGTACCCTGACATTGTGACACATCATCACTGCAACGATTGTGTGATGTGCACCTGGACCGCCACATTGAGACATCAGCCAGAATATCCTCAGGAACATGTATCCTGCAAACCAAACTGAAATAATTCACCTGTGCCACATCCATGAGTGCGGCATCTGCTCACCCACAATTGCTGGCCGTATCCTTCTCCCAACATACACATTTGACAAGTGATCGTGAAAGTGAGGCCCTGCTGCCCATGTGACAATGTCATGTCATCAATCCCCAGGGACCAAATGTTTAACACTGACACAAGCAAATATACGCTTAATGTGTGCCACAAGAACCAACAATCGACAGGTGTCCCACAGCCGCGTGTCCTTTTTAGGCATTTTTTGATGTGCGCTGTGATGTTTCCGCCTGCTATCGCTTGGCCTAGCAGTTTCGGGATTTGCCTGTACTATTTTGCGTGCCGTCGATCCCTGTTTGATTCCATGAATATGCTTTCTTTATGTACGTATGGGCCTTCTGATTATTTGACTGTGTAGCCTCCCTCATAACGCCCACATTTTCGCTTGTTGTTCCCCATTCCACATGTTCCGCCACCTTTTTAGGTGGCTGCGCAGAGCCGGATGGCTCTTTACTTGGGTTCTGCACAAGAAATACATGCTTTCGCATTAACGTGTCGGACCGGCGCGGATTCCTCGCAAGTCCCAGGTAAGCCCTGCGCATTTTATTGCAAGAAGTGATACTGGAATTACAGAAACTGGCAGACCAGCCCTCACCTCGTCAATGCACGCAGAGATTGATGGAGGGCAAGCACAATGATAAATAATGCCTCCAACTAACCTGCTGGTCCCTCCCACATGGGGGGCCTCTGTCACTGCTGTTCTCATGTTACTTGTACATATAGGAAACCCCTTAAATGATGGATCCTGGGGTCAATGAGCAAAAGAATAAAATAATAATGGTGTCCAGTGATATAAATCTAAATCAAATAGACAATAGCAATTTGCTTAATTAGGTGCACAATACTCTTTTAAAGTCGGTTTTATCAAGTCAAGTATTTTTTGGCTTATCTATCGTTAGTGGCACGCGCATAAGTATTAACCAATGGATGGAAAAATATATTCCACCTCCTTTTGCTTCTGCTCGTGGAAATTAGGTATTTGCGGTTGCTAACATTTGTGAAACTGTCAGGGTAATTCATAGAATTTCGCAGAAAAGTGTCGCAAGCGGCTGGCGCAGAGTGTCCGCGTGCGATTGTCTGCGCCAGGCACGTGCGCTAAAACCGATTTCCGCGCACAGCGTATTCATGGATTTTAGGCTCCCAAACCAGCCGTGGCGCAGAGTATCGCAGCGACCCTGCAGCAGCGCCAGTAACGCCCCCAAGAACGCCCTCGCGCAAGGAAAAGCCATCAAAATCGCTAAATCATCGCAAAGGGCTGCGCTAACCCTGGACCAGTTTACAGGGCTGCCAAACAAGGAACGCAAAGCGGGTAACGTACATATCAGGGGTACGCGGGAAGTTGTACACGCGATTAGCCAGGGTACGTGTATTACAGGGGTACGCGGGAAGTTTAACACGCGATTGGCCAGGGTACGTGTATTAGAGGGGTACGCGTGAAGTTTTACACGCGATTAGCCAGGGCACGTGTATTACAGGGGTACGCGGGAAGTTTAACACGCGATTGACCAGGGTACGTGTATTAGAGGGGTACGCGTGAAGTTTTACACGCGATTAGCCAGGGCACGTGTATTACAGGGGTACGCGGGAAGTTTAACACGCGATTGGCCAGGGTACGTGTATTAGAGGGGTACGCGTGAAGTTTTACACGCGATTAGCCAGGGCACGTGTATCACAGGGGTACGCGGGAATGATCACACGCGATTTGGCTGGGTAGGTGTATTACAGGGGTACACGGGAAGTTTTACACACGATTTGGCTGGATACGTGTATTACAGGGGTGCGCGGGAATTATCACACGCGATTTGGCTGGGTACGTGTATTACAGGGGTGCGTGGGAAGTTACACACGCGATTAGGCTGGGTGGGTCCTCACAGGTGTTCCCTGTACACCCTCCACGGCCCCTGCAGGCAGCCCACAAAACAGGGGACTACCCTGCACACCTGCTCATGTCCCCCTGCACCCCCACCCCCCAGCCACCAGGGGAAGCCTCCACCAGGCCCCCACCCATGTCTACCACCACCCCCGCCCCCCAGCCACCAGGGGCAGCCTCCACCAGGCCCCCACCCATGTCTACCACCCCACCCCCACCCCCCAGCCACCAGGGGAAGCCTCCACCAGGCCCCCACCCATGTCTACCACCTCCCCCGCCCCCCAGCCACCAGGGGCAGCCTCCACCAGGCCAACACTCATGTCACCCACCACCCCCACACCCCAGCACTGTGGGGCACCTGCCAGCAGGCCCCCACCCATGTCCAACTCATGTCTCCCACCACCCCCACCCCCCAGCCACCAGGGGCACCCTCCACCAGGCCCCCACTCATGTCCCCCTGCACCCCCACCCCCCAGCCACCAGGGGCACCCTCCACCAGGCCCCCACTCATGTCCCCCTGCACCCCCACCCCCCAGCCACCAGGGGCAGTCTCCACCAGGCCCCCACTCATGTCTCCCAGCGTGCTACGTGTATTACAGGGGTGCGCGGGAAGTCCCACTCGCGAATAGCCTGGGCGCATGTATTTCAGGGGTGCGCGGGAAGATCCACACGCGAATAGCCTGGGCGCATGCATTTCAGGGGTGCGAGGGAAGTTTTACACGCGACTTCAGCAGGGTACGTGTATTACAGGGGTGCGTGGGAAGTTACACACGCGATTAGGCTGGGTGGGTCCTCACAGGTGTTCCCTGTACACCCTCCACGGCCCCTGCAGGCAGCCCACAAAACAGGGGACTACCCTGCACACCTGCTCATGTCCCCCTGCACCCCCACCCCCCAGCCACCAGGGGCAGCCTCCACCAGGCCCCACCCATGTCTACCACCACCCCCACCCCCCAGCCACCAGGAGCAGCCTCCACCAGGCCCCCACCCATGTCTACCACCACCCCCGCCCCCCAGCCACCAGGGGCAGCCTCCACCAGGCCCCCACCCATGTCTACCACCCCACCCCCACCCCCCAGCCACCAGGGGAAGCCTCCACCAGGCCCCCACCCATGTCTACCACCTCCCCCGCCCCCCAGCCACCAGGGGCAGCCTCCACCAGGCCCCCACTCATGTCACCCACCACCCCCACACCCCAGCACTGTGGGGCACCTGCCAGCAGGCCCCCACCCATGTCCAACTCATGTCTCCCACCACCCCCACCCCCCAGCCACCAGGGGCACCCTCCACCAGGCCCCCACTCATGTCCCCCTGCACCCCCACCCCCCAGCCACCAGGGGCACCCTCCACCAGGCCCCCACTCATGTCCCCCTGCACCCCCACCCCCCAGCCACCAGGGGCAGCCTCCACCAGGCCCCCACCCATGTCTACCACCCCACCCCACCCCCCAGCCACCAGGGGAAGCCTCCACCAGGCCCCCACCCATGTCTACCACCACCCCCACCCCCCAGCCACCAGGGGCAGCCTCCACCAGGCCCCCACCCATGTCTACCACCACCCCCGCCCCCCAGCCACCAGGGGCACCCTCCACCAGGCCCCCACTCATGTCCCCCTGCACCCCCACCCCCCAGCCACCAGGGGCACCCTCCACCAGGCCCCCACTCATGTCCCCCTGCACCCCCACCCCCCAGCCACCAGGGGCAGCCTCCACCAGGCCCCCACTCATGTCTACCACCCCACCCCCACCCCCCAGCCACCAGGGGAAGCCTCCACCAGGCGCCCACCCATGTCCCCCTGCACCCCCACCCCCCAGCCACCAGGGGAAGCCTCCACCAGGCCCCCACTCATGTCCCCTATCACCCCCAACCCCCAGCCACCAGGGGCAGCCTCCACCAGGCCCCCACTCATGTCCCCTATCACCCCCACCCCCCAGCAGTGCAGGGGCAGCAGGCGGTCAGGCAGCAGCAGGTGGGAGCGTGCTCGGGCTCTGGGGGGCAGTAGTTCGGCCTTCCGGGCAGGAGCGTGGTATTCCGTGTGCGTACGCGTGGCCAGCTTGGTACGGAGTGATTTTGCACGTGAAAATCCTGCACGTCAGCGTGAAAACTGAGGAAAGGCCCTCAGCGCGTAAGCGCGTCTGTGACGTGACCCGCACAGGTGTTTCCCACACAGCACGTGATGACAGAGCACACGTGGAAAGACTGCACGTCAGAGTGTAATCGCGTGTGATTGGTGGAAATGGCCCTACACGCAGAAGTGACAAAGCGTGTGATTGGTGGAAATGGCCCTACACGCAGAAGTGACAAAGCGTGTGATTGGTGGAAATGGCCCTACACGCAGAAGTGACAAAGCGTGTAATTGGTGGAAATGGCCCTACACGCAGAAGTGACAAAGCATGTAATAGGTGGAAATGGCCCTAGCGCGTACACGCCGCGCAAGTGACGCTGGACGTGTGGGCCTGTATAAAAGGTACGTGTAGAACACGTTTTCCTTCTACGTGCTTTTCGTGGAGAGCGAGTGGGTGAATTCTGTACTTCTTGTCGTTTCACACGCGATTTACTTCACGGCGTTTCTAGTTCGTATTCCCTGTTACCTCTGACAGCTTTTGCTCTTTTTTCTCTTTTACTGGTTTACCTGGGCCTGTTCCCTCAAACAGTGTTCCCTTCTACTGTTGTCCTGTCTCCTCAGACAGCGGACAAATCTTCTTTTGGCGGGGGTGTTGCCAACCAAACGTGCTCCTTTTACACGCTCGTTTACCTGGCAGACGGTGAGTCACGCACGTATCTAACATCTGTGCTAGCCCCGTGTGTAGCCTACCCCTTCAGAGGTCATTCTAGGCTGCGTGTGACACGCATACGTTCATTCTTGTGTTTCTGGGTGCCACAGCGTAGTGCAGGTTTTTCTTTCTGCACACGTGGTCTAGGAGGGGTTGCGTGCACGTCATCTCCCTTTTTTGGGCCTCCTGTGCGTTGCGTGACCCGTCATCTTTCCCCAGGGGTTACATTCAGCCTTGCTAGAGCACTAGGGTACAATTACCATCTGGTACCCAACCCCTTTGACCCCCAATTGCCCAGGACAATAGTCTACATCCACTCCCATACGCACATTAACATCAGTGCCATGGCTGGGAGGCGAGGATTCCGTAAGGGTGGCAAAGGTGGAAGAGCCACAAGTGGTGGCCGTGGTGGATCCGGTAGGGGACGTGGTCGTAACTTGCAGGGTGAGCCTGTCCCCCCATGTGTGGAGGACCAGTCACGGGCACCCATAATCCCCCCCCCCTCCCATTGAGGCTGATGTGGCTGACACCATCCATGCTCAGCCCTTGTTGGACCAGCCCATTGTGGCACCAGACCTGGCTGACTCCATGGCTGACTTCCAAGCGGAAGAGGAAGAGTGCTCGTCCGGCACAGGCTGATGCCCCAGACACGGCTACACAGTCCGGCCCGTCCAGGAAGCCCAGCTTCACGGATGACGAACTGAATGCACTTGTCGAGTATGTGTCCGGACATGACAACGAGATGGTCATTGTTGCAGGATCCAAGACCACACCTGCACAATGCCAGGCACACTGGCAGACCGTTGCGGACATCGTAAGTGCCCTTGGAATTGTGAGGCGCACAGCCAATGATTGCTATAAGCGCTGGAATGACCTAAAGCGCAGGGCAAAGAGTAAGCTGGCCTCAAGTCATGCCGCAACTCTAGTGACTGGAGGTGGGTCTCCAGTAGTAGACATGGAACTCACTCCACATGAGTCAGTCGCTGGGACCTACGTCACGGAGGAACAGATCCAAGGCGTGGGAGATCTGGCTGATTACGAGGCATTGTCCGGTGAGTGCACATGCATGTGTGTGTCATCCATGTGCATGGTGTGTGTGTGAGGGCTTCTGTTCGGGTGCCAGGTGAGAGTGTGTGCGCCTGAGTCGTATGGGTCAGCCATGTGCTTCATGCAATCCTTCCTGCGCAGCTGCATTTGGCCATAGCAGTATCCCTTCTGCCAACAGTAGACATCTAGCCCAACTGCACGCCAGTTGCCCTTGAAGTGTCACCTTGCCACAACATATTTGCTTCTCTTTCACTGTTCATTCAGTCAGTTTGTTTGCATTCCACCACTTTCACTAGGCATGTCGCTGTCCACTAGTCACATGTCTGACATGGGTATGGTAAAGTGGAGTGACTTTGTTACCTGGATATCATTTGTACACACATGTCCCTGTGCAATTGGACCATTTCAGACTGGCAGCTCCAGGTGAAAAATCTGACCTGTTAGAATTAGAAAAGCTATTACATGCGGGAACTGGACTGAATGAATAGGTGCTGCCCTCCTCTCCATCTTCACTCAATAGCAATGGTACATGCCATCTGTGTGATGGCATGTGTGTTTCACCTGCCAATCACAGGCCAATGTGTGATGCCACTGCCAGGCAGCATGCAGAAAATGTGTTCATCTTCCATCTTGGTGTCATCAGTGTGTGCCATTTGCCTGGACTTCATACGCAGTGAGGGTGCATGCATGGGAGGGTTTTAGTCATGTGGGACATGTGTCAATCAAGTACTGGTTCTCTTGCTTCTCAGCCCTCAATGTGTGCCATGGTGCTAATGCCTGTTTCCATTTCTTTGTTTTCATGTCTTTGCAGGGGAAGACGCACCTGATACTGCTGGGGTTGTGGAGATGGTGCAGACCCAGGAGGGGTCCGAGGGCCGACCAACCACCAGTGAGGGATGTGGTGTGGTGGTGGGGGAGAACCCACAAGTGCTGCAGGTCGTGCTCTCAAGGGGTGTCTCTGGCTGCACCTCCCCCGAGCTGTACTCAGGTGTTGATTCGGATGAGACCTACGTGCCGTCGAAGGTGAGTGTTCCAGGGAGGGATTCTGTTCTGTCTCACCCACCTGCACCAGGGTCAGAACCCTCCATGGGGATGTCAGTGTTGGCAGCTACGCCTTCGGTGGTTACGGATGCAGGGTCACACTCTGCGACATCTGATCCTGTTCCTGGGCCAGCAGATCAGAGGGGGAATGCAGTCCTGCAGCCTCAGGCAGTGCCGGCACAGCAAGGCGCAGTTCGCCTTGCCCCAGACAGGTGTGGTGCCCGCCGACGTGGTGGCCGTACGCCACCCGGCAATACCGCATGGGAGCAATCCATTTACGGTATGGCAACCCAACAGGCTGCATCATCCGAGATGATGGCTCAGGCCATGGATAGGGTGGCCACTTCCATTGTCCCCCCAGAAAGGCTGATGGAGCGACTAGAGCAGGCAACCGACTCCATCTGCCAGTCACACAGGGAGGACATGTTGGGGTCCAACAGGGACAGGCGGGCGGCACTGGCGACTCTGCAGGAGGCCATCTCCATTGAGTCCCAGGGCCACAGGGAAGCCCTGAGGCAGGAGCTCCTTCACCTCAGGACGACTCTTGTTGAGCTTGAGGCTTCAACACACCAAAGGACAGAACAGCAGCTGGAGCGTCTCACCCGTACGCTCTCAGCTGAGATGCAGGCAACGAGGGCGGAGGTCCGGGCATCCCGTGAGTTGTTGCATGGGGACCTCCGCACACTCATCCTCCAGAACCAGACCTACCACACCCGCATGCTTGCAGCCATGGAGGAGCAGACTAGGGCCTTGCGTGGGCTGCCTCCCATAGTGCAACCACCTCCGGATGCAGCTGCACAGGGTGATAATAGCGACAGCAGTGATACTCCCACAATAGGGTAGCCGTGTGGGCCATGAGCCCATGGAGGTGTTTTATCTTCCCAGGATCCACGCAGGTCGGTTCTGGTGTGCATCCTGTCCTCGGACCTCCTGGGTGGCCTCCCCAACCCCCCCGGGCCCATCAATGGCCATTTTTGATTGTTTCTTATTTTTATTTTTATTTTGATTTCTTTTATTCCCAATTTTTTAGGGACGATCTGTTGGCTTCCGTGGTTCCTGTGGGCATACGCTGCATTGTGGCTGGGCACATGCAGGCTTGTAATGTATTTCGTTCAGATGCTTGGGTTTGAGTCACACACCCCTCCTGCTTCCCGTTTCCATGGGCTTGTAAAGGGTGTGCCCAAGTGACAGTGAATTACACAGTGACGTTGGACTCCCATGAGCTGTGTGGGCAGTCTGTAGTCAATACTGTGTATACATTCCTAGTGCATATTGCTGTTGTGTTGTACACTGCATGTTGCATTGATGTGTAACTCTTCTTCTGTGTCTACCTCCCAATTTGCAGGTCCCTTCCTCATGTCCACACAAGGACCTCTAGTCTGGAGATGGGGTCCATGTTGGCAGCAGTGCACCTACAACTCTACATGGCGACAACACTGCACAGTTGGTAGTGGTGGGAGTGCAGGCATTTCCAGGTGGTGAGACTACTAATATGTAACATTTGTGATGTCATGTTAATGGTACTACGTGCTCAAGTATGTTGTTGGTCCGGCATTGCTGTGAGCATTTCAGGTGTTGCAGGTTTCTAATAGTGCCACTGTACATAGTGAGACTGATGTCATGTTGTGGGGATTACTTTGTTTACCTGAAATTAGCATGACATGGCACGGTGTGTCGTGTGGCGGTGCTGGGGTTGGGTTGGCTGACATGGCACTGTCCTCTTGTTGCATTTTGCAAGTGGGTATTCATTTTAGCTGCTTCAATGTGTAACTTCACAAAACTGCATTGGTGGTGTCTGTGTGGGTAGGGATGCACACATTGTGACACTTCCAGGTGAACAATCTCAGGCTGATATGGTTTTGACGGTTCATTCTCCAGACATTCAGGATCAGTGTCAGGTTGAGTCATCATTGATTGTCAGATGGAATGTGCCAGGGCAGTGTGCACTCCACAGGGGTGTGATTTCTATGTGAAGTAATTAGCCACTAGCTGTGTACGGGCTGCCTCCCCCGTGCCCTTTCCCCTCCCATGCGCAGCGGCTGTGCATGTGGTTGGGGATGTGGGGCCACCACCATGTCCACGGCCAGGCCCCGGCGTGTTGCAACGTTGTGCAGGACACATGCTGCCACTATGATCCTGCACACTACTGGGGGAGCGTATAACAGCTGCCCGCCAGAACGGTTAAGGGAGCGAAAGCGTGACTTTAGCACTCCGAATGTGCGCTCCACTATGCCCCTGGTTGTAATGTGGGCTGTGTTATATCTTACCTGGGGTGGCGTGGTGGGGTTCCGAATTGGCGTCATCATGTGGGGGCTGAGAGGGTAGGCACTGTCCCCTGTGGAGGTGGTGATTGGTATCATTGGTGGGGTTGTGACCTTGCTCAGTATCCAACATGCATGCATGTGCAGTGGCATACATACTCACCAAGCAGCCATGTATCGCCATGCCGCAAAGCTTCTAGGTCCCGGCTTAGGGTGGACATTCGGTAAATGAAGCTGTCGTGGGTGGAGCCGGGATAGTTGGCATATACTGAGGTGATGATTCCCTTGGCATTACATGCTACCTGCACGTTGATGGAATGCCAGTGCTTGCGGTTCCTATAGATGTGCTCAGATGCCCTGGGGGGACGTAGAGCCACATGGGTGCAGTCGATGGCACCTAGCACTTTGGGGAATCGTGCCACAGCGTAAAAATCCAGGGCGGCAGCATGCCTTTCTGCAGGTGTTCTGGGCAGGTATATGTGCCTGCGGACTGATGGGCGTGCAGTGATGATGTTCAAGACCTGGTGTAGGCAGCGTGACTGGGTGGCCTGTGACACCCCACCCACTATGGCACTTGTCCGCTGAAATGATCCAGTGGCTAAGAAGTGCAGTACATTGAGGACCTTCTCCAGGGGGCTGAGTGCTTGAGAGCACAGGGTGGGTGATGTGAGGTCATCCTCCCACTCACTCACCAGGTCCAGTATAATGTGTGGTGGAAACCTGTACCTCCCATACACCTGGTCATCAGGCATCCCGAAAAGGCTGGTTCTGGGTGTGAATATTCTGGCCCTGACTATCCTCCTCCTCCTCCTCCTTTGGTAGCCCACTGCCACTGCTGCTGGGAACGGTATGTTCATCCTGGCGTCTGAGCTTGTTATTGGTAAAGTCCGCAAATGTATGCTTTGCGCGTGTTCTAGGCGAGCGTGTGACCCGCGCACCCCTGGAATCCAGTTCCCAGTCCAATAGCGTGTGGAAATTCACACGCACCACGGGATACAGCGTGTGACCCGCGCACCCCTGGAATCCAGTTCCCAGTCCAATAGCGTGTGGAAATTCACACGCACCACGGGATACAGCGTGTGACCCGCGCACCCCTGGAATCCAGTTCCCAGTCCAATAGCGTGAGGAAATTCACACGCACCACGGGATACAGCGTGTGACCCGCGCCCCCCTGGAATCCAGTTCCCAGTCCAATAGCGTGTGGAAATTCACACGCACCACGGGATACAGCGTGTGACCCGCGCACCCCTGGAATCCAGTTCCCAGTCCAATAGCGTGTGGAAATTCACACGCACCACGGGATACAGCGTGTGACCCGCGCACCCCTGGAATCCAGTTCCCAGTCCAACAGCGTGTGGAAATTCACACGCACCACGGGATACAGGTTCGCTGACGTACTTGCGTGTGTAAGTGCCCGCGCACCCATTAAATACACGTACATAGGCCAATCGCGTGTACGCGCACTTTTGTCCAATTACACGCGATGACACTCTGACGTGCAGTATCTCCACGTGTGCCCCGTCATCACGTGCTGAGTGGGGAACACCTGTGCGGGTCACGTCACAGACGCGCTTACGCGCTGAGGGACTCTGGTCCAATAGAATCGCGTATGCGTGCTGACGCGCTTACGCGCTAAGGGCCTTTCCTCGGATTTCACGCTGACGTGCAGGATTTTCACGTGCCAAATCACTCCGTATCAAGCTGGCCACGCGAAAACACATGGAAGACCACGCTCCTGCCCAGAAGGCCGAGTTACTGCCCCCCCGTGCCCCGAGCAGCCTCCCACGTGCCATCTGCTGCTGCCTGCCTGCCTGCTGCCACCGTGCCCTGCCATTTGGTGCCTGCACATCAGCCATCTGCAGGGGTCCAGTTGCTGTGTCCACCCCTGCTGGAACTGAAGACTCCCGACTGGGATTACATCGCTCCACAGCCCAGCCCCAGGACCCAGTTGCCCACCCACACCTGCCTCTGGGGTTGCCATGTCGGGCACTTCCACATCTGGCACCAGTGGCAACCCCAGGCCAGAGGGGCAGAGGGGCACCAGCTTCACTGTCACCGAAGTTGGTGTCCTGGTGGAGCATGTCCTGGGGCAGTATGATGCCCTCTTTGGATCGTCCCGCGCCAGCAAGGAAGGACGGCAGAGGATCTGGGCCGACTGTGTGGTTGCCATCAACGCGGAGGGGGTGGCAACCCGCGACGTCCTGAAGATCAAGAAGCTCTGGGAGGACTTGAGGTCCAGGACCCTTGTGAAGGCCCGGCGCCTCGTGGAGTTCCATCCAGATGAGGGTCCTGGAACGCGTACGCCCAGCGCTCCACGCCCAGATCCTTGAGAGGGAGGCCCGTCTGGAGTTGAGCAGTAAGTGTCCATGCATTACTGTGTGAGACAGGGCATGTTGCGGTGTGCTGGTTCTATGATACTTGCCTGTATGTGTGCCATAGGCCATGTATGCATGTATGTGTGCAGGGACATCATGGTAATGCATGTGCGACCAGTGATGTGTGACCCACATGGTTGTTGCATGTGTTGAAATGCCGCATGGGGAGCCCTATGCAGATTTAGAACATGAGAGCATGCCAGTCTCTGTACCTGGACATGGGTGGGGGTGAGGGATGGGTGCTGATGCCAGGTACATATATGGTAGCCATGTCTGTGTGCCTGACCTGCGTGTCTGTGACTTGTGCATGCCATGGATGCATGACACATGTGTGTGACAATGCACAGATTCAGTAAAGCAGCCAAAAAACCCTTGTATCCGCTGTGTTTGGTGTGTTTGGGGCCAGATGGATGTGACTGAGGTGAAGTGTGTGCATGTGATAGGCATGAGCCATGATGCATGTGAGTTACATATCATTGAATGTTTCAAGAGTCTATTGGACATGCATGGAAATGTCCATGGCATGCACCATGCCTGTTACTGTGTGTGTTTTGCCTGGACTGACCCATGTGTTGTGGAGGGACATGATGGAAGTGTACTTTGACAGTGGTGCTCATCTGCTATTGCTTCCTGTCTAGGGGACCATTGTACAGTGCCCTGATGCTTGTGTTATTTGTCTCCCTCTACGCAGCGGCTAGTGAAGAGGAGGGCGGAGACGGCGCTGTGGAGCAAGGCGGCGGGGATGCCCCCAGGGCTGCAGCGGAAGGGGTGGGTGAGCCCCCACAGGGGCCTGCTACGGTGGGAGACCGTGAGGAGCCATCCAGGTTGGTGGTTTGCACAGAGGAGGAGGAGGCCGCCACTGGGGCACACATGGGGCCTGGTGGGGGCCAGGGCCAGGGGCAGGAGGCAGCACAGGTCACCGTGGAGGGGCCTGTGCATGTCGCTGTCCCTGACCCTGTGAGTGCACCACCATGCACCAGCAGGGATGCCCCGTCCCAGGCCTGTCCGCAGGTAGAGGGGACGTGGGAACCCCTGGCCGTGGGGAGAAGGTTCTGATTGGGGTCGCGATGCGCACGGCTGTGATTCGTGATGCCGTGCGTGCTTCCCGGGAGGAGCACGCACGGCATCACGAAGTGCACCGTGCCGACGTGGCCCAATTGGGATCGGCCATGTTCGGGGGTTTCCTGCATGTGTTGGCCAATGTGGCGGCCCTCTCCTCCTCTGTGCAGGCTATCCACCAGTCGTTCTCCTTGCCGTCTTCCAGCCCAGATGCCACCAGGGCCCCCTGTGGACCTGCCCCGACCAATGCAGCCAGCTCGGTGGGGATCCCATCCCTGCCACAGTCGGGAGTCAGAGATCCAGCAGGGGTGGACACCAGAGCAACTGGACCCCAGCAGATGGAGGATGTGACGGCATCATCGGGCAGGGCACGTGCACGACGGCGTCGGTGGTTTCCATCAGCCTGGATGCCGTCGTGCTGGCACAGGCAGTTGCGTCGGAGGCAGCAGCAGGCTCAACGTGGGAGGCATCATGGCTCGGGGCCATCAACATCAGGGGTGCAGGCATCGGCAGGAGGGCAGGAGAACCCTGGAATGGGAGTGGCTTCCGTGTGGGAGCGGTTGTGCCAGCGGATAGGTGCGGAGCGGCAGCGGGCAGAGGAGGAACGGCTCACGATGGTCAGGGCGGAGGACTCCATGCGGAGGGCGCTGAGGTGGGCTGAGTGCCTCGAGGGTCTTCGCAGGGAGTTTGAGCTTGACACTGCGTTATCCCTGCGGGACCTCGGGGCCAGGGAACATGCCCGCCTCCAAGCCATTGACCAGGAGTTCGATGATGCCCTGGCCCATGACAACAACCAGTGAGCCGTCCGAATAGCCCGCTGCCTTTGTATATAGTTGTATAGTTAGGGTTAGGTTTCCTTTGTTTTTTTGATTTTTTTTGGTAGCGATTGGACAATGCACCACTTTTTTGTATATAGTTCAGTTTTTAGTTAGTAGTCATAGTTAGGTTTAATTTGGTTGGGCTCATGGACCCAGGATGATCTTCTTCATGGTTCTTCGTTGGCTTATTTTTATTTTTCAGATTATTTTCTTGGACATTCATCTTGTTTTGTTTGATTTGCTTTGTGTTTTTTCTTATTTCATTTCCATTCTACTTGCTGTTCAATACATTATTTTTTTTATTCTTCAATGTGTCGTATCACCTCATTGCTTTCAGGCATGTCATGTTGGGTGTTTTGTCATTCACTTGCAGCCATTGTGTGTGACAGACATGTGTTCAATTGCATTATTTAAATTGGGGGTGTAACATGTAATTGCCTTTGATATGTGGGTGGGTGTGATAGTTGGTTGGGCCTTTTGGCAGGGGAGGATGGGCATTACGGACATGATTGGGGAATGTTGGGACCCAGGTGCAGGGGGGCATGGATTGGACATGGGTGGGGGCCTGCTGGCAGGTGCCCCACAGTGCTGGGGGGTGGGGGTGGTGGGAGACATGAGTGGGGGCCTGGTGGAGGGTGCCCCTGGTGGCTGGGGGGTGGGGGTGGTGGGAGACATGAGTGGGGGCCTGGTGGAGGGTGCCCCTGGTGGCTGGGGAGTGGGGGTGGTGGGTGACATGAGTGGGGGCCTGGTGGAGGGTGCCCCTGGTGGCTGGGGTGTGGGGGTGGTGGGAGACATGAGTTGGACATGGGTGGGGGCCTGCTGGCAGGTGCCCCACAGTGCTGGGGGGTGGGGGTGGTGGGAGACATGAGTGGGGGCCTGGTGGAGGCTGCCCCTGGTGGCTGGGGGGTGGGGGTGGTGGGAGACATGAGTGGGGGCCTGGTGGAGGGTGCCCCTGGTGGCTGGGGTGTGGGGGTGGTGGGAGACATGAGTGGGGGCCTGGTGGAGGGTGCCCCTGGGGGGTGGGGGTGGTGGGAGACATGAGTTGGACATGGGTGGGGGCCTGCTGACAGGTTCCCCACAGTGCTGGGGGGTGGGGGTGGTGGGAGACATGAGTGGGGGCCTGGTGGAGGGTGCCCCTGGTGGCTGGGGTGTGGGGGTGGTGGGAGACATGAGTTGGACATGGGTGGGGGCCTGCTGGCAGGTGCCCCACAGTGCTGGGGGGTGGGGGTGGTGGGAGACATGAGTGGGGACCTGGTGGAGGGTGCCCCTGGTGGCTGGGGGGTGGGGGTGGTGGGTGACATGAGTGGGGGCCTGGTGGAGGGTGCCCCTGGTGGCTGGGGGGTGGGGGTGCAGGGGGACATGAGTGGGGGCCTGGTGGAGGGTGCCCCTGGTGGCTGGGGGGTGGGGGTGGTGGGAGACATGAGTGGGGGCCTGGTGGAGGGTGCCCCTGGTGGCTGGGGGGTGGGGGGTGGTGGGAGACATGAGTGGGGGCCTGGTGGAGGCTGCCCCTGCACTGCTGGGGGGTGGGGGTGCAAGGGGACATGAGTTGGTGTTCATTAGTTCAAGGAGACATGTGCCTTTGCTGGGGGGCATGCCCATGGTGGGTGGGCTGCCTGCGGGACATGACCAGGGATGCAGGGTAGTCCCCTGTGGTGTGGGCTGCCTGCAGGGGCCGTGGAGGGTGTACAGGGTACACCTGGGAGGACCCACACTGTCAAATCACATGTGGAACTTCCCGCGCACCCCTGAAATACACGCGCCCAGGCTATTCGCGTGTGGGACTTCCCGCGCACCCCTGAAATACACGCGCCCAGGCTATTCGCGTGTGGAACTTCCCGCGCACCCCTGAAATACACGCGCCCAGGCTATTCGCATGTGGAACTTCACGCACACCCCTGAAATACACGCGCCCTGGCTATTCGCGTGTGGAACTTCCCGCGCACCCCTGAAATACACGCGCCCAGGCTATTCGCGTGTGGAACTTCCCGCGCACCCCTGAAATACACGCGCCCAGGCTATTCGCGTGTGGAACTTCCCGCGCACCCCTGAAATACACGCGCCCCCAGGCTATTCGCGTGTGGAACTTCCCGCGCACCCCTGAAATACACGCGCCCAGGCTATTCGCGTGTGGAACTTCCCGCGCACCCCTGAAATGCACGCGCCCAGGCTATTCGCGTGTGGAACTTCCCGCGCACCCCTGAAATACACGCGCCCAGGCTATTCGCGTGTGGAACTTCCCACGCCCCCCTGAAATACACGCGCCCAGGCTATTCGCGTGTGGAACTTCCCGCGCACCCCTGAAATACACGCGCCCAGGCTATTCGCGTGTGGAACTTCACTCGCACCCCTGGAATACACGCGCCCCCAGGCTATTCGCGTGTGGAACTTCCCGCGCACCCCTGAAATACACGCGCCCAGGCTATTCGCGTGTGGAACTTCACGCGCACCCCTGAAATACACGTAGCCCGCTCCCCCAGACCCGATCGCGTGTGAAACTTCACGCGAACCCCTGAAATACACGTAGCCCGCTCCCCCAGGCCCGATCGCGTGAGGAACTTCACGCGAACCCCTGTAATACACGTAGCCCGCTCCCCCAGACCCGATCGCGTGTGAAACTTCACGCGAACCCCTGAAATACACGTAGCCCGCTCCCCCAGGCCCGATCGCGTGAGGAACTTCACGCGAACCCCTGTAATACACGTAGCCCGCTCCCCCAGACCCGATCGCGTGTGAAACTTCACGCGAACCCCTGAAATACACGTAGCCCGCTCCCCCAGGCCCGATCGCGTGAATAACTTCACGCGAACCCCTGTGATGCACGTACCCTGCTGAAATCGCGTGTTAGACTTCCCGCGCACCCCGGTATACACGCACACGTATTTTTAGTCAGCGGGTGTCCGTGTTTGTGGGTACCCCTTTGCACGTCATTTTTCCTGGAGGGCCACAGTATGGGACATTCATCATGGCAGTATATAGGTGCTATTTGTTGGCGCACCTTTTGGCGCACATTTCTTACAGCCGCAGAGACGCTACCGCCTGCTTTCTTGTGGCGGTCGTGTTTGTGCCTGTGCGCTGGTTTGAGCGTGCGCTTTTTTGCACTATTCTATTCCATGAATACGTGTTGTAGGCGAGCGTGTGGGCGTTCCGCGCACTTGTGCCCTGTACTTCCCCCGTGACGCCCACGTTTTGGCAAGTTGTTCCCCATTCCGAGTGTTACGCCCGTGTTCCGCCTACTTTTGTTGCGTGCGCCGCGCTATGTGCGAATTTCGCTGTGGCCTGTGCGATTTTCGCTGTGACCTGGCGCACGCTGTTAGATGGCCTGTGCGCCAACGTGCGCCGCGCACTTTTTTATCGCACATCCGCTGGTTTTCTCGCGCACGGCCTTCCATGAATCGACGTGCGCTGCTTTTCGTGCGATTTTCGCAATTGCACTGCGATTTTCGCTATTCCACTGCGATTCGCACGTTTTTGCCCACTTGCGCCGCGCTAATTATTCCATGAATCGGCCTGTGTATGTTTTGGTGTTTACAGTATCTGATTGGTTGGTTGTGCTATGTGTTAGAAGCCTACTTTGTTTATTTTTCTCATCTGGCACATTGCTCCTATTAACAACTTCCTGTTTAGACTGGGACTGCAACCCTCTGTGAGTATGCGGATCAGGATAATGTCTGGCCTGTGAGGTACAGCTAGCATAGTGCTTCTGGACCCATAGTTCATAAACATTGTGCACACATCGTCAATTGTTCATGAATGTGCAAAAAACTGCACCTGTTCAAATACCTCTTGTTCAGTTTATGTTTGAACTGGTTACATTTTGTAGTGGTGCAAATATAGTGAAGTACCTGTTCACATGTTCACTGAGAAGGTCTCAGAAGTCAGGGTTGGCTTTTAGTCTTGTGCACCTGGTTCCTTGTGGTGGCGTGGTCCACCTAGGTCAGCATGAAGTCTTGTAGTGATGGACACATCTTCGTTGTCTGTGGTTGTAGCATAATTGTGTGATGGATGTGATTGATGTTTAGGGCCTCAGTCTAGGCTTGGTTATAGAAGGAGGTAGTGTGTAATATGCTGTTTCAAGATGGCTGCCATGAATTGCATGACTTTGGATATGGGTTGTTTGACCGAGGTCAATAAATTTGCAGCAAAATTGACCAAAGTCTATTTCGCCACAAATCTATTAGACCTTTGGCAAAGCAAGCCGAATCCCTGGCCCGCCAGCAGCCGTATATCCATTCCCCTCCCCTACTTACCTTATTGCCACCCGCCGGCACTTCTCTTACACCCATGCAGCGTCTGTTCCGTCCCTGCAATGCGGGTCAGAACTGACGCCACAGGGGCCCTTTCTCTGTTTTTTTCTTTTTTAAGTCCCATGCTTCCAATGTCCCGAAAGTGGGGGCACTTTCTTGTTCACATTATAGCGGGCAAGGGTAGTTGGGGACACCTCCATAACCCCCATTCACCTTGTTAACTATAATGGAACCATATGGCCTAGGCATACGCATTTTTGGTTATACGATCATTTCGTACAGCCTAAATTCGGTCAACTAGGCCAGACAGCAATTTATTTTCAGTCAAATAGGATAATTCCATGACTTTCCTTGCAGGTACGCTACTGTGTATTGATTCCTATTCTAAAATGGCATGTCGGCTGGCTCCTTCGTGGCCGGGCCGAAATCGTCCCTGGGGATTGGTGGCTGGTTTCTGGCCACGCCTGGGCCGGTTTGGAAGAAAAATAAATAAATGAAAGAATACCTTTTTTTTTTTTTAAACTTTTGTTTATTCATTCAGCTTGGCAACACAGATACAGGTGAGTAACGATAGAGCCTTCAGAATCAAAACAGAGCAATCGGCACATTTCATACAGTACATATAAACGGGGTATAAAAAAGAAAGGGGATCGACATATGCACCTGGGGGGCCCATAGAAGGTCGGAACGAGGGTAGATGAAAGACAGCTCAGGGACCACCTGAAGTTGGGTTAGGAGAGGGAGCTGGGGATGCGGGATCTGAGTCGGTATCAGTGGAGGACATAAATGAGCGGAACTTCAACCAGATATCTCTAGGCCTGGAGCAGGCGGGTTGTTGAACAGCCCAGGATTCTTCGGTGTCGGAGGCCCACGTAACCGCTCTGAGCCACTGCGCGTGGGTGGGGGGGATAGGCCGTAGCCAGCAAAGTAGAATTGTACGCACCGCTAGTAGCAGACAGAGGCCAGCCAGTTTCCTGGAGTCACGGTGGAGTTCGGGGAAATCATGAAATAGGCATTTCATTGGGGATGGCAAGAAGGGGGATTCGAGGATGGTCGATGTAGTGGAGCACACTGAGGTCCAGAATTGGGTGAGTCGGGGACATGACCAGATCATGTGGATGTAATCGGCATCCTCATAGCTGCATCTAGGGCACCTAGGGGAGGAGTCGCTCGATATGCGATGTAGCCTGGTCGGGGTGTAGTGGTACCTCTGGAGCACCTTAAATTGGATCAATTTGAACCGGGAGTTGAAGGACACCCCATGGATCCGTGCACACATGTGGGACCAACGCTCATCAGTTATCTCGAGACCGAGATCTGTCTCCCAGGAGCGTCGTAGTTTGGAGAATGTAGGGGGTGTCCTGGTTTGGAGTAAGGTGTATAGTCTGGAAATTTTGCCCCTCATTGGGTCAGGTGAGGACAGTTCGGTGATTGCAGGTTCATCAGGTGGCAGTGTTGGGAAGCATGTGTATTTGTGCTTGAGTACTCTACGTAGGGATGAATACTGAAGCCAGACGGAAGGTTTCCGTCTAAGGGGGGCCGGGAGGTCGGGCCATTCTTTAAAATTACCCTGTTCGAATATGTCACGCAGCAGTTCATAACCCGCCTCGGCCCATGTGCGAACCACAGAGGGAGGGACTCGTGGGACCCCAGGGAGGAAATTCCAAATTGGGAAGTTACCGTGAAAGGGATGGGCGGTGCCCAATATTTGCCAAGATTTGGACAAGGCCAAGGATGTGCATGTCGCTGGGTCCAGTGAGTCTGATATCGCTGGCATTGGTACGAACACCAGAGATCGGATGTCGCAATCGCTGACTGACAGCCTTTCCAGTCTAACGTGGGGTGGGGGGTCTGATATGTTGAACCAGTGTGCAGTGTGTTGGAGTTGAGCCGCCAGCCAGTACTTGAGGAAGTCTGGTGCCCCAAGGCCGCCAGCTTCCATTGGGGCAGAAAGGGTCTTGAGCTTAAGGCGGACCGCACCAGAGTGCCAGAGGAAGGAGTTAAGGGCGCGTGTCAATGCCTGAAAGAATTCAGCTCCTGGCCACAAAGGAATATTAGCAAATCTGTACAGGAGTTGGGGAAGTACCACCATCTTCAGTACCCCTATCCTGCCCGCCAGTGAGATCGGAAGTTTGTTCCAGCCCTGTATTTTTATCATAAGGTTTGTGAGGTATGACTGAAAATTATCTTCCAAGACCCGTTCAGTATGACGTGACACCACTACGCCCAAGTAAGTGAATCTAGATTGGGCCCATGTGAATCCCATGGTATCGGGAGGGGGGGGTGTGCTGGGCGTGAGCGGAAAGAGGGTTGATTTAGAGCAGTTCACCGTGAGACCAGAGATCCGTCCGAAGAGAGCAATGTCTGCCAGTATTGGGGTTAGATTGGTTTCGGGGGAGCGGATATAGAGAAGAGCATCATCAGCGTATAGAGAGACTATTTCTGAGGAACCAGCAGAACGTAGACCCCTATGCGCATGGTTCTGGCGAAGCATGTCCGCAAACGGCTCCTTTGCCACAGCGAAGATTAAGGGCGAAAAGGGGCAGCCTTGTCTGGTGCCCCTAGCTATTTGGAATAGGGCGGAGCAGCGGTCCTCAGTACGAACTCTGGCAACGGGGTTGGAGTAAAGTAGCCTGACCCAGGATACAAAGGTGGGACCAAATTTGCATTTATCAAGTACCCACCAGAGGTAGTTCCACGAGACTGAATCAAAAGCTTTTTGCATGTCTAGGGTCGCGGCCACCGCGTGTACACCAGGGTTCACTCTACTTATAATATTGAAAAGACGTCTCAGATTTAAGGAGGTGGAGCGGCCCGGGGTGAACCCCGCTTGGTCAGCGTGGGTGATATGTAGCATGTAAGGGACCAGTCGTAGAGCGAGTAATTTTGCGAAAATCTTAACGTCGCAATTGATCAGTGAGAGCGGGCGGTAAGAGCCGCATTTAGTGGGGGATTTATTAGGTTTTAGTAGGACTGTTATGGTGGCTTCGCGGAGTGAGGGGGGGAACTGGCCCGCCTCCACCGACTCCTCCCAGAGAGCAACCAGGCGGGGGAGTAGGAGTGATTTGAAATGCTTATAAAACTCAACAGGAATACCATCTGAACCTGGGGCCTTACCCGAGGATAGAGATTCTATAGCATCCGAGAACTCCTCAGGGGTGAATGGATTCTCGAGGGATTCGATGGTGTCGGGAGAGAGGACCGAGAGTGGGAGTCCATTAAGATAAGCATCGATCTCTGCATCGGTGGCATTGTCAGAGTGTGCATATAGGGATTGGTAGAAGGAAAGGAATTCCGCATTGACATCTCCAGGGGAGGTGGCCATGGAACCATCGGGTCTTTGAATTCCGGGAATGGGTGGGGAGCCAAACTCATGGCGGAGGAGTCTAGCTAGGAGACGGCCAGGGCATTCGCCCTCACCCTACCTCCTCGCCCGCCCGGGATTATCGAGAAACCTCAGCTCGCGGTCCGCGAGGGCGCGGAAGGTGTCCAGTTCAGTGCCAATTAACGCGAGGGTTACAGGGGTTGGATCTAGGGAATACTGAGCCTCCAGTGAAGATAACGTGGCCTCGCTCTCGGCGATTTCCCTACGAATAGTTTTGAGGATACCATTTTCCTTGGAGAGGGCAATGCCTCTGATGTAGACCTTAAAGGATTCCCAGAGGGTGGCCTGTGAGGACACGGAGTTGGTATTGATCTCGAAGAACTCCGTGATCGCTGACTCCATCTCAGAGCTAAAGACCGGATCTAGGAGGGAATGTGGCTTCATTTTCCAGTATCTGGATCGATCCCGATCCGGGCCCCAGCATAGAGTAACAGTCACAGGGGAGTGATCAGATAGGGTCCTGGGGAGGATTGCCATACCAGATACACTCCTTATTAGCCCATCGGACACCAGCCATCTGTCAATCCGAGAAAAGGAATCGTGAACCGTGGAGTAGAATGAATAAGAGCGGGAATCAGGGTAGAGAAGCCTCCATGCGTCAAATAGGGCCACGCGGGGAAGAGAGGAGAGTGTAGTGTAAGCCGCTCTGGAGAGTTGACGGGGTCTGGAACCAGATCTGTCCAGATCCACGTCGAATATCGTGTTGAAATCACCTCCCCAGAGAATCGGTATCAGAGGAAAGCCATCTAAGAGAGTTATAAGATCAGAGTAGAATCCGGGTCATCAATGTTGGGACCGTATATATTTAACAGGACCACTTCCTTATTCTGTAAGGTACCATGGAGTAGCACATATCTGCCCAGGGGGTCGATAACCGTAGCAATGGGGCTGTATCTGAGGCTTCTGTGAATAAGGGTCATAACCCCGCGGCTCTGGGTAGAATAGGTGGTAAAGTACCTTTGGGGACCCCATGATTTAGCAAATTTTTCGCAGTATTCTGTGCATGCATGTGTCTCCTGAAGGAAGAGGATTTTAGTCCCATGTCGCTCGGCTTGAAGTTGTAGTAGCCTCATTTTCTTATGATTACCCAATCCCCGTACATTCCAGCTCATAAATGTCAGGGTTTCCTCACTCGACCCTCCAGGGATAGTCATAGAGAAATACGGGTGGGTGGAAATGTGCTCCCCATGGACGGTGCCCAATGTGGACCAGACTAAAACACCGACGGGGCCATGATGCTTCGGACTCTGCCCTTTCTGCGAATACCAAGCTGTTTTTAACATATAACCCCGATCCCCCCTCCCCCTCCCACATCCCTCCCCCAAACGAAGGGATGAACAACCCACACCCACACAAGCAGAACAAACACAATGGCATCAACGCCTGGGGGGCCTGTGTACCGGCCTGGCAGCGATGCTCCGAACCATAAGGCAATTTTAGGATAAACATAATGCCCACTAAAATTACCCGTTCCCGCCCAGGAGAGGGCCCATGGGTGACGGGGGGCATGGACAGCAGGTGGTGAACCAAGAGGACAGGAGTGAAAATGCATATATATCCGATCCACTGGACCGAGAAGCGTATTAGCTTATCTACAGGAACTGAGAGAGAATCCTAAAGAGAGGTGAACAAGGGGAAGAAAAGCATTTGACGGGCATTCGGAGCCCATCGAGGAGGGGGGGTGGGCCGAGCAAGAGATTGTCCAGCAACCCGTCCATATTATGATAGGTCAGTGAATCTGGGGGCAACAGTCAAGTGAGAGAAAACAGCAATGATAACAACATTTTTGTCAAAAGCGCGAATGAGGCATTACACAGGAAACTTATCAGGTAATAACGGGGTGACGAAAGTCCAGACAAGAACTAAGGCAGGGTTAGGTGGCGTCCATTCAACAATTAGAGCGACCTGTGGCGAGCCAGTGTCAGTGACTGTTACAAGAACATTTCAGCCGGGAAAGTGTTCATCAATGAACCTGGATGCCTCCTCAGGCAGCGTGAAGAAGTAAACCCGGTTTGTATGCTCGATACGCAGTTTAGCGGGGTATAACATGGCATATTTAACCTGGAGGTCGCGTAGTCTCTTCTTCACTGCCAGGAAGGTTTTTCGCTCACGTTGAACTGACACAGAGAAATCTGGATATAGGTGGATCCTGGCTGCACCTAGGAGAAGGTCCCCCTTGGCCCTTGCCGCCCTAAGGAGTGCATCGCGGTCGTGAAAGTTCAAGACCCTGGCTATGATCGGGCGTGGGGGTGCTCCGGGTTTGGGTTTCACCGTGAGTGAGCGGTGGGCCCTCTCGATCGCGAACTGCGGGGAGAGTTTGGGGGAGTCAAGGAGTTGGAGTAGCATGCCCTCCACGTAATCTTCCATGGGTACATGTATACCATCCTCTGGCACCCCGATTATGCGGAGGTTGTTGCGCCTCGAGCGGGATTCGAGGTCCTCATTCTTCTTCTCTACCTCCGTAACGCGGGCGGATAGTGTGGAGACCTCCGCACGGAGGGAACCCAGACCATCCTCGGCGGTGCTCACTCGTGTCTCAATCTCGGCAACACGACCATCAGTCCTCTCCATATGTGCTTTAATGGAGGAGATCGTGCCGTTCATGTCATGAAGTTTGCTATGGATTGTGGTGAACCCCTCTCGGATAAACTCCATCATTTTCTGGGAGTCGGATGGTTCCAGCACCGGTGAGGGGGAAGGTTCCAGTGATGACGGCTCAGCTCCGGGGGCCCCCGAGGGTTTCGTGAAGATATTGATCGAGGATTGTTTCTTGCCGGTTCGTGTCGACATGTTGCCCGTGGGGGGGAAAACTTAAGTACAGAAGAGAGAGGGTAGGGCCACAAGGGGAGACACCAGGATCGACACAGAGGCGTATGAGCGGGGGGCTCGAGCAGAGCACCAGGAGGGAAGGGGTATGGCGTCTCCGATGGGGGGCCCCGCCAGACCAAGAGGGTGCCGGTGGACGTCGAGCGGACCCGAGCAATTCACCGGGAGGTCTGTGGGGGTGGTCAGGGCTCGAGTGGTAGTGACCAGTAGTAGCAGCAGTAGTAGCCGGGGTCGTAGGTGTTAATATGGTGTAGGATACCACCACAATATGAGGCAGTGAGACGGGTGGTACACGGTGCAGATCGCTAAAGGCAAGTGGAGGGACCCCAGAGCAACCTTGGAGTCAGGTCCACCAGTCGGGAGGTTCGGTGGGAGACAGTTGAGGATGCCTCCGTGTAGGTAGACGTGCCGGCTACCACATCCAGAAGGCTTGAGGGGGAGTTGGTGGTTGGGGGAGAAACCAGTGGAGAGGAATATCACTGTAAGAGGCAGTAAAGCGGTCGGTGGAAGGAGAGCATCAAGGACAACTGGGGCCCAGGAGCAGTGGCACGTGGAACGTTGGTGGTTGGTGGCCACAGCGCACTCAGGTACGGGAGGAGAAGCAGCCGAAGAGGCTTGGCAAGGGTAGGCTCCCTAGAGTGTCCCAGAGTCAAATTAACAGGCCGGCGAGACCTCCAACCGCAGGCCAGGGATCCGGGGAGAAACGTTTATGGTGCAGTGAAGTTGGCGTGAGGAGGACCCGAGGGGGGGGCCCCCCGGGCCGGCACGCAATTAGTTGAGAGGGCAAGGGTCCAGTTCAGGTGGCGGGGCGCCCTCGCCGCGCGCCAGGGGGCCCGGGAGACTCCTGCGGCCCCAGGGATATAAGAGGCGTAGGGCTGGGGTCCCGGGCAAGGGGCAACTCACCGCCCGGAGCCGGAGCAATGGAGGCTCAATGGTTTGCAGCACGCCGCCCACGAAGGGGCAGGTGTAGGGGCCACCTGGATGCAGAGGATGAGGCCAGCGGAACTCGTATCAGGCGGGGGAGGGCGATCGCACAGGGCGAGTAGAGTGCCCCTCCCCCACAGTAGGCCTCAAGCAGCTGGTCGCCGGCGCGGTCCCTCGGAGTCAAGAGCGGGGCCGGGGAAGCACCCGCTCCCGCACAGCCCGCGGCGGAAGCTCGGTGGTGTGCAGCACGCCGCCAGGGGTGGGGGCAGCGGAGCGGAGCGCTCTGGAGTCCGGATCAGGCGTCGGCAGGATTCGAAGGATTCGGCAGCCGCTCTCGTATCAAGCGGGGGAGGGCGAGCGTGCAAGCGAGTGAAGCGCCCCTCCCCCACTGTAGGCCACAAGCCGCGGGACTCCGACGCTATCCTACGGATCCAAGCGCGGGGCCAGGGAAGCACCCGCTCCCGCCCAGCCCGCGGCGGGATGTAGCTCCGCAGCAGGAGCGGCACCGTGGGCAGCGCTTGGACTGCAAATGCCCGGACTCCTCAGCAGCCCTCCTGGTGTGTCGGATGGTCGTGGCCTAGGGGCAAACAGGAGAATTCAATCAAAACGGTGCCTCACAGATCGGAGCCGAAGATCAGGCGGCCATCTTCACTGAGCGCAACAGCGCCCCCCCCAAGAATACCTTTTTTTGAAATTTATTTTCATTTTTTTTCCAAAAAGTCTTTCATCCTTCTTAGGTCGATAAATGAGTACCAACACACGTTGTCTGATATTGTATGCATATTTGTTCTATAAAAAAGAGCATAAGTGTAAGTGCTATACAATAACATATTATCATTTGGCCATGGACGTCTGCTTGGAGTCACAGTAATTTAGTGTACTTACGAACAATGCTATTTGATGCCACTTCCTGTTTCATTGCTTCCCGGGATGACACTTTGGGGTGGGGTCAAATGACATCACTTCTGGTGATGTCATCAGAGGTCAAGGGTTGTGAGGCGAGGGGTGGGTCACTTTCTTTGAGGCGGGGTGTGGGCCAATTTTGTTTGGGTGACCGAGCCTGTTTCTTGTCCCAGTCCGACACTGTACACGACCAAAGTGAACCTAACTGTGCATGTTCCATGTGAGAGAATTACACACTGCTGTAGTCACAGCAATAAAGAGCAGGCCTCCACCCATCATTTATTTAGTTATAGTTTGTCTCCCTATGAGAGAGAGGGTATGCCCAGACGTGGGTCACTTCCTCGCTGTGCCATAGGGAACCAAGCTGCACCTCACTGAGGAGGCCCAACAAGGTCGAAATATGTCTGTGGTTGATTGTGTTTCTGTGCAGAGAGGTGCGGGTCTAGTAGTTCGGAGTCGGTTGCTCCCATTGGTGGTACTACCTTACTGATTTGCATATGGCTGGACCCCTTTTGCAACGGCGCAAACAAGCTAAAGAACAGTGGTGTGGAAGATTGCCTAGAGCAGTTCTAGTGGTTCAGATTTATTCAAAACCTTCCACCCATAATTTTTTTGGTTGTAGTTTGTCTCCCTATGTGAGAGATATTATGCCCAGACGTGGGTGCCTTGCTCGCTGTGCCATAGGGAACCAAGCAGTATCTCACTGAGGAGGTCCAACAAGGCCGAAACATGTCTGGGGTTCCTTGTGTTTCCATGCAGAGGGGACCTGGCCTGGCAATTCAGGCAGGGGTGCTCTCATTGGTGGCAGTACCTGGCTGATTTTAATATGGCTGGACCCCTTTTGCAATGGCGCAGATGGGATGAAAAACAGTGGTGTGGAAGGTTGTCCAGAGCAGTGCCAGTGGCTCAGATTTATTCAAAACCTTCCACTCTTCATTATTTTGGTTATAGTGTGTCTCCCTATGTGAGAGGGTATGCGCAGACATGGGTCCCTTGTTCACTGCGCCATAGGGAACCAAGCTCCACCTCACAGAGGAGGCCAAGCAACGCTGAAACATTTCTTTGGTTGATTGTGTTTCTGTTCAGAGAGGAGCTGGCATAGCAGTGCTGGATGGTTTGATCCCATTGCTGGCAGTACTTGTCTCGAGAGGATAACTCAGGTGAAACGCGCTCACCTTGGAAGCAAGATGACACAGAGCAACACAGGTTCGATCCCCGGGTCCGCGCTTAGAAACCTCTGGGTATTAAGAGTGTTATACATTACCTATAATATGGCTGGACCCCTTTTGCAATGGCGCAGGCGGGCTAAAAAACAGTGGTGTGGGATTTTGCCCAGAGCAGTGCCAGTGGTTCAGATTTATTCAAAACCTTCAACCCATCATTTATTCGGAAATACTCCCTCAAACACAAAGCAGAGTAGCATTGGATTCAGCAGCGCAATATTGTCTACCTTTCTCCTGAATGCTGCCCCAGCCCAGGTGTTTTTAGATGTAGCTGCAAGGGTAAATGGAAGTATTTTCAACATACCGTCGCTCTTGATCAGCAATCTCATCCTACTTGAGTTCCTAGTGTGTTCTCCTATAGGCTTGGGGAGGGACGATGGCTAGGTGATCGCATTCCTTTTCCCACCCTAGTCCTGTCTCAGCCTCCTTATTTTTGCTGATGTGAGTAGAGGGTGAAGGGGAGTGAACAAGGCTCTTCTAACATATGGCTCAGGGGCCACAGGTACAGTCGCAGAGCTAGCAAAGAAGAACCCAGGGGAAGCAGTGGCTACATTTGCTGACCACAAGTGCTGTCCCTGCTCAAAGGCTTGTTAGGATCATTATTGGACTGTTAAGGAGAACCATTTCAATGTTGCTAAACTCACATTTGTGATATAATGGTTGAGAGATAATCTCCTTCTGAGAAGAGATGAGGTACAAAGGTAATACAACCACTTTTGGCACCTGTGTTGGTGTGATTTTGCATCCCGATTGGCAAATTTGCTGTCCATAACTGGGTACAACTTGTAAATTCTCCATAGTCTTCTGTTGGCACCGGCCTGCTAGACCTTTCGTTGCTACTCACCCGCCTTCTGTCTTCTCCGTTGCATCACCCGTCCACTCTCACTTGCCAATCCTCCAGAACCCCATGCACTTCTCAGCTCCTTTTTTGCCAGGTTCTTGATGCAGCCTTCTCCGCAGGCAACGCAGGTTTCTCCCAGAGTCTGCTATCTTCTGCTGCAGCTGCGCAGGACTGTCTTCCTGGATACTCTGTTTTTCACTTGTCATTTCTTGCTGTTGCCTGTGTCTTTCACACTTTGTTCCTATGGAACTCAATCTAGCACACCTGCCCTAATTTGTACTCTGGGCCTTTCCCTCTTCCCCTAGATTGTCCAGAGGATGCTAATATCTATTCATTATTTATTTATTCATGTTATTGTGCATTTGAAAGGTGATTACACAACAAGTAAATTGTGTTTCAAAGCGTCCACAGGGCACCAGGGAGTCAACATGAGAGTCAAATTAGATATAACACTGTAATTTAGCAGCGGACCTACAAGGCCTAGTCAGCATTCAGAACGTGCAAGTGCAGAGAGAGAGAAGGGGTGGGTGAGTAAGGGGAAAATGTTTAGGGGACATGGTTGGGTTAAGGCTTACTTGCAGCGCTACAGATAAGATTGGAAAGTATGAGTAGTTTAATCTCTTTTTTTTAAGTTGGGAGTAACATGAAGGGGAGTAAAAAAAATAATTTCCATTCCCAATGAGGAGCTTTTTAGGTGAGGAAAAGTATTTCTGAACGTTCAAACATATATCTTTTTACGCCTAGTAATGGATAAATATGAGCTTTTCCTCTGTGCTTTTACGTAACCTCTACAACACTCTCTCTCTTTCCATTCTGCCCTCTAGCCCGACACACTCTGCCGGACATACCTTGGATGTTATCATCATCTCAGATATCCCCCTCTCTTACCCTCTCACCACTCCTCTCTCCTGGATTGACCACTTTCTACTCTCCTCCCACCTAATACTCTCTATCCCTCAGGCAAAGTCCTCCCACCCCCAGCACTGCCACCTACCTTCTCGGTCATTCGGCCCATGAAGCGTGTGTCAGTGCATGCCTTTGCCTCTACTTCACCTCAAAACCTTCCTCTTTGCCTCCGCTTTCTCTCCCCCTCTCCCCTGCTAAAATCACTGAACCTGCACTGAATCTGCAACTGGTTCACTCACCGATCTCGGTCCTTGGCCCAGCCACCCTTACCTGCACTGGCTCCCTGGCAACCCCTGCACTGCGGGACTGTCTCTGTATCCTGACAGCCCCTCCTCCCTGCACTTACCCTGCACTTGCCACCAGCTGGCCCTTATTATTTTTCCAATCAATGGATTTCTCATTATTTTCTTTCGGGCGCATGAGCACTTCTTAGGGGTAACCAACTTCTATTTTGTCTTTTTCTAATGGAGTAGAGGAATCAAAGACTCCATTGTGATTCATGCGACCTTTTAAACTTTAGTACAAGATAAAGAGGGCGCAGAGTTCTAAGTCAAAAGTACCTCAAAATAGATTCCTCACACTTTTCAAGTCTCTTTTACAATAGGTACTTCAGAACCTGCGGACCAGGATTAAACCAGATACCAGACCCGCAATGGCAGAATACTTAGAAACAAGGGAAACGGATGCCGTAAATCTTTTTGCCCCTAAGGGCAGCAATGCTCATGCTTTTGCATCCAATCTGCCCAAACCCAGAGAAGACCTACGGTACAAATTTGTAAAACTTGAAAGAGCCTCAAAGAAAGAAGTTGACAAATATTGGGAGATCGTATCATTAAAAAATTATTATGTAACAAAAAAGCAAATTCCAAGAGGTTTAAGGATCCTGATTTTTCCGGATTTTACCAAAGATAACGACAAAGATCTAGCAGACTCATGGGAACAGAATCTCAATCAAAGCTCTAAAATTATGCTGGAACTTTTACTTGAACATGCCTCACGAGAACACAAGAGAATAACGGAACAAATAGACACAATTAAAAAAGAGATTACAGAGGCCAAGGCCTTAGAAGCAACAAAGGAGAAAAACTACCAAAAAATGTTTGAAATCCTGAAGGATTACCAAGATGAAATTAAATTAAGAAAAATGCGTGTTTTTTCGTGATGATAGGGATTATCAAGATGACAAGGTGTACACCTTTGAAGAGAAATACAAACAATTTACAAAACCACTATCAAGAGAGAGCACTCCTAACACGTCACCAGGCAGTTCGGATGCAGAATCAGAAGGGGATCAAACAAAGGACTCAGAAACACCAGAGAAAACAACTGAGGGACAGGGGTTCCTCAATCAAATTAGACGGTACAAGAAAAGCAACAGAAACAATCTACAAAAACAGGTGCGTTTTTTATTACCCCAACAGCCCAATCCACAATCTCAGAATATAGGAGGAGGGGTCGGCGGGGGAGTGGTCGACACGGGGAATCCAGACGCTCTAGAAGACTTCAGGCGGTTAACAAGAGCAGGAGCAAGAGAGGCAGCAAGAAGGAACCAACAAACAACCTAGTTTTGAATTTGTCTGATTATCACTTAAAAATGGAAGACATCACTTTATTGAATAAAGTTTTCTCTTTTGCCCCTTCCACCAATTTTGACAAAATAGATGTACATATAGATTTGTTCAAGTTCATTAGGAAACTGAAACTTAAGAAGTTTTTCGCAACGCAAGTCTCGATGTTCCATGCCAAAGAACCAGATATTGAAGACAGCAATTTTACAATCAAAGATATAAGAAATATCCATCTCTTGAGCTCACTACATGATACAGTAGAGCGACCCATTCATGAAACCATACACGATTTGAAGATACAACAAACTAGTCTTCAAACAAGGGACCTGAAAGTAAAATCCAAGTTCACCCCAAATTTACCGCCAGATAACCTTGTGGACACCTTCTACAAAGCAGTCACTAAAGATCTCAATCACCTCATGGACAACAATATGAAAAAGAAAAAGAGTAACAGAAATGATATTAAACATGATTACGATAATTTGACCAAAGCAGAAAGAACAGCATTGTTGGATCTCAAACGAAATCACAATTTGACTATAAAAGCAGCGGATAAAGGAGGCAAAATTGTGGTTATGAACAGGCAGGATTATATAACAATGGCTATGAATCACCTGAACACTCCCTCATGTTACGCACATCTTGAGGGGAATCCAAAACAGGACATTCTAACTGAATTAAGAGATGCGATAACCAATTGGCACAGGCAAGGTCTAATAACAGATGAAGAAAAAACTTTTTTGGACATGCAACAACCATTGTTACCAACAATATATTTTTTACCCAAAATTCACAAGGCTTTTGAGAGAATACCAGAAGGAAGACCAATTTTAAGTGGGATTAATTGGGCAACCATGAACATGGCAGAGTTCATTGACAGTATACTCAGCCCGCTGGTAAACCAAACCAAAGCATATTTGAAGGACACAACTTCTGCAATCAACGAACTAGCTTCGATCAAATGGAAACCTGATTACGTTCTAGCCACTTGGGACGTGAAGTCATTGTATACATCCATCAGACATGAAATGGCAATTGAAACAATAGACTATATATTTTCCACAGAAACTGCATCCAAATTCCAATCAGTCAACATGCTCAAAGAAATGGTCCTTTTGACTCTGCAAAACAATGTGTTCATTTTCAATGGGGAATTTTACCGACAAACAAGAGGAGTGGCGATGGGAGTTAAATTTGCCCCCGCCCTCGCCAATCTGACTATGGCGATGTATGAGGACAAGCAAATCTACCAAGACGAGGCATATCAAGAACATGTGATTATATGGACGCGATACATAGATGATGTTTTATTGATATGGCAAGGAGAACAGGACGATTTGGAAAAGTTCAGGAACAGAGCTAACAGCAATCATATGGGGATAGAATTTACTGGAAATTTTAGCAAATCATCAATAGATTTTCTAGACCTCAATATCTATGTGAAAGATGATCAATTGATGACCAGAACTTTTAGGAAGACAACAGAGGCCAACTCAACTTTATTTGCTACCAGCTGTCATCAGAACTCGGTCATCAGGAATATTCCAAGTGGAGAATACATCAGGGCCCGTCGCAATTGTTCTGAACAAGAGGTATTTGAACATGAATGCCATCTGGTTTCAAGAAGATTTAAGGCTAGGGGATATGGCTCCAAGACTATTTTGAAGGCACAGACAAAAGCAAAAGCACTGAATAGGAAAGAGACTTTAACCACGAAACCCAAAACCAATGACCGAAAAGGAAGAAGTCAACTTCATTACCACTTTTTGCAAAAACAATGGAACTTTGAGAAGTATCCTCAAAAGGAATTGGCATCTTTTACTTTTGGACCCACATGTCAGGAACTACATCAATGACCACCCAGTGATCATCTATAAACGGGCAAAAACTATTAAAAACATATTGAGCCCATCTCTACTTCCAGAATTAAGACCGGAGAGCACCATTACTTGGTTACCAAAACAAACGAAGGGCTTCAGGAAATGTGGGACCTGTACAATGTGCAAACATGCGATGGATAATTTGACAAGTTTTGAAGAACAATATGGCACCAACTTCAAAATCGTTGAACATATCAACTGCCGAACCAAATACGTCATATATACCATCATTTGTGAATGTAATAAGATCTACATAGGGAGCACCATTAGAGAACTAAGGACCAGGATCAGAGAACATTTCTCATCCATAGGGAATCCAAATACAAATTCACCACTGGCCCAGCACTGGCAAAAGGAACACCAATGTGACACTAAAAAAACTCTAAAATTTGCCGGACTTAAGAAAGTGACCTTAGGACCAAGAGGAGGGAACCAAGAGTTGAAATTACGACAAGAGGAAGCTAAATTGATCTGTACATTTCGTACAGTTGAAAGAGGCCTGAATTCGGACAATGAAATGTATTCTTTTTTATGAAATAATGCCTATCAGGAGACTCTCATTCTTTTCCAATGGACAGGGTACCCTTAAGACAAGGGTTAAATAAATAAATAATGGTTCGATAGCACTTTACATCAGCAATGAATATATAGCTAGACCTCTTTCTCTCACAGCAACTATTAATTAATGTATCATCTTCCCAGTATACTAGCTATCATGTCTAATAAGCCAGGCAGATAACCACAAGGGCACGTGCTCTCACATGACAGAGTATGCCGTACACTTTTTACAAAAAGAACCTTAATTGAAATTTACAGACATGTAAATTTGTGTTAAAACAGGTTATGACATGTACGATACGCTCAAATTTGTATGTATTTAAACCCCTTTTTAGATAAGAGGCGTAAACAGTGTCATATTTATTTTATTTCTACTTCTTTTGGGTATCTAGAATAATCGACATGATAGGGAACAAGACTACGTACGTAACATTGGGAAACCGGTAACTTAACACCACAAGATGGCGATCGAGCCAGATACAATAACAATTGACAGGAGAGGGAACAATATTAACTTAGCCTAAAAAATGGCGCTCAAGCCAGAAACAATAACATTTGACAGAAGAGGGAACAAGATCACGTACGTGACATTGGGAAACCAGTAACTTTGCCCAAAAGATGGCGCCCAAGCCAGAAATAGTAGTAGGACTGAAGTCGCCTAGCAACCGGTCTACATAATGAACAGGGATCGGGTGGACACGCCGGTACGCGGACGGAAAGATACAACAAAGTAACCAAGGTGAGCCTAACAGCAAGAGTAGCCCACCCAAGCACAGGATATGCAATGCAAGCATGCGGACCCTCGTGGTTCCTGCCTTTGCCAAATACTTTTTCTGCACTTGACGGGGGCATCACGTTGTAGCCCTAAGGCGATCGTTTTGCTTTAAAGTTACGGCATGATTTTGATGTGGACTTACAGTCCACGCAAACAAACAGGAATGCGATTTAGTTTGACCAACAGTGTGTAGGGTTTATTGACTTTGTGGCCCTCACGGTTACTGAGCAATGAAATCACAGTATACCAATTGGGATAAATATTTAGATGTAGCGTTGTTTCCCGTGTTTTGAGTCAAGGAAAAGGACACCCCCACCACATGTTAATATTACAAACGTTCAATGTTACAGCCGGTCATGGGAATAGCTTTGCCCATGCCCAGGTATGAGAATTAACAACTACAATGATATGAAGGATTCATTGGAACTCTCAGAGTAGCTCAGGTGGTAGGTACAGACGATTACCAACGAAAACATTTTTTGCATTATAGTTTTTGCAAGTTCAATTATGACATTCTCAATTTATAAAATTTACATATGGAAATTTTCCCTATAGGTAGCAGGGATTATCCCATGACTGGACATGAAACCTGACAATTACATGCACAACCACGCTATATAATGGGTAAGATATCTAATCATTATGGGTACATGATTACAGTTATTTACACCTATACTGACACATGATTTTTTATCAATGATTTCATTATATAATTGTTGTTCTTTTTTTCTTTCTCTGTGTTTTTTTCTTTGATTCCCACAAACCTCCTACCCCTTTCCCCCTCCCGAACATGGCCATCTTTTTATTTTCCGTTTTTTCTCCAATTTATGAATGAATTAACAATGACTTATAATTGTTGTTTTTGAATTTCACGGTTCACATGAATATCTACTTTGTGTCTTCTTGTTTACCACACCTTTTCATTTTTATTTTTATTTTTAAATTTTTTTTTTTTTATATTTATTTTTATTTTGTAAATTGCTCTTTAAATTGATTGTACATTAATTATAAAGCCCTGATTTGAAAAAGACGTTGGATACGTCGAAACACGTGTTATCACCATAGGGCAACATCTTTCACGATAAATTGACAAATATCAATCTCAAATTGAAGTTGTGTGATTTTTTCCAATCAATGGATTTCTCATTATTTTCTTTCGGGCGCATGAGCACTTCTTAAGGGTAACCAACTTCTATTTTGTATTCTACTAACCCTGCACTTTACCCTCTCCCTGTCCCCTTGCACTTTTCCCTTCCCCTCTACCCTTGCACTTGCGCGATCTGAATGACACCTGGCCTAGTAGGATTGTTGTCTGTCTCTCCTTGTTCCCCCCTGCCTCGTCGCGCCTTGAAACACTTGTGTATAGGCACGTTACAAATGCCATATCATATCATATCTACTTTCGCTGCTCCTCTTACTCCTGAGGTTGACAAACTCTGACACAGCCCTCTCTAATCTGCATCTTTCTATCTCCAACACCCTGGACATCCTTTCCTCTGTCATGAGAATCTGGCTGCAGCCTACCCTCAAGTGCAACTCTTGGTATGATTCCGACCTCGCCATCCTGAAATGCAAGTGCAGGGTGGATGAGAGGAAGTGGAGGGCTTCCAGCACATCCTATGACAAACTGGCCTGCCGCCTGCTCCAAAGGCAAATCTGTCCTGTCCAAGAAGAAAGCACACAATCAAGCCGGCATCTCTGTGGCCTCTAACAACACAGCTACACGCTTTAGAATCTGCAAGGAACTGCCCAATCCTGCTCCTTTCTCTACTTCTCCTGTTCCCTCTCAGGCCCTCTGTACGGCTCTGGCCTCTCACTTCTCTGTTAAAACTCAGGATATCCTGTCCTCTATCTCCTCTTTCAACTCACTCTTCATCTCTTATCCCCCCCTTTGGCCATCTCTCCCTCTCCTCCTGCTTTCTTCTCTTTCTCTATGACAAAACCTGATGAGATTTCTAGAAAAGTCTGATCTATGAAAGTGTTGTCTATACAGGTGCTCCCCTGCTCCTCCAGAACCATCAAAGACCATATTGAGACCCTCAATCCAGCCTTGCCCGATTTCTGTAATCAATCTTTCGCCATTGGAACATTACCCTCTACCCTTAAGCACTCCTTTGTGCATCTCCTCCTCAAGAAGCCGTCTGCCGATCCTACCTGCCCGGTAAACTATTGTACAATCTCCATCACACCTTTCTTGGGCAAACTCTGGGAAAAGCTGGCCATCTCCCAGCTTACTCTCCACAATGAATCTGTTGGTTGTCTCCATGCCCATCCATCTGGATTCAAAGCTGCCAGAGACATTGAAACAGCTCACCTGAACACCAGTTAAGATCTGCTCTCTGTGGGATGTCTTAACCCACTAGTCCAAGCCCTGCAAAAGTACTGTGCATTGCTGGCAGCAGAAACATCAGAATGGCCACTGGAAAGCATGCTGCTCACTCCAAATCATCCAAAAATGCGCAGTACAAACCTGGAAAATAGGCTGCCAACTACTTTTGCCTCTGTTAGTGTTAATACAGGAGACCATTGCCAGACCCCATCCTTTGGCTGCACACAGAGCAAAATCAGTGCAATGGAATGCAGAGCTGTTAAAAAATCAGTTTTCTTGATTGTCAAAAATTGCTAAAATCATGGCTCACAAAATCACCTAAAAGATCCAACCTCTTGTTGGGTGTTCCACATTATACTACTGCAAGAATCCACATCAATACAATGTCAGCAAGAATCATATGCTACCAAGCAAAATCCCCTGTTAAAGATAGACAGCTGTCAAAAATGGGTGTAGTACTTGCCTCTGTCAGGTGCTGGCGATTCATAATTCTGACAGGAGAGCTGTGTTTCAGAAGTTAACTATGCCAAAGAAGCGAACTCCATCAAAATGCCATATACAGTGCCACACAGTGATTTCATTGTTGAAAAAGTCTTGATTTAAAGATATGTTGCTTATTGTGAGTTTAGAAATATATATTTTTTTTACAAGGAAGTATGTTACAATTGAGCAGAAAGTAACTTGATGCAGTTAAAAGTTCAAGAGGCCTTCTGTCCCTGGGAACCCTTCACACCTGGCCTTCCCACCAACAGGAGAGGATATTGCATTGACATGCAAATTAGCTGAGGAGGAGATTTCCCTTGCTGGCAGGAAAAAGAGACAATAGATTCCTTGACTGAATAGAATATGCTAAATTTGGGTGTAACTGTCAACAACAACTGCTCTGAGAGAGACAGGCCATGTGTCAGGCCGGATTCTGGGGGCGGAGACAAACCATTGTGGATTCAGAGAGTCCAGCAAATGTATGTTTTATGAAATTGCTTACAACAAATTTTACCAGGCTGACATAAATGTCAAACTTTGAGATTCTTAAAATGACAAATTCACTCACAGTTCAAGACTAAGCTGGACGCCGTGTGATGTTCTGAGACCAAACCCCGGGATTTATTAATATTGTAGATACAGTGTTTATGCTAGAAACATAAGAACTTACAGTAATGTGCCCAGAGAGGATCTGCATGCATATGTCAAATTAGGTGCAGAACCAATATTGGGAAATTCACCGAAAATGAAAATAAGTCGTCATTTGTGAACCCAAGCTCGTAGGAACATGGGGCTTGAACAGAGACCTGCCTTAATTCATCTGTGAGGTGTATATGTATTCTCAACAACTTGTGTATCTGGGAAATATGTTTTTGGGAAAAATTGATTTTCTAAGTAAAAGCAAAGGGGAGTCTGACACATCCTGACATGCTAATCCTTTCTCCAGTCAGGTCACAGGGAATCCTCTAACCTATCAAATCCTTAGGGGGTTGGGCATGTAGAATCAGCCTTCCCCCCCACTTTGGAAACACATAAAAAGAGACTTCTTCGGACAGGCAAGGTCACACTCTTTCCACTCTTCAACCGATTCCTTGCGAATCACTCTGCCGGAAGACTCCAGAATCCAGATAGATCCAGAGACCAGACTCTATAACCAAGCTCCAGAATCCAGAATCCTGAACTTAGAAGCAAAGGCCTAATTCACAAGCTGAATCCTTCTCAGCAGGCCTCAGAACCTTTGCAACCTGATTCTAACCCCTAAACTTCCAACGGGCATCTCAAAATCCAACAGCCTGGCTGAGCTGTTTTGCTGTTCTAGCTAAGAACCCTGTGCTAGAACCCAGATCCAGACCCAGAGAGAGCAGTGCTGTATCCAGAACCGTCAGACCCAGACCAGAGGCCGTGCTGTAAGCAGAACCAGTGCCTGAGACCGTCCGGTGGCGAGTGAAGTCCAAACCTGACCAGATCGGTGATGAGGCCCATTTCCATTCCATTCCAAAACTAGGAGTGAGTATCTAGTCTAGAACTGTACAGAACCAATCTCTTAGTTTAAAGTAATCCTCTTCCATTCATTTCAACCTATCCAGAACTGCATTATAGAATCCTGTGTTCATCTTGTTGATTCCAAATCCGTATAGCGCCATCTGTCATTCTGAAATCTTGACTTTATTTCTGAAAATCTACCTTCACAAAAACCTCTGTATCTTTTGAACCACATGTCCTAGAAGCGAAATTTAACTGTGATTTTAAAGTTTTTCCGTAATCGCGATTTATGCAAGCGGAAAGATTGCCGCGAATTGCAATTTAGCTCCATTTCAACACATGTCATAATAGCTGTGTCTTGTTTGCAACTGCTGAATTTTGTTTTCAATCAGACAATCATTCATGAATCATTGCTAGTGTTGACCTGAACCCATCTCAAGTAATTCTCCCTAGTGCTGAATATCCTTTAGTGAATTAAAATCATTTTAGCATATTTTTCACATTCATTGCCACCACCTTCAAAAGCATTTTTGCCTATTTAGAATCATACCTGTTTTCTCTAAGCTTGCTGGGGGGGAACTGGAATTGAACTGCATTTTTTATTGTGTTCCTGAAACCTGTGTGCCCTTATTTCCATCTCTTCATATTGCATAGTGGGGGGAGTGAGTAGTCACAGGGGAAAAAGTGACTATATTACTTTTTGATTGTAATCATATCCAGTCTATTTCTGTGTTGCATTCTTTCCCATCTTGCATTTCCTTGAACCATACAAGTATTCTCTGCTACCTTATCCTTCCTATTCCTACTCCTTTCTAATTAAAGGGATTGTTAATTTTGTAATATTACCCATTGTTGATTATCATCCATATTCATAAGTGTGTTATTCAGATATTATTTTGTTCATAAAAGTGTGATATATATATATATATATATTGTTTAATTCTTCAAATAAATCTTTAATTTGCAAAACAACCCTACTTCTTGACTCAGTGAGGTCGGGGAAATCCATAGAGAGGGGCATTATATAAGGGTTCATCATCCAGATTTAAAGAACTTTTGACATAAAAATATATCAATAAGGGCTTCCATTGGGCATCCCAGACTAGGCATTGACTTAGTTGGAGTGCTGCATTGAAGTCACTTACATCTCTAACCTTGATTCCAGCATTCCTTCTGTCCTCATCCTCCTTGATATTTCCTCTGCTTTCGACATGGTTACCCACTCCATTCTGATCAATCGACTCTATGAGGACTTGTGCATCACGGATCAGGCCCTGGAGTGGCTGACTTCCTTCCCCTTGGATTGCCCCGCTCAGATCCAACTTGGTCCCTTTCTTTCTGCCACATCTCTCTCTACCTGTGGCATTCCCCAGGGCTCTATCCTCTCACCTTGGTTTGTCAACCTGTACACAGCCCCTTTTGCTCACCTGATCTCTAGCTTCCCCTTCAACTTCCTGGGTTATGCTGATGACATTCAGTTTTACTTCAGGCTCCCCTCAACCTTCTCTCCTCTCTCGCTCATTCCTGACTGTCTATCCGTGGTTCAGGATTGTTGCGCCTCCAGTGATCTCCGTCTTAATGCAGTAAGACGAAGATCCTTCTCATTGAGACCCCTGCCCGTGCTTTCCCTCTCTCATTCTGGCTGCCTGCCTTGGGCCCTCTTCCTTTGCCTTCCTACAAGGCAAAAAACCTTTGTGTCATCTTCGCCTCCATTCTCTTTTTCACTCCTCAGATCTCGGACTTCACCAATAAGTCCACTACCAGCTGCACCTACTCAAAGAGACTCTTCCCTTTCTCACTTTCCCCTAGAATCTCACTGTATCCAGAGTCCTGGTTCTCTCTAGGCTGGACTACAGCAACCACCTCTTCCTCAATCTGCCTTCCTCTGTTCTCTGCCCTGTGCAACTAATCCAGAACAGGATTGCAAGACCTATCCATGGCCTCAAGCCTAGGGACCGCATCTCTCCAGGCTTGAAATCTCTCCACTTGCTCCTGGTGGTTGTACAGATCAGGTTCAAGACCATTTGCATTGTACATAAGGCTTTCTGAGGCCCGCACTACATCCAACCCTGTCTTCCGAAATACCTTCCTCCTCGAGCCCTTCACTCAGCTACCTCCAACTCTGTAAGAGTTAGATGCTTCTCCAGTCAGAGAGTGAGGGGTAGACCTCTCTGCTCTCCAGGTGCCTCCCCGTAGAATGGCCTCCTTGCCCCTCTCAAACTTGAGGTGCACCAAAGCTTTCCTCTTCTCCTCTGCTTTCTTTCTCTCCCTCCCCTGTGGGCCTACCTGACCTACCTGTCTGCTGTACCGACTGGTTGCTTGGCTACCCTCAGAGTCTCACTGGGAACCAGGCTTTTTCTTGATCAGTAACCCTTGCTCTGCATCCGGCCCTACAACGCACTTAGGGGCTGTAGCTGTAATTCTACAGTCTCTTGTTCTCCTTGCACTACACAGAGCCGTGCTGCCCTGGCTGCACTTACTCAGACCATTGCTGCCGTATTTCCCCCTCCCCTCTCCCTTGCACATTCCTCCTGCCTTTCCCCTTGGACTTCTTGTTCTTGCACTGCATGTTCTGAATGACACAAGGCCTAGAAAGATAGTTTGTCTTGTTCTCCCTCTGTCTTCCCTCCCTTGTCTTGTCATGCCTAGAAACACTAGTGTACAGGCACGTTATAAATGACTTATCATATCACATTATAACAGATGCACTTTAGCTCAAAGATCCTCTTCAGATAAGGCAGCAAAAGAAAAAATGTGAAGATCATTTGGCAGAAATAGATTCTGGGAAGGAACACTTGATAGACCGCTGAGCTAGGACATACAGGACATTTAAAATAGCAATGTGGTCTAGGTCTATGAATGACTACAGCGCTAAAAACATTTACAAGAATTAACAATGATATGCCATCAGCCAAACAATATCCCGCAATATCTAACGAGATTCCCAGACCCAAAGTTCTGCTACTTATATATGAAATTTCGATTTAATCTTTTGGGTACATTACAAAAATGGGCACTAATTCGGGGAATTCCAAAAAAGGATAGTAACTGTCGGCTCTGTGGTGTGTTCGGATGTGAGGAAACATTGAAACACCAGTTGATAACATGTCCGCCCACTAAGGACTTACGTCAAATTGCTTTTGGGAAACATGTTTTTAGTCTGGACAGCCTGTCTTGTAATAGTCTGTGGTCTCACTGTATGATCAAGGATTCTAAACCACCAGCTATTTGACTTATCCTAGTAGGAATACATGAATTGTTGGGTAAAAATGTATATTCATTATGATGTATTTCCAGGAATTTTAATAGTTGTCAGGGTGCGTTATGATGTTTTAGTATACTAAAGCTTTTCATGCTTTTTTTAAGCGCAACTGTGATGTTTAAATGTAGAGGTGCTACAAATGAATGTGTTGAAGTTTTTTTATAAACTATAAACAGTAATAAAAAAGCAAGGCAGAAATACTATCAGGGCTCCTTCCGGTGGCATTGCTCTGCTGGTACCCTTGAAGTGAGCATATCTGTGGAGCTGTGTTGGTAGAAGCAGGGATAGGATCCAGTTGGTCCACTGTTTCCTTTTTTTTGTTCTAAATATTTATACTCTCCCTTTATTGTGTTGGGAGTGTTTGCCTATTTTTGGGGGGTTAAACTGGCTGATATGCATCTTATCTGTTGGGTAGATTACAGTTAAGTTGCTACATATTAAGGATAAGATGTAACAAGTGTTGCGTTATAAAATAAGGGTTTAGAGTGTACATAGGTTTATTTTGACCTAGTTTAATATAAGACCCATTTGACTGGGTCTGAGCCCAAAGACCCTATTTAAAATCACAGCTATTTTACGTTTACCAGCTTTGACCATAAGTCAGTTCTCTTCTCATTTTGGTGTCTGCTGATGCGTTATGGTCCACATTAACAGTTGTGAATTAATGAGTAATAATAGGTGTAATGAATGTATCATAAAAGATGCATTTTTGACTTTTTGTCCTCAAATCAATTTTTTGGCCACATTGGGGGTAGAATAATATATCCACCATCCATATCCAGAGAGAGTTATGATCGACTGGAGATCTGCATTGGTACAACATGAGGGCCTAAAGCATTAAACCCTAGAGGCCCTTTTACTCATGGTAACATGTCATACTATGGATGGGATGGAGAATAACTTCTCAAACTAAATAATAAGACCGACTCAGGAAGTTGGCAAATAACTCTGTTTTAATATCAATTGTCTAAATCAGGGAGTACAACAGACATCAACGGACGTCTCACAGCATGATCTCGAAGCATTTCCTAAAAAACAACACATTTATACTAAAAGTTCTTCATACATGATGTCATACTATGTGGCAAACTGAGAAAACCTACGGGAGATTGTGGTTGGCTCAAGGGGAACATCTAAGTATACTTTCTATATGGGAAACGATTGTGATTGGATCTCTACAGTCAGGTGGGCACTCATGTTCTCTCTTAGTGCAACTTATAGTGCAAGTCAGTAATTAGAAACACATGACTTCATTGGCTCTTAAACTATAAGGCTCTTCGTTATATGGCCTTTTACAATTGGTTGGCACACTTGTACCCTTATGGAACATTTGATGCTCTAGCAGCACGTAAGCTGGTACCCCAGGTGCTGGTGGGTGAACTTGACAGTATCTCCTCACCCAATTGGCCTGACATCTCTCATCACTCATGCCGTCTGCCTTATAATCTTTGAACTCAGCCTTGTAGTAGCTTCTCACCTCTGGGAATATAAAGGAGTGTGAACACCCGCTATCTTCAATCTGGTCCACCATGCTCTCATCTATTTTCATCCTCTGCTGACGTGATCAGAGACTGTGTAGTTGCTCATAGTATAACATTAAATAGTCTTTAATGAAGAAACTTGGCACTCATGGTCTTCTCTCTTTGCAACTTATCAAGGGTTGCCTCAACTTCTCAAGTTTTGCTGTTCTTCGCAGCTGATAACCAATTCTTGGCTGCTTCCGGTCTTTGACATCAATCCAGACAGCCTCTTTGGTCTTGCTTCTAATTTGAGCGTATTCTTTGCTCCGACACACATAGCTTTCAATCCGTTCTTCCTTTATGGAGACTTGCTTACTAAAATGTATCATCAAATGTCCAGAACTCTTATATACATATATGCTGGTGGGACCGCCTGGTAATTGCCCTTTTCTTGGACCTGGTAAAAATCAATCCCCATTCCCATTGATCCCCCCCATTGAGCATTCCATTGGGAATGGGGAGGATGCTAACAACGGGTCAATTAATAACGGGCCCTTTGTTAGCATCCTGGACTTCTAGTGGGTCCCGCTTCTCACATCTTTACCCGTTGTATCCAGACCAGCAAACTCGTAATGAGGCTATTGTCACCTATGCATTCTCTTCTCTGATCATCCTTCCCAATGCGTCACTCTTTTTGTGACATCACCAGCTTCTCCTTTTCACATCTTCGCACTTCCTCAGGCGGCTCTCTTAGGAGACCATCTGTCTTTCGAGGATACTGTACATAGGGCTTTCTCAACGGATACCTTGTCTCAAAGATTCTTCGTGGTATAGGTACCATTACTGGTGTTGCACATGTCACATTTTCCAGTTTCCAGCATATAGGTAAAATAGGGGCGGGACTTCCTGTAGTGGTACTCGGCTGCTCCTCTACAGCATGAACAAGTGAAGGAATGGATCTACGAATCAGAAATGAATGGCAACAAAGATGTACCAAGTGGCTTTCTAAGGGTGAGTGGTATGCTGGCAATCAAACAATCAGCGTGCTCCTCTTGAGAAACCAGTTTTGCCTCTGTAATACTCTTCACTCAAGGGTGACCTTGGCATGGCCCTATTGAAACAAACATGATAGTTTTGTGGGAACAATGTGAAAGTGGCATAGTGCCTTCACAGGGACAATCTGAAAGTAGTATTGGAATTTCCTGGGGGGCAATGATAAAGCATAAGGATGTGCTTAACGTGTTCAATGTGAAACTGCCTTAAGAATTTTCTGGGGGCAATGCAAAATGTAGAAAGTGCCATGAGAATATGCTGGATTAGGGGCAATATGGAGACTGACAAGTTTGCCCACTGAGTTGAAATATTTGAGAGGACAGTGGCATAGTTTAACAGTAAAGCTGGCAGGCTGCCACACTTCGCATAATGAAATTGCCAGCAATATGCCAGATTTGAGCAACATGCTGTTATCATTTGTAGTACACTTTTCTGTACTATTTGTGAAACACTGTGGGGTATCATGGCACAAGACTGCTATTAAACAGAATTGGGTATGACCTTTTTGTCAGACAATTCTGAATGTATGTCACTAACATTTTCATCTAGGCCTTGAGTTTCCTGAACCAGAAAGAATCCCACAAAATCTAAGAGGAACAAAAGAAACAGCTGGCTGTGCTGTAACTGCTTTCCTGCTAAAAGAATTATTACCAGAACCAAAAGATCCAATACAGTTGTGCTGTGACCAGATAGCTGTGACCAGAGCCATTGCAGACCCAGTCCAGTCTGGTGTGCCTAGCAGAATTCCTGTCCAGCAATCTTGACGGACCAGAATTCCTGACGGTTCTGCTCAAAACATATATAGTGAGTATCCATAGATAGGACTGTGTCACTAGCATATGTACTATCCATAGTCTATCCCTATCTAAATCCATCCGATCTTGTCTTCAGAACCTGCATTGTTAGAAATATTTTTGAATTGCCTGAACTCTCTATATTATCCCTACTATCTCCTTTGGTACTAGTATTGTTAAATATCTTTGCGTTCATATATTTCATCTGAAGATGGCAAGCTCCTCGGCAGGCAGTCACCCGGATCCAGTGGCGCCCTGGTCCAGTGGCTGTGCTTCTGTGTGGTATTTGCTTCTTCATAGTCATCCCGTAGTGTAAAGAAATCCTGTTTGTTTTTTGAAAGCTCATCCCTGTTTTCTCATTTTTGCTCCTATTTCAGAAAAATGACCTCCATTAAAATGTCCATAATTTTCTCAAATTTTGTGCTAGAAACAAAATTTCAACTTCTGCTTCGTAGATCCATTCCTTCACTGGTTCATTCTGTAGAGGAGCAGCCGAGTACCTCTACAGGAAGTCCCGCCCCTTCTGCTTGTAGCTCACATTCACAGCTCATTCAAAATCCATATAGTTTCCCCGCAATCGCGATTAACGCATGCGGAAAAGTTTGCCGCAAATTTTGTTTTAAGAAATTTCTATAACATGTAAAACAGCTTTTCATTGCACCCGACCTCAATTTTAAGTTTTCACATTGCTTATTAGTGTCAAATCATTGCTAGTATGTGTCTGCAACTATATAAAGCGTCTCTCATTGGAATTTAAACAATTTTAGTAATTTAAACCATATTTAGTGTTTTACCCAATCCATTCTCAGATAACTTTAAAACCATTTGACAGTTTGCCAATCAGTTCTGTTTCTCTCTTGTGTTTGCTGGGGGGAAATTGGGATTTACATTTTGTTGAATTGTGCATTCCTGAAACCTGTTCTCTCTCCTCCTATCTCATTACATTGCTTGTTGGGGGTTTGGGAGTGTGCAGGGGGAAATAGTAACCACATTGCTACTTGATTTGAACACTCAAAAAAGTATTATTTCTGTGCTGAATTGTTTTGCTGATTATTACTCCTTGTGATTAAAGAGCTTGCTTAGTGTGACATCACCACATTGGTGATTATTGTATACCCATTAAACATAGTGTGATTATATTGTGAACTACATAAATAAATATTTTATCTTTGCAAACCAACCTGATTCCTGGTTCAGTGTGACGGGGGGAGGGTCCAAGAGAGGGGTGTGATATAAGTGGTACATCGTTCAGAATAAAAGAACTTTTAGATACAAAATAAATAAGGATTTCAGTTGTGCATTACACGCTAGGCATTGACTTAGGTGAAGTGCCGGATTGAAATCATTTACATACAACATGCCCTTACTTTTCAGGGAAATCCACGATCCCCCTTACTTTATCTAACCTGAACTATTGTTCTAAGACAGCAAAAAATGTTATTTTGTTTTACTTCTTCCCTACTGTGGGGTCGAACATGATCCTTGTCAATAACAAGAAAGTGTAACATGTCACTGAGCAATCTTGCATGCATAGACTGGTGTTGCTTATTTCAATAGACTGCTTGGAACATAATACGCATTCCCAAGCAGCCAGAAAGCCCCAATCTGCATATGAATTACTGTAGGTGCAGCAGTGTTTGCAGGTAATGGGAGGAGTGTAGTGCTTTAAGTGGGATTAAGCACAGAGGGGGGCTCTCTTTAGGGGGCGTGGCCTAAGCAGGGGTACTTAGGACGCACCCCCTAAGGAACCCCCCCTTGGCTAAGGTTGGGGGTGCTGGTAACGGAAGTAGAGCTGGAATGCTCTGGCCTTATTACCTTTGATGCACCCAGCCCCTCCTTTTAAACAAAAGAAGGGATTGGGCGTACCAAAGTTGTGACACTAGCTTGCCCCAGATCACACAAAGCAGGCAGTCCTTTCATTCAAGGAGTTGGTGGAGGCAACGCTTTAACCACCAGCTCATTGAATGAAAGGTCACCCTGCTGCAGACGTCTCTGTACTCAGAAACAGGAGGAGGGCTGTACTGGTCAGCTCTCCTTTTATTAGCGAGTCAAGTCATCACGCAGCATAAAGCCTCAGGCGTTCATGCTGCGTGATGACTATTTACTCGAAACAAAAGGAGAGCTGGGCAGTCCAGCCCTCCTCCTGTTTCTGAGTACAGAGACATCAAGCAGCTTGTGTAGCCAAAGCACTGCACTGTTATACAGGCTGCTTGTAGGTGTCAGTACTTTGGAAGGGCTGCCACCTGTAGGCAGCCTGTTTAACTGCAGCGCTTCAGCTACACAGGCTGACTGATGGAGGTGTCTGCGCGGCTGGGGCTGGTCTGGGTGGGCCCCCACAGGGTCCTGTCTCAGGAGCCCTGTTCGGGGACTGCCAGGGCCCGGCCCTGGCTAGCCACTGCCCACTTAAAGCCCTGGAGGAGTGTGTATGGCTATAGACATGGGCATTTCCCTTAAGAGGTGCGAATGGTGGGTGTTTTGCATAAAGGTGCATGCTGTCGGGAACAATGACACACTAATACATTTTCTTGCATTGTGTTTTCTTCAGTCTTGCTAATGTGTTGTGAAACACAGCATTGCAGGGTGGAGTGGAGGAAAAGAAGTACCAGGTATGGGGCTTGATTTGGGGTGGGAGGTTACTGGTGATTATGGGACAGGGGTGAGGAGTGGGCAGGCAACGGGAACATAGTTCCATTACTTTTTGTTTTACACTTCGAGCATTGCTATTTTTAGGACACGATCGCTGTCGACTTTTGATTCTTTGTTGGGCACTGTTTTGTAGATGTTTCATTCGGCCGATTATTAACACAGAATACGTCGAGTCAAGCGGTCATTGGTTACCAGGGCAATGCGTGACCCCCAGGCAAGACGTGGACGTCGAGCGAAGAGTCCAGTCTCTAGTGCCACTCAGCAGCCTTCTCCTCAATGACAGGAATGCCGCTAATCAGCCTTCGTGACGCAAATGTATAGTGACGAGGAGCCATCACCATGGAACTGCCATTTCCTTTAAGCCGCCATTTCACAGTGCGGGTACAATTTAATTCTTTAATGCCGTTTTGTATTTCTGTATTGGAGCATTTCAAAACATGCCACTGATACTTTGCCCCCCACCAATTTCAGAGCTCATGAATAAAACGACACAAAGGCTCTAATGAAACTCAATTCTACCTGCCTTGGCCCTTTCAAAGATAACAGGCCACCCGGGTGCTGTATGTAATGCTGCCTGATGAGCAGGGAGAGGCAAAGCAGCGCATGGCATTCTGGGGTGGCAAAGCGGGTTGCAGACTCAGTAGCAGGTTTGTGATGTTGCTAGGAGACCGGAAAAAAACGTATCTTTATTTGTGCAACGCGTTCTCACCTGACAATTATGAAACTGCTCTCCATCAAAAAAATATTTACTGAATGCGGGAAGGAGAGTTAAAAAATGTATCCTTTTTTTTTTGTTTGCTCATTATTTTAACACATATTGTAAAAACATAATAAATTGACCAATTTGGTAAGATTACCTGCACTATTCTAAAACATAATTTATCAAACATTGGCAAACCATCTTAACACATCTCTCATAGAATTCAGTTTTATTTGAAATAATGTATCTGTTGATATTATGAGTCCATTTCTCTTTATAATAAACTTTTGATATTGATCTTCTAGAAGCGTTTTGGACCGCCCTCAGTGAAAACACGTGGATGGGATATTGGTACACTTTTTAGGGAAATCATTTATGTATTTTTCGAGCAATGCTTAATAGAATAAGCAGAATGTAAACACACAGATTACATGTCCAAGGAAGGATGACACATCCACTTAGTCACGGCAAGACAATGCACTGTTTATTCCCTAAAGTTCTCTACACCAAGGGATAGCAGCTGTCTGCTGTCCCATCACTTGTCCTGCTGGAATCTGTCCCTACTCTCTCCGCACCCTTTGTTTGTCAATCTGGCAGACGTTTTCTACAGGAGACCCCCAACGTCTATATCTTGCTCGGTTCCTAGTGATAGCCGCGACATCAAAAGCATCCAATGCAAAAGCCTCAAAAAAGATGCATCGAAAAAATGCATTTTAAAAAAATGTAATACCCCTGTTTCTTTACCCCTTAAAACCCATTTTAATTTAAAAAAAACTTTACCTGCAAAAAAAATGCATTTTTTCGGGACTTTTGCATTCAATGCTTTTGCATTCGATACTTTGTATTCGAGGGAATCGCTGGATACCATCTTGCTCCTGGTTATTTCAATTCGTCATTTGTATAGCACCTTTCACCATGGGTGTAGTTCCAACGTGCTGTAGGTTGAACGCCCTCGGAGGGACCGGCGTCTGAAGTATGGAAAGTTGAGGTGCTAGTATGCGTGTGTTCATAATGGCCATTACAGGTTATGAGAGCTTGACCAAGTCCATGCTAGCCACCCATGTCTAATTGACGTGTGTCTGGGTAGAGGGATGCACACTAGGGAAATAAACTGGAGCGGGTGTGTAAGAGGATAGTCAAATATGTGTGTAGCTACAGTTCAAATGTTTGTTGTAAAAGGGAAAATGGGACGTTCACTTCCCCCGATTCTCATCCAGACCATGGCCTAGAACGTCACGACCCAAGCACCCCCCACGAGAGGAATTCGACCCACTCGCAGATGCCCCGGACGTCAACACTCACTGTGGCCACGCCCCACACGGCCAGAGGAACTGCGCATTAATCAAACCACATGTCGGAACTTCAGGTGGACGCTGACATCGATCATATGGATCAGATTGATTAAACAGCAACAATGAAAACCACCATCGTTAGAGATGCCATGGCGACATAGCCAACGGAAGGTAACACATGAGCCACCATGCACACCGGTCATACCCACACCAATCCACACGAAGAACATACTCAGCACCATGACGTAGGGGACCGTCACATTCATCCATGCATTGTTGTTATTTTTCACATAGGTTAAACTACAGCACTGCAGAAACGCAAGATGCAAGAAGAGTGTGTGTACATGCTTGCAAATGCTTCCTTGCTACTAAAACCACGATGACGTAAGACACCTATATTGTGGGATGTTTTTACCCATGCATCCGAGCCCTACCACAAAAACTGTGCAGTACTGGCCTTGAAAACATCATGATGGCCAGAGCTTCCCAGAAAATGCCCAGGGAAATGCATGAAGAATAGGCTGCCACCCATTTTGCCGATGTTATGGGCACAGAAGGGCACTGCCTAAAACCACCATTGGACTACCCACACAGTAGCCTGAAACCATTGGGAATGGCAATGCTGATTGCCTAAAGCAACCTAGAATTGTGGGGAATATCTTAAATCCCAAAAATGGGTGCATTACCAGTACTCACCACTATCAAAAAGCCGGCGTTTTAAAACAACACCAGACTTTTTTGTGTAAAACTGAATAAATGAACCCAAAGCAGGCCAAAGAAAGACTTACTGAGAGGTGGATACAATGTAAAGTTATATTCTGAAGTGACTTGAAGGTTTATAACAAGACTGGCTGAGCTGTGGATTTCAGCAGTTTAAGTAAATTTGGACTGTAAGACACTAAAAATCTAAATGTTTAAAAGAAATGGGTGACCTACTTTGAGTGTCACATAGGTTGCAATTGTTTAAATGTCATAGTTTTAAACTTAGAATCAGCATTCTAGCTGCATATGTAAAAATTGTTAGTTTTATTTGAATGCAGAAAACTGGGTAACTAAAAGTGACATTAGCTGGGGCCTGGCTTAAGGAACTGGATTCTGCTTGACAACTTCCCCCCAATTGGAGTGAAACTGGATCCACAGCAGTTCCCAGGCCTAGCTGCCTTTCCCAGGCCTAGCTGCCTTTTGCTGTTCCCACCAAAAGGGATATGACACTTCTCTGATTGAATTACCTGGGCTCTGCAGGAAATTGAACAAAGCCCTGTCCTGACTCAGGCAAATGTATTATTAGTCGTAAATGTGGCTTCCTCCTGGAAGGAAAGGGGAGGAGCACTGCCTGTGAGAGCAAGCTGGCTTGGCAGAACTGGAAAAAACAGAAATTCAACCATGTGCTGGGGGGAAACCACACCCCTTTGGGGCAGAACATAAATCTAAAAAGATGGATCATTCATAGAGCGGACTTGTGAAAATTTTATAAGTGATATCATTATTCTTGTGATTTTTCTGTGCACATTTGAAGACGTGTTAGGACCCAGTGGTATGTTCAGGGGGGTTTTAGCGGAAAAGAGGATATTACTCTGAATGTATGTATGTTAAAAATCTGACACTCCACCACCTAATGCCCACATGCTTTGCGAACATTTGTGTAAATTCGGGGACAAAGCCAATATTGGTAACCCGACCAAAAAGTGAAATATGTGCCATTTTTGAACCCAAGCCCCCAGGAAAAGCAGAGTTTGAACAGGGGATACCTCATGTGATATGTGATGGGTGCATGTAATTTCAAACCACTGTCTACCTGTGCAAATATGCATTTGGGTCAAATATAGATTGTGTGTAATTTGACAGGGGAGTGTCCTCTCTGCAAGCCATTAAATGACATCGCTCTGACACTCCACTTCTTTTCCCCAATCAAGAGAGAAAGGAAAGCTTGACCAATCTGCAGTTGAGAGAGGGGCTGGCTAGTGATGCTGCACACACACCCACTTTTAAAACACATAAAAGCAGACAGTCAGGACAGATAGGGACATTCAATTCCATCTGCTGCGGGACGCTCTGCCGGGAAAATCCATACTTTACCTCCATCAACCTCCAGAGAGCCAACATAGAGACTTCAATCTATCCACCTTCAGAGACCAAGACTTTACTTCAGAATTTGTAGCAGAGAGGTCAACTACAAGCTAAATCCCTCTTTAGCAGGCCTCAAATCATTGCCGCTATTCACAGCCAGGCGAGCTGTTTGAATTCTTTGCAAGAACTCTTGCCATTTGCCAGAAAGCAGTGTTGTATCCAGAGAGAGACCAGCTGAACCGGAGACCGCTTTATCCGGACCCACAGACCTGATCAGAACCAGAGACCCATACCAGACCAGCAGAGCAGAGCTGACCCAGATGCTGTGCGCAGAGACCGTCCGTGGCGAGTGAGGAAAACCTGTTGACCAGATCCGTGGCAAGGCCCATTCTATTTCTAAATATATTGTGAGTACCTAGCAGAACTGTGCAGAACCAATCTCTTAGTTAAAATAATCTAATCCAAGCTATTTTAATCTAAGTAGAACTGCCTCCTAACTGTCACCTGTCATTTGCAAAGCTGTCACCTGTCATTTTCTAGTTGCAAGCTGTAACCTGTCGCTTTGAACTTTTAAAAAGTTTCAAATCCGAAAAACTACCTTTATTTATTCGTCCGTATCTCTGGAACCGTTTGGGCTCGGAACTTGGTTCCACTTTCCCCTGAAAGCTTAGAATCTTACCTTTCCAACAATCCTAGAACCGAATTCCTACTCCTTATACTTTCTCCGTAATCACGGTTCTCGCACCCGCGAATTTTGCCGCAATTTGCGATTTGGCCCGATTTCTTTACTTGTAAAAGATAGCTGTGTTGCCTGAACTGCTAAATTTCGTTTGCCTCTTAAGAACCATCCCTGAATCATTGCTAGAGTGAGCCTGGACTAATATTAACTAGATACCACTCACACTAAACCTCTACAGGGAATTAAAAGCATTTTAGCATATTTTTCACTTCATTGCCAGCACATATAAAAGCATTTTGGGCCTGTGTTTCAAACTTCTGTAGTCTAAGCTTGCTGGGGTGAACTGAATTACATTTGAATGCATTTCTGAGAACTGTGTGCTTTCCTTCCATTTCCTTGCATTGCATAAAGGGGGGGGAGTGGATTGCCAGAGAAAAGTGATTACATTGTTTTGTTGAAATCATATTGAGTATTTTCTGTACTGCCTTTCATTCTACATTGCATCCATCTGAACTTATATAAAGCATTCTCTACCACCTTATTCTTCTGTTCCTATTCACAAGTGTGCTAGTGCCAGACTATCCATTATTGATTACTGCTCAGATTAAGTGTGATATCCAATTATTAATTATTATAAAGTGTGATATATATATCTATTGTTTAGAATATCAAATAAACCTTTTAAACTTGCAAAACAGAACTACTTCTTGGCTCAGTGGGGTCAGGGGGATTCCAAGAGAGGGGTGTTATATAGGGGTAGTCATCCAGAACGCAATAACTGGACATAAAGATATATCAATAAGGGTTTTCATTCAGTATTCTAGACTAGGCGTTGACTTAGCTGTAGTGTTGAATTGAATCCTCTTACAAATTGGGGGCTCGAGCGGGACGTTTGGGTTAGATCTATCACTTGTGCAGATTAATACAGTGTGCCAGCTGACCAGATACACATATCCGGTCGGATCACCACGCTGTGTTACGCTGTAAAGCATTCCTCAAAGGAACGCTCTAAGGAAAAGGTCTGTTTTGCAAAAATAAAATACAAACTTCTGTAAGTCAGGACAGAGACCAATCTCTAGAATGACGACCTTAGTAGACATGAAAATAGCTGGAGAGCACTTCCTACATAAGTTATTTGTGAGAGGTGAGTGGACTCACCAGGACAGCATGGTCTGGTTGCAGGCCATCACGCAACAGGTCACTGAAACAGGGTCAGATAAATGGAGAGATCAGGGTCATCTACATGTGGCCCTGAGTGAACTATAGATGGCCCCGAAGGCCAAGGATGAGCACCACAAGATTGCTAGGGTAGCGGCATATTTATATTTACATATGGGAGCCATGCAGGACTAATGTGCTGAAGGCCAAGATCTGGCGAGTAGGCAACTGCTGGCACTACAGAAGGCCCAATCTGATCTGGACTCTTCTGAGCAGAGGCTGCTCAGGAGCCAGGAGTCAGAAAATGACAGCAGACGGTACATCACTAAAATAAAGGAGGATATGGATGTGCTGCAACAGGAAAAGGCGGACCAGGATACCAGATTTCTGGCCTTGCAGAAGGAGTACCAAGAAGGTTTGGACTCCCTACTGCAGAGAGAGAAAAAGCTGGAGCAACAGTTAGACTTCAATAGGGCATGTGCTGAGCAGGTAGTCACCCTGCAAAGCCACCTAGATAGGGAGAAGGCAGAGAGCAATAAACTGATTCTGAAAGACCTGGATACCCAGGCAGAGTTTGATCATCAGCGCCAGAAAGCTGGTGCCTTCCAAAGGCAAAGGGACGACCTAACGGTACAGATGCAGACTCTTAGTCAGGAAAGGGACACCTTAGGCCAGGAAGTCTGCCACTTAAAAAGGAAAATGGAAGAAAATCACCTGGCCCTCCAGGGACTGGGTGACCTCCAAAAAGAACACCAGGACTTTCTAGAGCACACCAGGAGGGTGGAGGAGGCTCTGGCAAGACAGGAGCAGGCCAATAGGGACACAGCTCAGGAGCTAACCCTCCTGCAGCAAAGACTGGCCCAGTGCTCCAGGACCAATTAGGAAACGCAGAGAGAGAATGAGGCTCTCTGCCAGCACAATGATAGGCTCCAACAACAGGTAGCGATGCAGGAGAGACTGATAGAGTCTAGTAAGGCCTTAACTGAGGAACTGAAAGCGCAGGCTCTTGCATTGCAACAGGGAGCAGGGGCGGATAGAGACCAGGTTCGCTGGGAAAGGGAAACTCCTGAGCATAACCTCAGGAGCCCTAGAACCAGAGGCCTTTATCTCTCTCAGTCCCTGGACTCTGCCACCCCCATGTCCCCGGGCGCACATGAGCACCGGGCCACAGGGATGGCAGATTACTATCCAGCCAGAAGCATGGGGCTCATAGGCCAGTACCTCCCAGGAATGGATGGGCGGGCACCCGGGTATGGGCACCCAAGCACAGTGCAATTTAGTGGGGAACCCCAGGAGAATAGGCCCATTAAGGGCATCCTGAAAACTTTTGCCCAGTTAGGTCAGTGGGGGGGGTACCCATCAAATCCTGGCAGCAAAGAGGAATCTGAAGACTCCTCTGAACGGTACAGGACACAGGAGACCAGGTCCCCACATTCTGCTAGCCATTCCCAGGCTCGCAGAATCCGGGAAAACCTGGAAGATCAGACAGGAACATCTGGGAGCAGTGCCTCTGAGTCAGAGGACGAATGGACAAGGGTTACCCGATCCAAAAAGGCCAATAAGGCAAAAAGGGCCTTGCTTAAGGACCCATTGAAACAGATTAAGGCAATCAGGAGTGTCATCACGCCTTATCATAAGAACGCCAAGTACTCTGTTTGTGAACACTTGGAGCTCTATGAGCAAATGATGGAGACTTTCCATTTGAAGGACAGCAGTAGCTGCATCCAGTACGTCAAATGGACATTCTCCCCAGAATACTCCAGTTTCTTTGCGGGGCTGGAGGACCAAAATCATTTAAGGTGGTCCACCTATAAGGCGGCCATCTTGAAACATTTTTCTGTTCACAGAAATCCTCAAGAGGCTCGCAAGGCAGCCTACAATTTGCAATATGGGGAGGATCAGGCCCCACAAGAATTCATGCAAGAACTGAAACGGGCCTTTGCGCAGACCACCAGAAGGGTGCGCACAGACAGCAGAGAATTTGTCAATACATTCTTCCATGCCTTGCCCAAATATATAATGACCCAGCTCGTGAGAGATTTTCATGAGAAAAGATCTTTAGAATGGGTCATTGAACAAGCCACCCGCATCTACGAGGTGCAGAAACCGGTGGAAAACAAAAACCAGCCCAAAAACCCCAAAACCAACAGCACCCCTGCTGCTGCCAAGGTGGCAGAGGTAAAGGTCACCCCCGTTTTGGATTTGGAGATGGGGGGGCCTAAAAACCTACCTGCACCTAATAATGCTAGGCCCAGAAGGTCCTTGGGCCAGTCACAGACAGGGAGCCAAGGAGGCAGCCCCACAAATGGGGTTCCTCGCTCTCCTGATTATGTAAGTCCCCGTTACAAGGGAAATCGACCCATCCTGGGTTATGTGTGGACTCCTCCAGCCTAAGGGGGGGGGATCCAGCCAAGCACCTGACCCGGGGAACTTCCCTCCTAACTTCCCCCAGGAGGGCAGAAATTCTCCAAATCCTGGGCAGAACTTTTTCCCCAGGTATCCACCCAACTTCCAACCCCAAAATCATCCATCCTTCTTTCCCCAATTCCCTGAGCCCAGACAACCTAATCCGGGAGAGGGGAGGCCAAGGGTGGAGGGGTACCCAAATCTTCCCAATCCGGGGTATTACCAGAGAAGGGATAGCTACCCTTCCCGGGATCAGCCCAGGGGAGAAAACAGGGCCCCGTATCAGCCTGAGCGGGTTTCCCAATTAGAGCGCCAGGTTCAGAACATGGCACAGGAGCTGGGTCGCGTGCTAAGGGCTCAGCAGAACCCTCAGATGGGCATGCCGGCACAGAATGCACCAAACTCTGGGCTTGGTGCTCCAGAGCAATGACGGGGGCAGCACCCCAACAACCCACCGGTTCCCAGGGAGGAGGCACAAGGGGAAGGGGGGTGTAAAGCCTTGGAGGAAGCTTTCTTCCCAACTTGTAAACAGCCCCTGGAAAACCAGGAACCGGAAACAAAATCTCCTGCCCCTGAAAGCCTGCCTCCCAAGGAGCAGAGGGGGGGTAGGAGAAACAAAGGACCCAAACAGACCCACTTTGTGGAGGAGGTTCAGGTCTTCCAATTTGAGGGAGAGGGATCCTCAGAAGATCCTGGGAAAAGGATCTTCTCCTTCAGAGATGGGGGAACTCCTCCCAAAGAAAAATGGGTCCCAAGGGATGTCAATTCAGACTGGGGAGATATGGAGACTGAGCTACCGCCACCCATCATCTCATCCCAGAACCCACAATACCAAAATCCCCTGGTTCCAACCCATCCTGGTGACTGCCTCCAAAAAGGGGGGGGCGGCCCAGAACCGGAACCAGGAGAACCCACAATGGCTCTGATCTCCAGTTGCCAACTTTTCCTTTCAGATTCCCAAGGCTCTCCACAGAATTCTGCCCAAATTTCTTCTCTTGCAATGTCCAAAACCAGAAAGTTAGCCCACCAGTTGTCCAAAAATGTGCATTATCTGTGCCCCCCTGAGGAGAAGGAGGGAAGATACTATGCCCCGGTAAAAGTACAGGGACAGGGTACAATTTTGGCACTGGTGGACAGTGGATCCCCAGCTACCCTTCTGTCCAGAAGGGCCTTTGATGAACTGAATGCAGGAAGGGGAGAGAATTACCAAATTCCTCTCACCTCACTTCCTGGACAACTCCAGAACTTTGATGGGAAGGAAATTCCCGTCGAGGGGACGGCAGATTTGGACATTAAAATTGGGCGACACAAGTTGAAACACCCGGTCATAGTTGTGACTCCAGAGGGCACCCCTTGTTTACTAGGGAATGACCTCCTGAGAAGGTTGTCACCCCTAATAGATTGTGTAAACAAGGTCCTCTGGACCCGGACTAGCCGACCAATAAAATTAAAACAGAGTGTCAACCATGTTAGTTTAAATGGCACCTGCCACATGGTTGAACAAAAATCTGACCAAGTAGAATTTCACTTCCAGAACAACCAAATTCCAGACGTGACGGTAGTAGCAGTAGGACAACAGACTGGTGATGGGGGGTCCTCTCTATTTCTGAAAATCAACCTTCCTTCCAGTCTAAATTGGTATTGCACGCTGGAAGGAAACACTCTGAAATTCTATACTAATCCACAATCAGAAACTCCCACTCCTATAGTCCAGAAAGATGTGAAATCAGCTCAGAGCCTGGCTGATATTCAGCAAATTGGAGAGCAGTTGTTCATCCCTGTTCAGTTAAATGATGGGAAGGACTCTGTTCTCGCTCGAGTGTGCGTGAACAATGGTAAGAGCTTCATCAGCGAAGCCATGTTCCGCCAACTCCCAAAAGATACAGCCATTCCCACATTCAAACTGATAGACAAATGGGAAATGGACCTGGAAGCACCCAATTCCAAACATCTCCTGCCAAGCAGGTGTATGCTCAAAATCTCCATTGGCAACAAGAGCATAGTCCATAATTGTTGGGTCGTGCGAGACGTCACTGCCGCTTTTTACTTAGGCGGTGACATTCTCAATCGCTTTGCCATTAGTTTGGACCTAATAAACTTCAAAGCTTGGTCCCGATTAGCGGATAATCCCATGGGCTTTGATGATCCAGAAAAAGCATTTAGGTCAGCTCAATTGCTACCTTATGTAGTTGAAATTCAGATCAAAGAGGAAGTCACCATCCCAGAAAGGACCCGACAATTCTCCCTGGAAGTGAAAGCTAAAAGAGGTCAATATTTGCAAAACCCTGATGCTTACATACATCTAAATGCTTCTCTCCAACAGCAAGGGTTAGGGGTAAACCCAACACCATTAGTCAACATAGAACATGACACCATTCTAATAGAGGTGGATAACAGCGACTTAAAGAGTATTACTCTAGCCGCAGGCACCATTATTGGAATGGCGGTTGATGACCGACATTTTTCCATTGATTTAGGTAATGAACTGTTAGGGCAAATCCCCAAGGACTGCGTTGACAGTGACAGTGAGGACAATACAACACCAGACAGGATTTTTACCCGCCATGAGGGGAACTTCCTGGTGTACACTTCTTGCCCTTATGGTAAGGAAGATGTGACTTGTGACTTCAGGAGGGATGAGGTGATTTTCCAGGTCCATGAAGGCTGCCTTTCCCACCTGAAGCCTCCAGTCCAAATCAGCACTCTGACCAGGGACTCCTCCACCCAGCTGGAGGAGGCCGCTGAGATAGCCAAACCAGAAGTCTTTCCAGGCTTCAGGCAGATGGTGGAAGAGAGAGTCAACCTAGCTGATGCCTGTGTGACTCTGGAACAGAAGCAAAAGTTGAAACAAGTTTTCTTGGATTTCCAAGATCTCTTTGCGGTAGACTCATATGACTGTGGCCGCACCGACATCCACACAACAACAATCCCCACGGACCCTGGCATGACTCCAGTGTTTGTGAAGCAATATCGCTTGCCTCTCGCATCAATGGAGTCCCTTACTGAAATAATTAAGAACCTTGAGTCCCGGGGAATAATCCGTCCAGTTCACAGCACCTTCAATAACCCGGTGCTGGGAATATTGAAGCCAAACGGCCAGTGGAGACTCTCCGCCGACCTCAAGGAGCTCAACAAACGGGTCCATACTTCCCGATGGCCTCTTCCCTACATTGACCAAGGGCTGGCCCAGATTCAGGGGTCACAGGTATTCACTGCAATAGACCTGACCAATGGATACTGGACCGTGCCTGTCAGCCGGGAGGACCAATACAAACTGGCTTTTACCTTTGGGGGCCAGCAGTACACCTGGACCCGGACTCCCTTCGGATACCTTAACTCCGGTAATGAGTTCAATATTTTCCTACATAAGGCCATGCCCGACCTGGGTGCGAGGGGTAACCTGGCTTATGTAGATGATGAGATTATATAAAGGGTGCCTGCTTTTTGTCTGTGGTCCTTCAGGCAATTTGATGTAATTAGATTCTCCTGGTTACTTAAGTTTTTCAGATCTAGCCTTAAAAACTTAAGTAACCAGGAGAATCTAATCATTAAATCGGCCGACAAGGGAGCGGGGATTGTCCTGATGGACAGCCAAAATTATGACAAAGAATGCCTGAGACTACTCAACGATACCAGAGCATATAAGAAACTGGATCAAGACCCCACCACACGACTGCAGGAAGAAATTAAGAGTTTAACAACTTATGCCCTACAAGAAGAATGGATCTGTCCAGACGAGGCGAAATTCCTGAATAAAAAATATCCTAAAAAAGCAGCCTTTTATATACTTCCAAAGGTGCACAAAAGCCTAGAGAATCCACCAGGGAGGCCAATTGTGTCAGCAATAGATTCCTTACTGGAACCTCTCTCAATTTACAATGATTTGTTTCTGAAACCCTTCGTGCTGGCAATGCCTTCATACATCAAAGACACCAAAGACATGATCAAAATCCTTCAAGATGTTGTGACAGAAACAGGTGATTTGCTAGTCACTATGGATGTGGAAGCGTTATATACGTCGATCCCCCAAATGGCATGCCTAGAAGTATTGGCAGAGGTATTAGATACACGCAACAGACCACATAAACCACCAACAGGGTTTATACTAGAGTGTTCGAGACTCGCCATGACAGAGAATTTTTTTCTCTTTAAAAAACAGATCTTTAAACAGCAGAAAGGGGTTAGCATGGGGGCCACCTTTGCCCCGCATGTAGCCAATTTATACATGGCCAACTTCGAATCGAGATATATTGCTGAAATCCTAAAAATACAAACACATGGACAGTCGAAAATGTGGCATCGCTATATAGATGACGTGTTCATCATATGGCGGGGTGATAACACATCTTTACTCACTTTCTATGAGTGGCTGAACACATGTGATTCTAATATTAAGTTCACCATCGAATGGAGCAGAGATCAGGTAAGTTTCCTGGATCTAGTGATCAAAAAACAAGGAAATGGGTTAGTTACCTCACTCTTTAGGAAACCTACAGATAAGAACACTCTACTCCATTATTCCAGTTTCCATCCGGAGAGCTTGAAATTTAATCTGCCATACGGACAGTTTCTGAGGATCCGACGTAATTGCACAGATATGGATGATTACCAGACACATGCCACACAACTGAAAGAAAGACTCGATACTCGTGGTTACCCAAAACAACTGGTCAAAAGAAATATGAAGAGAGCAGCCAATACCAATAGGGCACTCATTTTACAAAATCAGGACAAAAAAATCAATGAGAGATTGGTGTGTGTGACAACGTACAACCCAATCAGCAATGCCATTAAAAAAATCATTAATCGGAACTGGGATTTAATCAAAAATCCGGGCACACTATCTAAAAAACCAATGTTCGCATTTAAACGAAATTGTAACTTGCGACAAAAACTGGTACACACTCACCATGAGAAACCTAAAGAAAATTCAATATTGAACCAATGGGGACTCCCACCCATCATTGGACACCACAAATGTGGGAATTGTAGTGCATGCCCCTTTACTGAAACGAAATATAGTTTCCAATATGGGACAAAAACATGGGTGATGAAGAACCACACCAATTGCCGTACAAAAAATGCAATTTATGTTATATCATGTCCTTGCCAGCTACTATACGTAGGAAAAACCACCAGAGAGGTGAAGATACGAATCGGAGAACATCGTTCATGTATCAGGAATCATACATCTGACAAACCTCTGGTGGAACATTTCGATAGACACCACCATAAAGATACAGACATAAAATGGTTTGTACTTCAAACTTTGTGCATCAAGACAAGAGGTGGAGATATGGCCAGTGCCCTACACCGCCTCGAACAGAAATGGATCTATTCCTTGAACACGGTTTCACATGGATTGAACATTTCGATAGAATGGAATGCTCTTAATAATACATAAAATTTCAGCATTCCAAGGATAGACCAGCAACTGGACTGCGCGAAATCTACACCAGCTCCCGGATTACATTAATTCATCCATCTGGCAAGTAACCTATCTCAGTTATCTGCAGTGGATGTTTCTAATAATATATACAGAGAAATCACATTGAAAAGAATTTCATTTTGTGTGGACTACATATCCCACAATGCCTAGCCTGTCACATGCTCACTCGCGGTTGAATTTCTCTAACTACATGGCTATAGAGACCGTTTTTTAAGAAGACCAGGTAAGTAAACATCACCTGGTGAATACTTACATAATGCGGCATATTTCATATTGTCGAGGGGCCATGCGCCCACTCTTCGCACAGCCGGACTTCGCAATCCAGAATGCCGAGCGTGTGCGTGTTGATTGTACCAGCATGCCGAGCGGCTGTATGTGAGTCTCAGCACACACATTGACGCTGCAGGAACGACCAAGACCTTTACGGAAGCGCTTGCAAGGATTTACCTACTTACGAGCCGGCTCACGCAAGCACTAGGTAAGTACGAAGGAAGTTATTTTCGTTCCTTTTCGAGTTCTCAGCTGAATAATAGCGAGACACACAGTGATGTAAACAGGACTATCTAGACTTATTTGTTTCTCTCCTGTAGGCGTTCAGACCACGTTCCCGCTTGATTTGACAGCCATTACTCTATTGAGCCAGTACACCAGAGAATCTAGAAGTAAGTCTTTCTCTCTATTGAGTGTCTAGTTTAACACTAGTGAAGTGACAATGGAATTACAGAGACTCGGTCCTTGTGATTTGTTTCCCCTCTGCAGGTGTCCTAATTGGGTTCCGTATCACGTCCCTGCATGTATTTTACAGCTTACCATTCTTATGGAGCTAGTTACTTTTCCTAGAAAGTGAGTACTGAGCCACTAACGTTTATTACAACAGTCTGGTATACCATCATATCAGTCTTATAAGTATATATGTCCTTTCATGTTATAGGACACACGACGTGATGCTTATTGATTGAGAATTTTCACGACGGGATTCATTCCATTCCATTGGTCCACCAGCCACTGAAAAGATTCAGAGGAGGTGAGCCGGTGCTCTGCAGCTTTATTAGTTAAGCTGTCGACACAATAAAAGGTTTTTTTTTATGAAACAGAGATGACATCTCTATGTATTTTTCTTACCATTTCATAGATTCAAGGCTTCCTTGCCTCACACCCCCACCTCCTCTTGAGACTACGCAGAACTGGCGATTGTCTCCTTTGTCCTGAAGAAGGTTGAATACAATATATGAGGGAATCCGTTTGCCCACACCGAAAAATCAACCGAAACATGTCGACAAACAGTTTTTCACCCCCTGAATGTGGACAGAGGGGCACATTGTAAATTTATTAAGTGTTGAAGTAACAAATGTCTAAACTGTCTTTTGTGATATGAATAAGATATCATTTTCTATCGTTTGTGAATATGATTGCATGAAGAAGTTGTGAATGAAGTATGTATGGAGGGATGTGTTATTTTGGTTTATGAAGTCATATTTTATATGAATAAGATTTGCCATTGTGCGATTTAGTGTATGTTTTTGCTAAAATAAACAGTCAATGATTACAATTGAAATAGTAATCAGATGTTATCTTTGGTCTGGTTGGTCCAATCTCTTCTATTTCCATTATGTAGATGATGTCCTCATCAAAAGTTCATCTGTGGAGGAACACATAGCGGAGATCCGTTATGTTCTGACACAGTTGAGGGCCGCCGGAGCAAAACTTTCCTTTCAGAAAGAACAGTGGTGTCGAACCCGTGTTAATTTCTTGGGGCATGAGATTACTCCTCCGGGTCTCTGTCCCCAGGAAAAGAAAGTGGAAGCCCTCCAAAAATTGAAAGACCCCACAACTCTGCGGGAACTAAGGAGCCTCCTTGGACTGACTAATTACAGCAGAAAGTTCATTGAGGGCTACGCAGAGATCACCAGACCCCTGATTCATCTCTTGAAGGGGGGGGGGTCAAGTGGGAATGGGGTCCAGAACAAGCTGAGGCAGTAAGACAACTCAAAAGAAGCCTCTCACAAGCGCCCTGCCTAGCTTACCCTGTCAGAAACAAGGAGTTCTTCCTGGAGACGGGGTTCTCTAATACGTGCTTGACGGCAGTATTATACCAAAGGCATGACAAGGTCAATAAAGTAATCTCCTATGCGAGCAAAACTTTATCCTCTGTGGAGGAAAAATTCAATGATTGTGAGAAGGCCCTCCTGGCGACGGTGTGGGCATTGAAGAATTACCGCCCGTTTATCCAGGGGGAACACATCATAGTGGAGACTCCACACCAGCCTCTGCAATATCTCCAAAGTGACAGAATCCAGGCCGGAAATGTGAGTAATTCCCGAATTACTTCCTGGATTCTGTCAATGCAAGGCTTTCCTGTGGAGGTCCGATATGGCCAAAACAAGAAGAGTCCCCTCGCGCAAGGTCTGGCTGACTTGCATGATTGTGCCAGAGAAAACTGTCTCGAGGACGAAAGTCTAAAAATCAAGGACAACATGGAGGCATACCTTAATTCCCCACACAAAGTCTTTGAAGAGGACAAGTGTGAGGGAATGCCCACTGTCTATGTGGATGGATGCTCTTACCATGTTGACAACAACGGGGAGAAAGAACTGGTGGCCGGCGTAGGGAATGCATGGGTGAATGAGTCCCCAGAACCCTCCACTGGATACAAAATTGGTCCGCGAAGTAGTCAGGTGGCAGAATTGATGGCTGTGCATCAGGCCATCCTCACTGCTGTCCAGCATCAACTCCACGAACTGGTCATAATCACAGATTCGGATTATGTACGGAATGGGTTCGTGGAGCACCTGGTTAATTGGAAAACCAGAGGCATGTTATGTGCTAACAACAAACCCTTGAAACATGGGAAGTTGATCCAAAACATTGATGATCTGGTCACCTCGAAGGGAATGACCATCTATTGGAAGAAGATCAAGGGTCATTCCAAAGTAGAGGGACCAGACAAAACTGGAAATGACTTAGCTGATCAGCTGGCCAAAACCGGGGCCATCCAAGGGGATCTAATTGAGATTGAGTCCCTGTTGGGGGAAATCCAGGTCACTGCTATCACTAGGTCCCAGACAAATGCTCACAACGACCTTTCAATTGCACAATGTAGTAAGGAGACCCCTGATGCTGATTTGATTACCGCTCAGAAGGGGGATCCAATAATTGGTAAATTTTACTAGCACCTTGAGGACCCTGAGAACTTTCCCCTGATGGATACCGATTACACTGGGAAAGAGGACCTAAGAGTGTTGATGAAATGTCCAAAAATGTTCCAGAGCCAAGACGGTTTGTTGGTAAGGAAATCCAAAGCTGGCCACGATCAGTGGGTGGTTCCTACCTCATTCCGAAGCCTGATGTTAAGTCACGCCCATGATGCGGCCACCGCCAGTCATAGGGGGTTTCACACAACATTGGAAATCTTAAGAGAGGTTGCATACTGGCCACACATGGGGCAGGACCTCGACCAATACTTGAAGGGGTGTCTTGTGTGTGCACAATTTCAGCCATCATCCCTCACGCACCGTGCGCCTCTCCAAAAGAGGGGGATGACACTGCCATGGTCAGATTTACAAATCGACTTTGTAGGCCCCGTGATTCGTTCTGCTAGGGGGAATAAGTACATGTTGACTGTGACATGCTTGTTTACCAAGTGGGTGGAATGTCTCCCAGCCCCAAATTGCAAGGCAGAAACCGCAGCTGCCCTGATGATTAACCACATCTTTTCCCGTTTTGGTCTACCTCAAAGGATTGAGTCAGACAGGGGTAGCTACTCCACCAGTGAAGTAATGACAAAGATGTGGGAGATACTGGGGGTCAAAAGGAAGTTACATATTGCTTACAGGCCAGCTTCTTCTGGAGCAGTAGAGAGATATAACCGAACCATTGTGAGCATATTAAAGAAGTTTGTGGCAGATTCTGGGCCAAGTTGGGATATCCGATTACCTCTGGTCCTAATGGCCCTCAGATCTACCCCTTCATCTGCAACCAAAATGTCACCATTTGAGTTGATGACTGGGCGCAAGATGGTGCTTCCTCAGCATTTGCTCTACAGGACCCAAGAGCAGACCCTAATAAATGCCTCCACAACTCATGAGTATGTGGAGAATTTAAGGAAACACCTCCAACATGCTTTTGCTTATGCTCAGCGGAATCTAGAAAGATCAGCTGATAGCATGAAGACCCACTATGACCTGAAGACTTCCAGGAAGGAATATCAGATGGGGGACCGGGTCTATCTATACAATTTCCAAAGGAACCAGGCCAAACAGCGAAAATGTTTGCCTACATGGAAGGGACCCTTTGAGATTATAGACAAGATCTCCCCTGTGGCCTACAATATCCGCATCCCCAAAGGTGGTTTGGCAGAGGGGGAAGGCAAGTGGGTCCACATTAACCAGTTGAAGTGTTGCCATCCCAGGCACACTCTGCAACAACTGGAGGAATCCTCTGGAATCCTAGAGGGTACTGTCTTAGATTAATTCAGTTCTAACTTAAAATATCCTACATATCCCCTATCAAATTCTGAGTTTCTCAATGTGGGTGTTTTCGTTTTGAATGCAAAAAGAAATGTGCATGTTCATATGTTTTGACTATAAATTTATATGCCACCCCACTATATCAATGGTGGGGGAGAAATGTCCATGAATAGTTATTGCTGCTCTTCCTTTGTCGTCCTAGGACAAAGAAAACCTGGAGACGGGCCAAGGAGGATGATCCGGAGACCGGGAGCAGAGACGCAAGGGGCCCAGGGTACCGCCCAATATTCCCATCAGTACCGGCGAGGAGAACCAATTGATCAGTACCGGATTGTGGAAAAGATGCTGAACTGTGCCATCTATTGGAAGAAGATGAGGAAACATCCCAGGTCTTGCGAGTTCCATCAGTGAAACAGAATGGCCATCGCAAGAGGGGGGCTTGTGGGATGTTTTTACCCTTGCATCCGAGCCCTACCACAAAAACTGTGCAGTACTGGCCTTGAAAACATCATGATGGCCAGAGCTTCCCAGAAAATGCCCAGGGAAATGCATGAAGAATAGGCTGCCACCCATTTTGCCGATGTTATGGGCACAGAAGGGCACTGCCTAAAACCACCATTGGACTACCCACACAGTAGCCTGAAACCATTGGGAATGGCAATGCTGATTGCCAAAAGCAACCTAGAATTGTGGGGAATATCTTAAATCCCAAAAATGGGTGCATTACCAGTACTCACCACTATCAAAAAGCCGGCGTTTTAAAACAACACCAGACTTTTTTGTGTGAAACTGAATAAATGAACCCAAAGCAGGCCAAAGAAAGACTTACTGAGAGGTGGATACAATGTAAAGTTATATTCTGAAGTGACTTGAAGGTTTATAACAAGACTGGCTGAGCTGTAGATTTCAGCAGTTTAAGTAAATTTGGACTGTAAGACACTAAAAATCTAAATGTTTAAAAGAAATGAGTGACCTACTTTGAGTGTCACATAGGTTGCAATTGTTTAAATGTCATAGTTTTAAACTTAGAATCAGCATTCTAGCTGCATATGTAAAAATTGTTAGTTTTATTTGAATGCAGAAAACTGGGTAACTAAAAGTGACATTAGCTGGGGCCTGGCTTAAGGAACTGGATTCTGCTTGACAACTTCCCCCCAATTGGAGTGAAACTGGATCCACAGCAGTTCCCAGGCCTAGCTGCCTTTTGCTGTTCCCACCAAAGGGGATATGACACTTCTCTGATTGAATTACCTGGGCTCTGCAGGAAATTGAACAAAGCCCTGTCCTAACTCAGGCAAATGTTTTATTGGTGGGAGTCGTAAATGTGGCTTCCTCCTGGAAGGAAAGGGGAGGAGCACTGCCTGTGAGAGCAAGCTGGCTTGGCAGAACTGGAAAAAACAGAAATTCAACCTTGTGCTGGGGGGAAACCACACCCCTTTGGGGCCAGAACATAAATCTAAAAAGATGGATCATTCATAGAGCGGACTTGTGAAAGTTTTATAAGTGATATCATTATTCTTGTGATTTTTCTGTGCACATTTGAAGACGTGTTAGGACCCGGTGGTATGTTCAGGGGGGTTTTAGCAGAAAAGAGGATATTACTCTAAATGTATGTATGTTAAAAATCTGACACTCCACCACCTAATGCCCACATGCTTTGCGAACATTTGTGTAAATTCGGGGACAAATCCAATCTTGGTAACCTGACCAAAAAGTGAAATATGTGCCATTTTTGAACCCAAGCCCCCAGGAAAAGCAGAGTTTGAACAGGGGATACCTCATGTGATATGTGATGGGTGCATGTAATTTCAAACCACTGTGTACCTGTGCAAATATGCATTTGGGTCAAATATAGATTGTGTGTAATTTGACAGGGGAGTGTCCTCTCTGCAAGCCATTAAATGACATCACTCTGACACTCCACTTCTTTTCCCCAATCAAGAGAGAAAGGAAAGCTTGACCAATCTGCAGTTGAGAGAGCGGCTGGCTAGTGATGCTGCACACACACCCACTTTTAAAACACATAAAAGCAGACAGTCAGGACAGATAGGGACATTCCATTCCATCTGCTGCGGGACGCTCTGCCGGGAAAATCCATACTTTACCTCCATCAACCTCCAGAGAGCCAACATAGAGACTTCAATCTATCCACCTTCAGAGACCAAGACTTTACTTCAGAATTTGTAGCAGAGAGGTCAACTACAAGCTAAATCCCTCTTTAGCAGGCCTCAAATCATTGCCGCTATTCACAGCCAGGCGAGCTGTTTGAATTCTTTGCAAGAACTCTTGCCATTTGCCAGAAAGCAGTGTTGTATCCAGAGAGAGACCAGCTGAACCGGAGACCGCTGTATCCGGACCCACAGACCTGATCAGAACCAGAGACCCATACCAGACCAGCAGAGCAGAGCTGACCCAGACGCTGTGCGCAGAGACCGTCCGTGGCGAGTGAAGAAAACCTGTTGACCAGATCCGTGGCGAGGCCCATTCTATTTCAAAATATATTGTGAGTACCTAGCAGAACTGTGCAGAACCAATCTCTTAGTTAAAATAATCTAATCCAAGCTATTTTAATCTAAGTAGAACTGCCTCCTAACTGTCACCTGTCATTTGCAAAGCTGTCACCTGTCATTTTCTAGTTGCAAGCTGTAACCTGTCGCTTTGAATTTTTAAAAAATTTCAAATCCAAAAAACTACCTTTATTTAATCGTCCGTATCTCTGGAACCGTTTGGGCTAGGAACTTGGTTTCACTTTCCTCTGAAAGCTTAGAATCTTACCTTTCCAACAAGCCTTCCTACTTCTTATACTTTCTCCGTAATCACGGTTCTTGCACCCGCGAATTTTGCCGCGATTTGCGATTTGGCCCGATGTCTTTACTTGTAAAAGATAGCTGTGTTGCCTGAACTGCTAAATTTCGTTTGCCTCTTAAGAACCATCCCTGAATCATTGCTAGAGTGAGCCTGGACTAATATTAACTAGATACCACTCACCCTGAACCTCTAGAGGGAATTAAAAGCATTTTAGCATATTTTTCACTTCATTGCCAGCACATATAAAAGCATTTTGGGCCTGTGTTTCAAACTTCTGTAGTCTAAGCTTGCTGGGGTGAACTGAATTACATTTGATTGCATTTCTGAGAACTGTGTGCTTTCCTTCCATTTCCTTGCATTGCATAAAGTGGGGGAGTGGATTGCCAGAGAAAAGTGATTACATTGTTTTGTTGAAATCATATTGAGTATTTTCTGTACTGCCTTTCATTCAACATTGCATCCATCTGAACTTATATAAAGCATTCTCTACCACCTTATTCTTCTGTTCCTATTCACAAGTGTGCTAGTGCCAGACTATCCATTATTGATTACTGCTCAGATTAAGTGTGATATCCAATTATTAATTATTATAAAGTGTGATATATATATCTATTGTTTAAATTATCAAATAAACCTTTTAAACTTGCAAAACAGAACTACTTCTTGGCTCAGTGGGGTCAGGGGGATTCCAAGAGAGGGGTGTTATATAGGGGTAGTCATCCAGAACGCATGAACTGGACATAAAGATATATCAATAAGGGTTTTCATTCAGTATTCTAGACTAGGCGTTGACTTAGCTGTAGTGTTGAATTGAATCCTCTTACAATATATAAGGATCCATGTCGCCTGCGCGACCCCCGTGTCGTGAGCCATGTGCCTCCATCCATAGACGAGACAAGAGTAGGCCGCAAAACCAGAGCCACAGGCCCAGAGCAGCTCAGACGAAGCTGCAACACGCTGACCGTGCAGAACGAACCCTGACAAGGGCCTCACAGCCAAGGCCACAAAGTTGCAACTACACGCCGCGTGCCCTGAGCCAAGGTTACACCTGCCACAGCTAACCGCCCCTCTCCGCTGAAATACAAATCAAATGCTCATAATTCTGCTCCAGCCATGGTCTCACAAAACGTGACTAGGCTGACCTGATGCGATGCCAAGTACCAAGGACCAGGGAAACTCTGGGGTCTCACGTTTGGGATATAGACTGCAACAATAAGGTGACAAATAGGACACTGATGGCGGTGAGAAAGAAGCGCTGCTGCAGCAAATGGCAGACCTGTCCATTGTCCACCACCGACACATAGTCATACTTTGTTTCTAACACCAGGTACATCGTGAGCTGGGAACAACGATGGTCCCAGGCTTGGGGGCTCATGGATGAACCAATCAGGCTACGGGAGCTAACCACTGACGGCATCACAACCTAGCCAATCACTAACCTTCCCTATGTAACCATTCTGTTGTAACAATTTCTAGGGACGACCCAAGCGTACCACCTCTGCTCTAACAATCACTAACGATTCTATACGTGTCTATACTAACCCTATCACTAGGGGAGCCAACCCGAGGTGGCGTTAGGTTTTCGGGAAGTTTTCCCATGTGACGCAATGTGCGGCGTCACGCAAGCAGAAAAAGGGCCTGCAAGCCCACTTTCGTGAGAGGTGTTCCCGGATGACCTGTGATCCCAGAACCTATCACTGCCAATTCATCTAATAAACAGCAGTAACGCCTTGCTCTTGCGTGTGTCTCATACTAATTGGGGACTGCGGGAGGAGTTGGGGCCTCCCTCACCCCGAGGGTCTGCGGACAGCGCTGCCGACCCCCAGGAAATCACCCCGACAAGTTGGTGGCACTGCTGAGATCTGTTGAGATCTGAAATTTGGGGACAGGCAAAAGGGAGATGCAGCCTGCGCCAAGGTAGCTCGGCAACGCTGCCCCTTCTGCCGTTGCCCCTTTGGAGGACAACAGACCATCGGGGAACTGCGAGACGACCGGACTGCGCAATCCTTAGAGTGGCCATCGGGAGCCGACTTGAGAAGTAACCCTCCCGCGACATTGTTGCCAGTGGAACGAGAGGGGAAGAGGGGAGGCGCCGGAACTATGATTGGAGGCGTGGCGAGTAGTGGTGGCGCAGGAAAGGCAGGGCAGCTCAAAAGCACGCTGCACAGGACACAAAGTCGTAGGGGGGTTCGTGCACCACGGGCCGAAGGGTGCCCAGGCATTGGAAAGAGAAGCATAAGCAAGGTGACACTATAGTAAGAGGAAGAACGGCAGTGGCGCCCAGCACAACTGTATGGTAATACAATTGCTTTCTTTGCAGCAGAAAGTCAGAAGACCCCAGTTTACGGGGCCAGGTAACGGTGGTGAGGAGGTAAAGGTTTAATAATGTCTGTGTATTATGGAATGGGGGCAGGGTATAGGGCCAGCACACTAACAACACCACTCCAGCACATATGCGCTACATTAACACCGCATAGAGATAAAATAGTAAAATACAGTATTGAATGGCCACAAGGGACAGACAACAAAATAAGAATACCATGGCCGCCCAATAGCAGTTTTGATATGTACACACAACACTCACTGCTAGCATATCTCCACAACACATATAAAGGAAAGAAGCTAACACACCACCTAGAAGTTTTCGATCTCTGGAAATTGTTCCAGGGATGCGCGCCTGTGTTAACGGGGATGTTAACAATGCAGGGAGTGAAGGAGGAGAAGGTGAAAGAAGAGGGCGGGTGTAGCGCGCCTCCAGCACCTCCCAGCGCGGAGGAGAGCGAGGAAGAATCAGAGGGTGCATACCCAGTAGCAGTGGTAAAGCAGGAAAGTGAGGGTGAGACACCTATAAAGAAGGAGATAAAGAAGGAAACAGAAGGGCAGTACCCCATGAGAGAATTAAGAGAGGCGGCATGATCACAGTTGACAGCTGCAGAAGGCTATTCAAACCCCACGTTCAGCCCGCCGCTGTACGCATCAGCAGACAGTTACCAAAAAGGGCGGGGTGTGGGGAGCGCTGCAGATGCACAACTGGCAGAGATGAGCATGGGGAGTGCACAAAAGGCACACGTGGATTTCGCAAGCATAGGACCAGATGAATGGGTAACTGCACAAGTGTTACTGAAACTACAGGGAAAACTAACAGAAGAGGAGGAAGAAGTGGTCAGCAAGGTAGGAAAGGAGGAGGAGGGAGGAGCACAAGGAAGATGCGAGGTAGGTACAACTGAAGATGGAAGAATGACAAGGGCAGAGGAGGCGGCGTTAGAGGAAAAGCTGGAGGAACTGAGGGAGGCACTGCGTGTGCTGATTAAGCAACTGGAGCAGAAGGAACGCGAGAGACAGCGGAAGAGGATGGGAGGTAAGGGAGATAGAGCGGGGCTAAAGCAACAAGAAATAGAGAAGAGGAAGAAGGAGGAAGACTGCCTAAGGGGGATTGTGTAGAGGGTGGCATGCATGGAACAGCGGGAAATTAGGAGGAAAGAAGAAGAGCGAGAAGAAAACGACAGGGAGATGACGCTATGAAAAAGGAAGATTATAGCACAGAGTGCACGTAAGTATGAGGAAGGCAGAATACTGGAGAGCTTACTGGAAAGGGAGGGCGGGGCATGGTATGGAAAAGATAGACATGCAAGGGCACTCAAGCAGGTAAATGACGCAATAATGAACAAACTTTGCAGAGTAAGGACAGAAGTAACAGAAGAAGGGAATAAACAGAGAAATACAGGATCCAGAGGATCAAGTAAGACACATGAGGTTAAGACACCTGCGAGTAACACAGGGGGAGCGGAAATGACACAAGTGAAGGGGACAGGTAAGTACACAGACCTAGATCTGGAAACAGTAACAGTAGGAGGGAAAAATATAACTACGAGGTTGGCATTCTCGGACAGGTTTTGCAGTGAGGAAGAAGAAGGATCATGTGACGGACAAAGCGACGGAAGCGGGGAGGGGTTAAGCATACTATACATAACACGCACAGACTGCGGATCATCATGGGAGTGCAGCACACAAGAAGAGGGAGAGGTAGGAAGGGCGAAAGAGAGACAGCAAAATGGGAGGGCTCAAAGACAATCAACACCACCAGCACAACACACACCATATGCCAACAGACTTAGGGACCTCCCAGGGCGTAGAATGGAAGAATTGGCAACACCATATAGCAAGAAACAGGTAGAGAAACTGAGATGACATGTGGCTTGGGGAGAAAACAGACTTACACAGCACCTTACTGACTTTATTGAGGAACTTTCTGATTTGGAGGAGGAGGATAGCGAATATACATATGCAGCACCACACAAACGCACACCAGGGGAGATGAGGTAATACACACAAATTCCATTACTAGAACGAGGGGGAACAAGGCCACAATACGTTCCTTGGAAGCACGTGGATAAGGAGAACATTAAATGTAGACTGCCATCATAAAGCATAGGATCTGGGAAATGGATATACGAAATGGAACAACAAACAGCTGGACTAAAGCTCGGAGTGGGCGATGTGAAGGGGTTGTTAATTTCCATATTGGGTGACACAGCATATGACATTTGGAAGAGGGCGGAGTTCCCAGGGGTGACGATTAATGATACATCACATGATGGAGCACCATTTGCGAATTTCAGACACGCATTATGGCAGGCACTAAGAATACAATACCCAGACACGTCAGATATAGGAGCAATAACATCACTCAAGATGCGTGAGAATGAAGACCCTGTTAGTTACATCCAGGAAATCCAAGAGAAGTGGCACTTGAAAACGTGGGAACCGTGGGACAAGACACTAGAAATATTTTACCACATACTGGTACAGAGCCTCCCAGAGTCGGTGCAAAGGCAGCTAAATAAACTAGTAGGAATGGAAGCAAAGGCATGGCCAGAAATACAACTAACAATAGTTCACCATTGCAGACTATGGCAGGAAAAGATGAAGCAGAAAGAGGAGGATAGGAAGGCAGAGGAGGCAAAATTGCTACAAAAGAAACTGTCCAAATATGCAATGGAAGGTGCTCTAATAACAGGCCCCGCACAAGTAACACAAGCATCAGACGCGACACAACACCACCCAGTAGCACAAGTTCAGCCAGCACAGCAAATGCCCCTGCCACCACCATACACAGCACAACACTCCTATGGCCCTCAGGTGGGGGGGTGGATACACACAAATGGGGAATGAACAAGTGAGCAACTATAGAGGAAGGGGCGGGGTAGCAAGAGGGCAGGGATTTGGACCAGCAACACCACAGCAAGGGTGAGGGTTCCAAGGATACAACACTTATGGACATCAAGGGTACTTAGACAACACTGGGGGTACCCATGGCAAGCACGAAAACCGCCAACATGTTGGACGTGTGGAGTGGTAGGGCAGCACAGGCAGGATGGGGAGAGCAGGAGCAACAATGTTACAATGGGGGGCAGCAGTATTACCAAAAGCCACCGCAACAACAGGTGACACAGACACAAATACAACAACAATTGTCACCACAGCTTGAATACACAAGGACCCCACACAACTGGTGCAACATAAACCAGCACAGCAGCAAGCATAACAACAAATGACAATGGCGCAACAACAACACGTCCAGACAGTACAACAACGAACACAGATACAGGACAGCAAACAATCACCCGCAGAGGAACCAATGCAACAAACACATTTGGGGTGGGTGACAATATTAAGTCACAACCCATGCACAGGGAATGGACAAGCACCATACCCCCAAAAGGACAGTGCACAGACTTCCTTGCTGTATCCCAACCTATCGGTAACACCTAACCCTGCGGAGGAACCACGCATAAAGGTAGCGGTAGGTGACAAAACATTTTCCTTTCTAGTAGACACCGGTGCAACTAGGTCTTGCATCATGGAAGGGAAATTTAAATTGTCAGGCGATGCCATGCACACTCAAGGATTCTCTGGGGCTAAAAGGCTGGTTCCTTTTACTGATAACATCTCCCTATCTGTTGGGGAGCACAACTTATCTCTACCCTTGTTATACTCAAAACAATCACCAGTAAACATCCCTGGAAGCGACATCATGATCAGATTGAACATGACTATCTATTTCACTAACAAGGGAATAGTGTGCTCCACACCAGGCATAAACATGCTCACAGCCCGACACATACTACAGGCTTACTGTGGCAAGAAAGTGATAAGGGCAGAGCCAGTGGACGGGGACTTTTTCCAATACGGGACAGACATGACAATAGCGTGGTTACCAGGAATAGAGGGTAAAGTGTGGAGGAGACCAGCAGCATATCTTTTCAGGCCAGAGACACCCACTGATGAAGAGGAAGGGGCAATAAAATCAGTGGACGTGGAGAGTATTGTTGCAAAAGCAGACTATATTGCAGTACGCACACAGGATGGGGAAGGGAAGGCATGGAGAGCAGTGATAGAATTGGAAGAAGGATGCAGGCTTACACAGATATCAGATGAAGAGCTATTTTCTGATGAGAAAGGAGATGGGGAAATGGTGTTTGACATGAGCATTTACATTTGGCTGAAGGTAACATTCAAAGACGTAGCTCAAAAGATGACAATGGCGCTGGAAGCACCCTGCCCTACCAAAGTACCATTCTATGAGGAAGACTTAGCTGCTGTACCCGCCTCTTTATGGACCACTAGTCCCTATGACGTGGGTTGCATCAAAAGCATTGGAGGAGTGAAAATTTAGCTAAAGAAAGGTGCAATGCTGCCCAGGGTGAAGCTGTACCCACTATCAAAGGAAGCTGATGAGGGGATATACGAGACAATATCTGCTCTAGTGGATAGGGGAATACTAGTACCTTCAGAATCACCATGCAACACGGCAGTGTATCCCGTGCGTAAGGCAAAGAGAGGGTCCTGGCATTTCATCCAGGATTTAAGGCCTCTCAACCACATTGTGAAAGCAGAGTACCCTATTGCAGCTAATCCAACAACAATATTATGTGGGATTCCAGCGGAAGCATTTCGGTTCACTGTGATCGACCACTAAAAATCTTTTTTTCTCCATTCCACTGGACCCAGATTCACAAGATCTAACAAGTTTCACATACCGCAACACGAAATGGAAACACACTAGGCTGCCCCAAGGGTACTGTGAGTCACTGTCCATCTTTAACAGAGTTATACAAATGGATTTGGGGAACATAAAAGTGGAAAGCACAGTGCTGCTGTATGTAGATGACATAGTAATATGCAGCACCACTGAGGAAAAGTGCAGGAGGGACTCAGTGAAAATGCTTACAATACTAGCCGAGAAAGGATACAAGGTTGACAAAGAGAAACTGCAATATTGCCAGGAGCAAGTACTCTACATTTGACAGATAATTTCACAGGAAGGAAGGAAATTGCACCACAAAGGGCACTAGCATTACAGAACACACCACAGACGCGGACAGTGAGAGAACTGCAGCAGTTTATTGGGCTGTGTAACTACTGCAGAGCATGGGTTTTTGACTACAGCTCAAACATAGCACCATTACTCGAGGCACTCAGGGAGGCACAGAGGGGGCAATGGAAGTTGGAATGGACACGGGAAATGACAGATGCCTTTAATGAATTAAAAAATGCTATCTCAACTGCACCAGTATTAGCCACCCCCAATTATGAAAAGGAATTCTACATTTTCTCACATTGTGACACTGCAGTAATGAAAGCAGTACTGACCCAAAAGACAAGCATGGGGCACAAGCCAGTGGCGTTTTACAGTGTCCATTTGGATGCAGTAATGATGGGACATTTCCCGTGTGAACAAAGCCTAGCGGTTGCAGGATTTGCAGTGTAAAATTCATCATCCATCACAATGGGATGCAAAACAACATTGTATGTGGAGCATGCCCTCTTTGCAATATTGACAAAGCCTAAATCTACACTGACAACCCAAAGAGCAACTGGATATTAAATATTATTGTCAATGCCAGAATTGACAGTAGTGAGATGCACTAATTTAAATCCAGCACGATTTATATCAGAGGAAGCAGTAAATGGGGAATACTCACATGACTGCCCAGAAGCTATTGAAAATTACTCAGGATCAAGGAAAGTGGAGGAAAATGTTTTAGGGGGGGGTGAGGATATGTACATAATGGGTCATCAACTATTGACCAAAGTGATGGAATAAGAAGTACAGGAGCAGCTGTAGTGCGGCTAAGAGAAGACTGGACTTTAGTTCCAGTACAATGTATACAATTACCTCAGCACTACTCAGCCCAAGCTGCAGAGCTAGTAGCACTTATCTTGGCCCAAGAAGAGGGAAACGACAAAAGAATAACAATATAATCAGATAGTGCATATGTCACATCAGCAGTACACTCAGGATTAATAAAATGGGAAAGGAGAGGATTTAGAAGAGCTGATGGTACTCCGGTACAACACGCTCTCCAACTGGCAAAATGAATTGAAGTAATGAATTACCCAATAGAGGTAGCACTTGTGAAGTGTCAGGCACACTCCAATGGTGATGACCCAATATCAAGAGGTAACGATACAGCTGACGCTCATGCCAAATAGGCAGCATACTTTGGCGAAATATGGACCCTCCCAGAAAAACAAAAAGAAAAGTGGGGGTAAGGCAAATGTTAATGAAGGATGGGTATACACATATCCCAGAGATGCGCATAATGGAATTGCAGGCAGCAGCATCAAAGGCAGAAAAGGAACTGTGGGTAAAAAGAGGGTGTACCTTTTCCCCTACAGATGCATTATGGTGACAGAACAACACAGGGAAAGTGGTGATGCCCCTAGCACTATTGAAAATAGCCCTGACCCAATTACACCATCCCACGCATACAGGGAAAGAGGTAATTGCAGCACGAATAAAAGAGAACTGGTTTTGTCCCGAGCTAAACTCACATGTTGCTAATTTCATCAGTAGCTGCCTTACATGCCAGCAATTTACAGCCAGTCACACGCTGCAAGTGATAAAAGGTAACATACCCCGGCCTGAAGGACCCTTTCTACACCTCCATATTGACTACGTTGACATGATCAATGTATGTCAAGGCTACAGATACATGATTGTAGTGGTGTGCCCATTCTCACGCTGGATAGAGGCTGCTCCATGATCCCATTCTGATGCATTCAGAGCAGCAAAGTTCTTGGTGAGGGAGGTCTTCCCGAGGTGGGGGTATGCGAGGTATTGCGGTCAGACAATGGCCCCCACTTCGCTAATTAACTGTTCCAACATGTAACTACCCTCTTAGGGATAAAGCATAAGTTTGCATGTGCATAGCACCCTCAAGCAAATGGCATCTGCGACGGCTCAACAGCCTCCTAAAAGAAGAAATAACAAAAATATAGCAAAGAACAAAGAAGAGTTGGCTGTACTGCCTTCCTTTGGCTTTGTCTGAATTAAGAAATAGACCAGGGTCAGATCACCACCTCACACCCTATGAGGTGGTGACTGGTCTGTAAGTGGTTTCAACCCGGCCTCCACCTAAGTCAATGCCTAGCATGTGATGCACAGTTGGAACCCTTAATTATATATTTCTATGTCTAAAGTTCTTTTATTTATGAATGATGTACCCTTATATCACGCCCCTCTCTTTGAATCCCCCCCGGTCTCACTGAACCAAGAAGTAGGTGATTTTGCAAAGTTAAAAGATTTATTTGATGGATTTGAACAAGATATATATCACACTTTTAAGAATTTGAACAATATCTAGATATCACACTATTAATATTTATACAATGATCAGCGTTGGGTGATATTACAATTAACAATCTCTTTAATCAGTAGGAGTATGGATGAGAAGAATAATGTATCATAGAATAAAACTTTGTGTGGGTTCAATGAAATGCAATGATAGGAAATGTATGCAGCACCGAAATAATACTTTGGTGTATCAATCAAATGCAATGTAATCACTCTTTCGCCCTGATACTACTCATTCCCCCCCTAATATGCAATATAGATATGGAAGGAGAGAAAAAAGGTTTCAGGAATATACACACTCATCAAATGCAATTTCAATCCCAATTCCCCCAGCAAGCAGAGAGAAACAGGAATGATTTCAAACAGGTCAAATGCTTTTGAATGTGATTTGGAATGAAGGGGAAAAATTCTAAAAATGGATTTACTTCTCTAAATTGGAGTCAAAATTAGTGAGAGCCGCTTTGGATAGCTTCAGGTAAACACTAGCAATGATGATTGAATGACTAGCAGATGGGAAACTGAATTCAGAGGTTGAATGCAAGAAATAGCAATTTTACATGTGATGAAATTGAGCCAAATGCAGATTCACGGAAAACTTTACAGCGCACGTGAAACGCGATTACGGAAAAACTATAAGGTTTCAAAAGTTACAGAGGTTTTAGTAAAGGTGGATTTTTCTCAAAAAGAGTCAAGATTTTCAAATGAAAGATGCGCTTTTGAATTACAAACAAGAATTACAAACAAGAATTTTATTTACACTAAGGTAGGCTATGAAGATGCAAGATACCCAACAGACAGCCACCAGAACAGCGCCGCCTCCGCTCTGACTTTTGCCCGCCAAGACACTTGTCTTTCTTCAGCAAAAATATTAGCGCAAAGATATTATCACTACAATTAACAAAGGACTATATGGATGAGGGAAAGATTCAGAAAAGACAAAAGAGATTCTACACTGCAGTTCTGGATATGTTGGAATGGGTTGGATAGGATTACTTAAGGCTAGGAGATTGGCTATGGACAACTCTATGCAAGATAATCACAACTATTGTTTGGAATAGGCCCGTTAGGATCTGGTCAAAGGTTTAACCGGACAGGATTCAGGCACCTGGTTCTGCTCTCAGCACGGCACTCTGGTCTCTGCGCAGCACTCTGGACTGGATCTGATGGGTTGGTTCTGGAGTTTACAGCTATCTGGTTTCTGCTCTGCTCTACTGGTTTGGATCTCTGGGTTCTGGCTAGAGTTCTTGGCAAGAAGCAGAACACCGCACAGCCAGGCTGTTCAATTTTTGATGTGCCCCTTGGAAGTCTGGGGTTAAAATCAGGTTGCAAGATTTTTAAAGGCCAAGCATTCAGCTTTGGAATTAGGCCTTCTGCTTTCAGAGATCTGGAGTCTTGATCTGGGTTCTCCTGCAGAGCGCTTCACCAGTAAATCAGTTGATAGGTGAATGTGTTTGTGTCTCTCGGTCCTCAACAGTCCCTATTTATGCATTTTCTAAAGGGGTGGGTAGGCTGATTATACTAAGCCCACCCTCTAGGGATCCAATTGGTCGAAGTATTTCTCCTTTCCTGATTCGAGAAGGAAATCTAGTGTCATAGTGATGCTGCAATTTGCAATCCAGGGAAAAACCTCCCCTTTGTTTCTACACAGAAAACCTATTTTTCATAGAAAACATATTTACAATATCAACAACTTGCTAATAATACATGTCCACATCACATATTTAATAAAGCACGTCTCCGTCCGAGACCCATCTTCTTGAGAGTTTCAGTTCAAAAGTTTTTCCTGCTTTTGGTTGGTTACCCAGTGTCAGATCTGTACACATTTTTCCACATGCATGCACATGACATCTGGGCATAATCCTGTAAACTTTCATATTCCTAGCATGATCACAATTGCTACAATATGAACATTTTCGTAGTCCGGTCTCTGAATATCGCACAGGGTTCAGAGTAGATGCATATATTAAGCAGCCTTTCTATCTTAACAACCTATAAAACACAGATTTTTCCAAGTTTTACACAGTCTTTCCTTGAAGTTTCAGATACACATAACAGTCTAGCTCCGCCTCCAAGGTTTGGCTGGGCCAGAGCAACCTGAGCCTCTCTTCCTTAGCAGTTGGTTTCTATCGACGCTCGAATTTGCATTTTCTTTCAGTCAAGGGAGCCTTTTGTCCCTATTCAGAGCAACAGGCCAAAATCTCCTCCCACTTCCCTTAACAACTCAATACCAGTTCCTGAGCAGAGAGCAGGAGGAAAATTCCTTTGTTTGGGGAGAAGCTGTGGAATGTCTTTGAAGTCCAGTGTAGCTGACATTAGTCCACTTTTAAAACACAGTTTAAAATGGTCCTTTCTAAAATACAATTTACATTTTCTACAAATATACACACAAATCTCTTCATTCCAGTCTTTTTACAACATAGAAATTGAATTGTAGCAACCCATATGGCTTTTGATGGCAAGTCTCTTATTTTCTACAATTTGATTTAAGACACAAGTTTTAAACTGACAGTATAAGTAATGAGATCTTCTGACACAGGCGAGCGGCGGTACTGCGCCCATTTCTGACATATTTTTCCCATGCAAGCACCTTTTGAATGTGGAGTTTTTTTTATGAGGAAAGGTGTTTCTCCTGACATTGTACTTATGGGGGTTCCTTAAATAAGGTGATGGGGAACACCCCACAAGGATGTTGGATCTTCTCTGCTGTTTGAGAATCATTATTTTGCAAATTTAACAGCCAAGGAAAAACTGATTTTAGGCACTTCTGGGTTTTCCTTGGGATGTAGCACTGCCTTTTCAAGCAATTCTATTTTACTCTGTGGGCAGCCTCATTCCAGGTTTTGGCAGTGTGATCTCCTGTTTTACCACTGACATAGGCAAAATGTATTAGCCGCCTATTTTTCAGGTTTCCCTGCGCACTTCTCACAGATATTTAGTGTGAATAAGGCTTTCTTGCAGCCATTCTGTTGTTTTTGATGAAAGCAGCACACAGTGATGTTGCAGGGCATAAACTAGTGGGTCAGAACATCCCACAGGCTGCCAAATGCAACTCACACTCACACCACCATCAAGGGCCACAAATGACTGGCAAGCAACAAGTAATGTTTTTGGTGATGAAATGCATGAATATGTCTCTTCCTTGGTTACTAGTGCTGCTTTTATCTCTCAAGAGATCAAACGGGCACAGGGCGGGTCGAAGAACGATCAGCAAGGAGAAGCCACCAACGAAGAACAAGAGCACACTACACAGTGGATAGTGAAAGAGGGAGACGAGGTACTCCTGAAGAACTTTCAGCAGACTTTGAGTAGTCCGAGATTCACAGGTCCATATCTGGTAGAGAAGGTGGCACCCAGGGCAGTGAAGCTCAGGGGCAAAGAAGTCCACGACATCAAGCCCTACAAAGCACAGTCCCACCCTCTCCTCAGCGAAGGGGCCAACGCTTCAGCAATGACACAGGAACTCGACACAGCGAAAGTTCAGAATGCCCCAAAGGACACAAACAATCAGCGCCCCATAGGCCACACCATAATTACAAGGTCCCAGCAAAACAAACAGACTTAGCACTCCCCAGTCACTAGCTAATAAAGGAGGTTGACAAGATTATCTACAAATATACACCACACTGTGTAAGCACGTACATGCTCTCTTCTTTTTTGTCTTGCACATGCAGTTACTGCGTACTGTCATAATATTTGCAATAAAAAGTACATACAAACTATAACAAACGTCATTGCCCAGCGGTAAATGCTGCCCGCAGCCGATGATACTCCAGAGGCACTGTCACACCAATTTGATATGTTATAAAAAGGCCAAACATTTTAAAAAAAGAAGAGTATGTGTATATTATAACACGTTCCTTATGTTAATTACTCAATCATTTCCACACCTCCACGAAGCACTACCAGCCCTACGAGATACGATGGTAAGGAAAGCATGGGAAGAGCTTTTCGCCTGGGCATTGATCGATTACCTAATACGCAGGGCTTGATTTTAGCAATACTAACAGTAAATAACGCATAATTTTAGAGATTTTCAGGCGGGCATCTATATCATCTAAAGTAAAGTAGCTGCAGGACCGCAGCAAAGGTAAGAGTGAGTATGCCATGAGTATTAGCAACTGTAATTAAAATGGTAGGAATATTTTTTACCACTGGTCTGGTTACTGCTGCTGTCTGGCAGGCATACTATGCTTTCTACGTGGCTGCAGTTCCCACTACTAATATATCCCCCGCAATGCCTGCAAGGAGCACTGTGCCAGGTGGTATAACTAGCACGGGGCAAAACATTAAGAGAAACAAATGTAGCATATCAAGTGATGTAAATGGGGTGGACACATATCTCACAGAATCTGCATACGTCTCTAACAACATGTGGTATAAACACATGTCGAAAATTGGTAAGGATACGACAAAGGACAACTGCTATGTGTGTTCATTGATCCGATACGCCATGAGCACCTCAAGAACATTTGTTGCAACTGAAGTGCCTGCAACAACTACTGAATGCTTGTTATATCTTGCATTGTTCCAAATGAGAGGAAGGTCCCAGGGGAAAAGGGCCACACTCCAGTGGAAATCAAGATCGACGTACCCATATGAAAATAACTTCATCAAAACACTTCCCATGTATGATGACTCATGGCAGCAGACAAAAGGACTGAAGTATATAGCAGAAGGACCAGAAAAAGGAGAAACACATGAGATCACACTGGATTACCTACCATGAGAATGGTACGCAAAAGAAGTTGCAGGGGAACCAGGATGCTGGGAAAGACCACTGATACTGATATATGGAAAAGTATACACAAAGGATGGATGGGTGGACGGAGTTGTAGAGAGCAAAATGCTGACATTGGCAAAGTCATCAGTGATGAAAGTACAAGAAGAAAACAACAAGTGCTACAAAGAATGGATGAAGAGTGCAGCACTGGTGACTTGGTTAGATAAAGAAGAGGAACCCATGATATGATATGATATGATATGGCATTTGTAACGCGCCTATACACAAGTGTTTCAAGGTGCGACGAGGCAGGGAGGGGGGAACAAGGGGAAGACAGACAACGATCCTACTAGGCCAGGTGACATTCAGACCGCGCAAGTGCAGGGGTAGGGGGAAATGAAAAAGTGCAAGGGGAAGGGGAGGGGGAAGTGCAGTACAAAGTAAGTAGAAGAAAAAATAAATAAATAGGGCCAGCTGGTGGCAAGTGCAAGGTAAGTGCAGACAAGTGCTGGGAGGAGGGGCTGTAGGGATACAGAGACAGTCCCAAAGTGCAGGGGTTGCCAGGGAGGCAGTGCAAGTGGAGAGTGGCTGGGCCCAGGACCGAGGTCGTTGAGGGTGGCCCAGTTGCAGATTCTGTGCAGTTTCAGTGAAGAATTTAGCAGGGGAGAGGTAGAGAGAAAGCAGAACAAAGAGGAAGGTTTTGAGGTGCTTCCGGAACCGGAGATGGTTCTCCTCAAGTTTCAGGGAGGCAGGAAGGCTGTTCCAGAGGGAGGCCCCTGCCGCGGAGAGAGATCTACCCCCAGCTCGTTACTTCGAGAAGCGGCTGACCCTGAGGGAGTTGGAGACGGATGAGCGAAGGGCTCGGGAAGGAAGATATTTAGGAAGAGAGAGTTGAAGGTATTTAGGCCCCAGGCCCAGAAGGCCTTGTGGACAATGCAGAGGGTTTTGAACTTAATCCTCGCAGCCACTGGGAGCCAATGTAGAGATTTCAGTCCTGGAGAGATACGGTCCCTGGGCTTGAGGCCAAGGACAAGTCTCGCAGTTCTGTTCTGGATGAGTTGCAGAGGGCGGAGAGTGGAGGCAGGCAGATTTAGATAGAGGCTGTTACAGTAGTCCAGCTTCGAGAGAACCAGGGCTCGGGAGACAGTGAGCTTCTGGGGGAAGGAGAGGAAGGGAAGAATACCTCTGAGGAGGTGCAGCTGGTAGTGTGACTTCTTAGAGACGTCAGATATATGAGGAGAGAAGGAGAGTGTGGAGTTGAAGATGACCCCGAGGTTTTTTGCCTTGCAGGTAGGAGCAGGAAGAGGGCCAAGAGAGGCTGGCCAGAGAGCTGCAGGGAAGGTGGGAGTGGGGTTGCCGATGAGTAGAATCTCAGTCTTACTGGCATTAAGGCAGAGGTCATTGGCGGCACACCATTCCTGGATAGCAGACAGACAGTCAGAGATGAGGGAAGTAGAGGAGGAGGCCGAGGGTAGCCTGAAAATGAGCTGGGTATCGTCCGCATAGCACTGAAAGTTGGGGCAGAGGCCGGCGATGCGGTGGTCAAGGAGTGCCAGATACTGGTTGAACAGCCAGGGAGAGAGATTAGATCCCTGGTGAACACCACAGGTGGAGAAAAAGATGGACCCAAGTTTGACCTGGGAGGGTCGATTGGAAAGGAAAGAGGTCAGCCACGCCAGAGCCTTACCAGTGATACCCAGGTTATCACGGAGACGATTGAGCAGGATGGCATGGTTGACAGTGTCAAAGGCAGAAGAGAGATCGAGCAGAATGAGAACACATGGAGTGTTGGAGTCGAGGTTCAAGAGCAGGTCCTCACGGATGTTCAGGAGAGCACAATACTCCCACTGAAAGCACGGACGCTGTGTTACCAACATGATAGAGAAATAGATGTTGGAACAAACGAAGGATGCAAGAGAACAGTAAAGCTTCCTGAGGGGGGCACAGGATCAGCTATACTGATGGATTGACCACTACTGGGCCTGTGGAGAAAGGGCATACCACAGTTTACTGCCAATGTGGGATGGAGTATGTACTATGGTACACATCAACGTACCATCACTAGTGGTATCACAGAAGCACATTAACTTGGAAAATTTCCCTAAGATGTACGAAGGGAACAAGAGGAGGAAAAGGTCACTGAAGACGGTGGGAAGAAAACACTGGAACGACACCACTCACTTGTCAAGAGTAAAGAGACAAGGAGAGCCCCTGACAGGGAACTACCTGTGGGGAAAATCAGAGACAGCCCTTATTGACATTCCTCCAGCACAAAGGCTATTCGGCAGAGCAGCAATGTTCTTCTCCTCAATAATACATCCAGGAGTGCAAGCCTATGCTAATGCCAAATGGCTACAGATCACCAGGTGGGAGCTCATGATTACCATTCGCTCCACAGTGAACGGATTCAACGCAATAAAAGAAGAATTAAGAGCAATAGGGATGGTAGCCCTACTGGACCTTTTGACAGCAATGGAAGGATGTGGTTGCACACAAATTGGAAGCTTGTGTTGCACATTTCCCCCTGCCAACGATGAAGAGAATGGTACATTATCAGAAGCAGTATCACAACTCGCTCAGTTGCATGCTAAAATGGAAGCCAAAGCAAAAGGAGTGAAAAAGGATGGCAGCTGGTTTTCCTACATATGGTCATGGATACCATCTTGGCTGTCAGATGGCCTCAAAATAATTGCAGGATGCATGATAGTAGAAATGGCTGCTAAAATGGGGATGAAGGTATGGAAGACAAGATCTAAGCGCACTGCTGAAGAAATGATAGGCATGAACGTCTTAATGCCAGCTGAAGATGATAAGAATGCAGACATTATCATTAAGGAAGGTGAATGGCTGAGCCAACAAATAGTAAAGGCAGACTTGTACTCCCCATCAATCAAAGTTGAAAATCCAAGGAATCGAAAAACTACGTTGGGAAATGGGTGTGTTTATATGTATTGGTCTTTCGAAGATCATGTGGACCAATACGGACACTTGGCAGGGATAATAAAGGTATTGCGAGTGAGAGGAGACAAGAGAGTGGATAATTTTGTATTCAATAAGTCGACCAGAGGGGGGACTGAAGAGGGAAAATGGGACATTCTCTTCCCCCGATACCATCTTGCTCCTGGTTATTTTTATTCGTCATTTGTATAGCATCTTTCACCATGGGTGTAGTTCCAACGCGCGGTAGGTTGAACGCCCTCGGAGGGACCGGCGTCTGAAGTATGGAAAGTTGAGGTGCTAGTATTCGTGTGTACATTATGGCCATTACAGGTTATGAGGGCTTGACCAAGTCCCTGCTAGCCACCCATGTCTAATTGGCGTGTGTCTGGGTAGAGGGATGTACACTATGGAAATAAGCTAGGGAGTGTGTGTAAGAGGATAGTCAAATATGTGTGTAGCTACAGTTCGAATTCTTGTTGTGAAAGGTAGCTAACTTCTTATGGTAGAAGTGCTATGCTGGCAGAGGCATCATGCAAAGTGTCATTTGAGTTGTATGCAAAAGTAGATGCGTGAGGTAGTGTGGCCGCGCTTTTGGCTAATTCCTCAAAAAACGTGGAGTGCGAGAGGAGAAATGCATTGGTTATAATAAAATGAAAACCTAGAATTGGAACATTTGGCAAAATTCTAAAACATCTGGGTTGCTAAATGTAATGTAATTATATTTATAGAGCACTAACTATGGCCTGAAGGCATCTAGGCACCAATGCAGACCAGTTGGCAGTCCATGAGAGGGGCAGACAAAAAAGTAGAAAAGAAACAGACACCACTTAAATAGCTACGTTTAAAGAGCTTTGCGAAAACCAAGATAATTGGTAACTTTGTGAAGCTGAAGCGGAAGGGAATTCCACAGAGAAGCAGCTAGAACTGAAAAAGAACATCCTCCAATCCGAACTCTACAGAATCCGGACACACTAAACACATTATGTGAGGGAGAGCAGAGCACCCTCGCTGGAGTAAATAGGGCCAATTTAGATTGTAGAAAGATTATAGATATTTGGCACCCGATTTATGATTTTCCCGGTGCACACATTATGGTGGATATATTCTGCATGCATTCAGCTATCATTAAATGGCTACATTCAAGACCCCACTTAACCTTAAAGGCAGCATTCTGCCCACACCTTCATTCCATGTAGTGGATTCTATTCTACACTCGCCTAGAATCCATAACTTGGTCGTACTCACGGACTCGACTAAGTGCAGCCCCCTGGTCAACTGCACAAACTTTCCAGGTGCTCTACAATGGCTATCACAAGAGTTCCTTTGGTGTAAAGGCTACCATCTGTGCAATACAAAGGCTACCCTCGCAAAATCCTATGAAAGCAACAACCAGGCTGCCCTCCTGAATTATTCCAAGTGCCGGCCATTGGACAAATGCACAAGTCTTCTAAGTGTATCATGTTTCCTACCCTAATGGATATTCACAGTGCAAAAACCTTGACTACGGTTATTAATGATCTAAGAGCAGAAGCAATGGCCATCTTTCTAAGGATGTGGTTCAACATGTTGGCCACCTCACAAATACCTCTAGTGCAATACATTGCCTACCACCCAAATTCATCCAATTGCAATACATTTCCTCCCTCCAAAATCCATCTAAGCGCAATACATTGCCTACCCCCCAAATCCATCTAAGTGCAATACGTTGCCTACCCTCAAAATCCATTTGAGTGCAATACACTGCCTCTGTCCAAATCCACCTAATGGTAAAGCATAGCCTCCCACCGGAATACATTATAGAAATGGTGTCCTAATGATTAGGACTGCCGTCACCTTCTTACTTGTATGCTGTAATGACAACTACTCGTTTACAATATAGTGTCAACTGTGTATCTTATAATCAAAAAGTTCAAATAATGAGGGGCAAGGAATTTTGCATTTTGATATGCAGGAATTTGCTGCTTCGATTCCCACACAGATGCCAATCACCTTTTAATCTTGTGTGTACAAAGATGAGGTAAGTCATTCTCAGAAGTGGCAGCCTAGACTTGTTATTGTGTCATCAATTTGAGCCACTTGCATCATTGCTGATATTATTCATCTAAGCAGTGGCTGCACCTATTGATTGATACTAGCTTGCTCATCCTCAGCGGAAATGGTTTTTAGTGGGAAGAGTGGCAATGCTGGACCACCACTCTTCTTCTGGTGTCCTATATCGAGCCTCGTGGGTATGTGGGCTTTCGAGCACAGCCATGACACATGGTTTGAAGAGAAGGGTCTCAAAGGAGGCATAGTGTTGCGCGACCTTGATGCATGGATCAGTATACAACAAGTGGGGGTACCCTGGTGACCAAAGTTGAGTGCAGTCTCCCGAGGAGTGGAAGAAACAGAGGATCTCAAAAGTGGAGTTATGGTTCAAGTCAACATCTCTCCCATGATGCTCTTCAAATATGTGCAACTGAGGGGTGGCTATAGGTCCGCTGGGCTCTCCATCGTCATATCTAGATGGTCTTTTACTGTGCGCACTTGACTTCTCAGTATTCGGAACATCCTCCTCTGAAGCTAGCTGCGGCATGTGTCAGAGCTAAATAGATAGCATTTGACACAGCGCCTGTTTCCCATGTTATGTTATGGTATGTGATATTATTTTTGTATGGCGCCTACTACTGTTAATTTTATGGTTTTGAAAGAAGCCATTTATGAGAAAATGTTCATTGTAAATACAGTAGCCACACCTTTTTGTATTAGTATATTATGGTTATCACAAAGTTATATACAAAAAGAATAAAGGTCACATCTTGTCCCAGAACAAAGCTGACCTTTTGCAGATTTTATGGCCATTGTTGAGTTATAATTCGTCCAGTTACAACTAAATTCCGTATTTAGAAAAAAGCTAACCCTTTAGTCATTACAGACTGTGTCAAAGTCATTAACCTATCTGGATACTGTATGTTTTCCTCTGCCGATGGTCATGTACAACATCATCATCAATTTTCACAATACAATCCTCCTCTCTTTACTAAACCCTTTGCCATCATCCAATATCACAGAGAGTATCATTATGCACTTCAATACTCTTTTTGGTCTCATAAAAACTGGAGAGGTAAGGCTTGATGGCGTTTATGAGTTTAGTGGTATGGGCAGATGAGGAGGTGATAGCGCTGACTTGTCTGTTCATAGATAGAAAGGAGTCTATGTATACTCCCAGTTTCTTTACCGCTGTGGAGACGGGGATGATGGAGTTGTCAATGGAGAAGTTAGCGTACAGTATGTCCAGTTTGTCTTGGGTGCTCTGTTGACCCAATATCATGATTTCCGTCTTGTCTCCATTTAAGCAGAGGCCATTTACTGCCATCCAGGCCTGGATGATGGCGTAGATCGAGTGGAGTGCCTTTGCATCGTTGTGGTATGAACCTGACAGGGGTAGACGTACTTGTGTGTCATCCGCGTAGTTCGTGTATGTGATGCCGTGGGAGTCGAGGTTGTCAAAAAGAGGTTTAGTGAACAGGTTGTAGAGTGTGGGTTCAGTGCAAGAACCTTGAGGGACTCTGCAGTGGATTGTCGTGGGAGTGGCGTTGGCGATGTCCAAGAAGACTTTCATGGCTCTTCCCTCTAGAAAGGAGGTGAACCATAGAGCTGATTCTTTAGAAAAATTGGCAGAGTGTGTGAGTTGTGTGGTGTGGGTCTTGTGATTAACTAGATCGAAAGCGGCCGAGAGATCTAGAAGGAGCAAGAGAGGTGGTTTGTCCTTGTCCATGATTTGGGTGATCTGATTCTTTAGGTCCACCAGGGCTGTTTCTGTGCCGTGTCCTTTCTGGAAGCCCGATTGCCTCGTTCCAAGGATGGAGTGGGTTTTCAGAAAGTACTGGATTTGGCAATGTGCGGCTTTGTCCAGTAATTTCAGGAGGAATGGCACTGTGGTTATTGGTCTGTAGTTGTTAGGTTGTAGGGGGTCGAGGGTGGTTTTTTTAGGAGGGGCCAGACCCATGCCTCTTTGAGGCTAGCAGGGATAATGCCTGTTTTAAAAGACGCATTGATCAAAGCCGTAAAGAGCGGCGCAAAGCTATCTGTGCAGTCTTCGACGAGTTTTGGTAGGCAGATATCGCCTTTGCAGGGGGAGGGTTTGAGATTTTTTAGTAGATTGATAACTTCTGTTTCAGTGACGTCCCTAAAAGAGAAGTCAGGTATGGTGGGCTTGGACGAGGAGGGTGCGGTGTTAGAAAGCTTGGTACCTGTCTGTTGAGGTAGTGCTTGCACTGTGCACTACTGGACATATAGCCGACATATAGCAGACTCCCCGCTCACAGATTTGTAGAAGAAAGATAAGATATAGTCAGGCACATTGTACAGCGAAGTACAGTAAATGATGCAGCTACCGGTTTCAGAGACGTGAAGAGGAACACGTGGATGCATTATGCCTAACTCCTATCCCCCTCACCGTCGTCATACTGGAACAGCAGGAGAAGGGCCCTGTATGGTACTCCATGTGGTATGCCTATACCGTATTGAGTGCATGAGAGACAATATCTACTCAAACAACCGTATTGAATGTATCCTCACACTGAAGCAGTGGAAAGATATTGTGTGGAGGGATGTCAGCATGCACCAGTGCATAACATGTAGTGCTGAGTGAAATCTGATGGGGGTAGAGTGATGTCATGAAGAAGTTAACCAAGGACATACTGAAACCATATGAAAATTCTGAAGAAGTAACAATGTAACTAAAGTCATAAGAGAAACATGAACAAAACAATAAAGTAATCATACATACAAAAAAGAATGTAGTAACTTGTTGACCAACAATTGTAAATATGCATCAACGCAAGTTCGATGAGACACATAGAAGCTTGCTATAGAGAAAAATATGATGTTGCAAGGACGGCCATGATAGGAAAATGTATGCCGGCTCATGCAAAGATTCAATTCAGCTACCTCAGAAACAGACCAGAGTTGCTGAGTTAGGAGACGCTGGAAAACCGCTTCATGTGCAAATTAAGAGAAGTCTATGTTGGCCTGGGATCAAGGATGCTCTTTCAAAGAATAGCTGCAAAGCACAAAGGGAGGCAAATGGATAGGTCGTGGACGTGAGTCATATTTCTCTTATATTAAAGAAAAAGAAAACATTTGCAAGAGGAAAAGTATTGGACAATTAACAATGGAACATGCTCCAACAAGATGGAGTGAGCAAATCTCTAGAGGCCAAAAAGAGCAATGACACCCAGCATAATTAAATCAAATAGCAGTAAACAGGAGGTTGAAATGGACACTTTTACAGTCTTCTCACATGTGATCCAGAAGTCGAAAACAAAGGCTACTCATTCATCTGTGGACAAAGATAGTGATGTGCTTACACTCCCTTGAATGTCCCAGTACAAAGAGCAAGCTACATGGTCCACTACAAAGGGGAAACTCTGACTCATGGCCGGGCTGATGAGAGATAATCTGACCTGACTCAAGCACCTGGGTTTTGTTTTGTTTACATGCTGCTAGCCAAGCTTAAATTCAAAGGTTGGGTGGAAATGCCAACCAATTAGTGGGTCTCTGGGGCAACCTGCTGTACAATGTTGTATAGACCAATCTGCTGCCATTTGTCTGCTATAATCAGTATTATATGTATTTAGAGGAAGTTTGAGGTTTGCCTTACAGATAAGATACAGCCAATGGTTTACTAATCTATATGTACTCTATAAGTAGATATGTTCCCCTAGCCGATTCCTCCTGTCAATAGTTTTTGCAGTTTGCCATGTAGGATGATGTCATGGATGACACATATTGGGGTATAAAACCTCTGTGCAAACAAGTTTGTGGGTGAGTGTGCATGCATCAGTCTGATGGCTGCCAGTTGACCCTACTTTATTAAATTGAGTATAAAGTAGTGTTTTGCTATATTTGTTTAGTCTGTCTGGTTATTTGGTCTGAGATTTGTATTACAGCCAATGGTTTACTAATCTATATGTACTCTATAAGTAGATATGTTCCCCTAGCCGATTCCTCCTGTCAATAGTTTTTGCAGTTTGCCATGTAGGATGATGTCATGGATGACACATATTGGGGTATAAAACCTCTGTGCAAACAAGTTTGTGGGTGAGTGTGCATGCATCAGTCTGATGGCTGCCAGTTGACCCTACTTTATTAAATTGAGTATAAAGTAGTGTTTTGCTATATTTGTTTAGTCTGTCTGGTTATTTGGTCTGAGATTTGTATTAGTAACCCCATCCCATTGGACTGCTACACTTCACTGATTGAGTTGGCCATATTCTTGGGAGTATGGCCTTCATTGAGTCAGATTTCCAAAAAAAGGCAAAGGATGTGCACCTCTTAACTGTGTCTGTTTTAGCTTTATGATTGTGTTCACTCTTGGAGTGTGACACTATGCCACTTGTCACCCCCCAAACAAACACTATGGCCCATGTTCCCCAACCCAACCGAACACAATGCCCCATTTCCCTCAGCCACAGCCAAACACTATGCCCCAGGGCCAACACCCCAACCAAACACTATGCCCCATGGCCACCACCCTGCAACCAAATACCATGCCCTATGGCCCACACCCCCATGTTATGCCCCATGTCCACCCCCTTGAACCAAATACTATGTCTTGTGGCCCCCACCCCTACACTATGGCCCATGGCCACCATCCCTAACCAAACACTATGCACCCACAAACGAAACACCATCCCCATGTCTCCTCACCCCCACAACAAACATCATCCCCATACCTTTGGTAGTTAGTGCTCTTACTACGAGGATGCTTAGAATGTCATGGTGGCAGCCCTCAACACGCATAAGCGTGGATTATGAGAGGTTTGCTATAAAACAGGTCATGCGAATCGTGAACTCATCAATTTGTGCACACACAAGAGTGGTGAGGGGATTGGAGCAAAAACATTTCAAGGAAACTAATCAGAAAAGCAGGGATGGCTGTTCCTTTAAGAGTCGGCTAAATGGCATTGGCATCCAGATATCTCTGCATTGTGCAACTTACACTGTTTGTTTTTTGTACATATATCCAATCTCGGTGCCATTCCCTGTCTTTTGTTCAGCAGGATTGTCTGTTATGCGGAAACCAGTGTGGCTAATGCTAGCTGTGCGCTATCGGGTAGATAGCTCAGTTGTATATATGCATGCCGTTTAAAATGAAAGCACAATGACTTTAGGTGTGTGCGTCGATCATGTGGAATACACCCGAGTTGGGGGTACGTGTCTATTACAGGGAATATTTATTCAATACGGGAGCCATCCCTCCGTTAGCTATGTATACTTGCGGCAGAGTGATGTACACACTACATGTACACACCGGAGCAGGTACTGCAGCGATCATCCTTTCCGTATTCGTCTTTCTCGGCACACACAGGGATGTGACTTTGACTCTGTGAGTCTCAGAGTGCTTTATAGGCAGAATAGCACCCATAAACCCAGGTGCATATGGGCGTCCCAATATACTTTATTGGATATTTACATGTTTATGGCTTGCTTACCTGGCTCTCCCCCCCTCCTTTCCAAGAAGCAGCAGGAACCATTTGCAATCTACAGCAAACCTCACTCCATCGAGCAGAACCAGCATTCTCGCAACCCTGCTGAGTGCAAATGACCACGGCAAGTCAAAGACTTTCCTAATGGAGGGCGGCAGTTGCTGATTGCGGGCTGCTCTCCATTAGAAAAGTCCTTAATCCTGACATAACGGTAAAAGCAAAATGCTGGGCCGCTCTTGGCCTGCAGGCCGTATGTTGTGCACCCGTGGGTTAGGGGAACATATCTACTTATACAATACATAGAGGTTAGTACACCATTGGCTGTCTCCTATCTGTAAGGCGCACCACAAACATCCTCTAAATACATATAATGCGGATTATAGCAGACAAAATGGCAGTGATTTGGTCTATGCAACATTGTATAGCAGGTTGCCCCATAGACCCACTGATTGGCTGGCATTCCCACCCAACCTTGGACATATAGCTCAGTTAGCAGCACGTAAGCAAATTGAAACCCAGGTGCTTGAGTCACATCAGATTACTCCCCACTTTCCCAATTAGTCCATCATATCTCATCAGTCTAACCATAAGCCGAAGTTTCCTATCTGTAGTTGACCGTGTCGCACGCTCTCTGTTTTGGGACATTTAAGGGAGTGTAAGTGCATCACTATCTTCATCCACAGCTTAATGAATAGCCCTTGTTTTTCACTTCTGAATCACAAGTGAGGAAACTTCAAATGTGTCCACTTTCAAACTCTTATTTACTGCAATTTAATAAAATCATTCTGGTGTCATTGCTCCTTTTGGCCTCTAGAGACTTGCTTACTCCATCTTGTAGGAACCTTATCCATTGTTAATTGTCTAATACTTGGATCTTGCAAATGTTTTCCACTTCTTTAATCTAAAACAAATGTCTCACATCCATGGCTTATCCGTCTGCCTCCCTTTTCCTTGAAATAGCATCCTTGATCCCAGGACAACATAGACTCTTCCTCGTTTTGCACACAAAGCTAATTCTCCAATGCAGTAGCGGCTGGTGAGTTTGAAAGCTGGTGGGGCAAGCCCCCCCTCCCCCCTGCCAAATCTTTGGAAAAATGGCCTACAAAATATGCAATTTACTGTCCAAAAAACCCACCGAAATATGAAAAAAGCATTCGGTTTTACATATTAATGGTGGTAAACTATTCTTACGTGTGCAAGTGTGATGGTGTATTTTACAGCCGCTTGTATTGAGAATAGCTGGTACTATCTCTGGGAAATCCAGTTGGAAATCATGGCCATGGTACTTAGGACCGCGCCCAGCTTGAGAAGGGCACTCATTTACATCATGGAAAGGACAAGGTCGGACTGGGGCAAAAAATGGGCGCCGGCCCCACAAAAACCCTGGCCCTCATTTGCGATCACAGTTGGCTACTTTGCTGGACAAACTGTTGGAGAAATACCCGCGGTGTGTTTTTTTGATACAATTTGTGGCAAGGGCATTTTACAGCGTACTGGGCCAGAGGAATCGGCTAGATGGGAGGGGACATTTGGAGGAAGGCACTAGAAGGGCACCAGACTGGGCCAGGGATGGTGTGCAGAGGTCAGCTGTGCGCATAACTGTGGGGTGTTGGGCAAGGTGTAGGAATAAGTAAATAAAGCATCATCAGAACGAGATCAGCGTTACGCAGAGCTCTGCACGCTTGCTCCACCCCCTGCGCCATGCCTGCAGACCTGTTCTGCAACATCAGAACCTTCGGAGGGGTGGAGGCAGCAAAACAGGAGTGCTGCACCTTTTAAAGATTGCCCTACTCTATCCCCCTCCTCACTACTCCCGCGCCTCCACTCTCTTCTCGCTCCTTTTGATACATCTTCATTCCATTCTTCATAATCAGTTCCCCTTACTCACTTTATCATTCTTTCTATCGCCCTCTTCCTTTCTGCCCTCCCAACTCTACGTGTCCTTTCTTCCAACCTGCCTCTCTCCTTCTCTTACTGGTCCTCTTCTTTTTCCTCATCTCTTCTCCTTATTTCTCCATTTTACTCCTTCCTCTACACTCACCCATCTCTTGCTCTCCCTCTTCCCCTGCCCCTCGACTCCTTCCTTTCCTCCCCTCACTCTATCCATCTCTCCCTCTTCCCGCCCATCTCTCGTCTTCCACCCAAACTATCCTTCTCTATCACCTTCCTTTTCCTCTCCTTCCTTCTTCCTAGCCACCTACTTGCCACTCTTTCCCAGTACTCCCTCTCCTTGCTTCTCCCACCTCACTATATCCCTCCTTCCTCACCCCCTCCCCCTCTCCTCACACCACACCCACCCCAACCCAACCTCTGGCACATACCGTTACAGTCCCATGAGGAGATGGAGGTTCTACAAGCATTCCCGTCGTTTGTCTGTCAGTCCCCACAAAGACAGGACATCACCCCATAAAGCCAAACTGGTAGAAGACTGGGAGGGTATACAGTCCTCAGACGTCCTGCCAGGGCCGCCCCCAACCAAACATGCAATGGACAGTGACATGGAGGGCCATTTGGTGCCCGACCTACTCTTATAGCCTTCACCCACCTCCCCCTCAGATATACTCAATGACGAGCATCCCTGCTAGCACACCTCCATTCAATGGCCTAACACACTTATCCCAAAATATGCCAGCCGGAGTTGGGGAGCAACACACTTTACATTCCCCACAGCCCACCCAGTTCAAAATATTCTCTGTCCTCACTGTCAAGCACCAAGAATACCACTGCCCCCCTGAGGCATACGCATTCACCTTCCGACAACAGATTGGGGGGATTGGGGGTGCTAAAGGCACACCTGGCCCACATCTGGCACCCCCAGTCAGGGGTCACACTAACTCAGACACATCACCTCAACAAACTCAGAATGGAAGCTGATGGGAAGTGGGGTTGGGTGTCGGATCCCTGCTAGAACCACGCCCACATGAACTAGCACTGGAAGGTGATGGGGGGGGTTAGGTGTCTGACCCCTGCTAGGACCACCCTCACATGAACCAGCACTGGAAGGTGATGGGGAGTGGGGGTAGTTGCCTGCCCCGTGCTAGGACCCCTTCACATGAACCAGCACTGGGAGGTTATGGGGAGCACCCGTTTCGTTTCTGACCCCCAACATGACTTTTCCTTTCTCTACACGTTAAATATACATCATTACTTGCCTCCAGAGTGCAGGAAGTCAGAAATCACACAAGAAGATCATGTCAGAAGGTAATGTAAATGACTGAGCGCACTAGACATATATGCATACAATACCATAACATGTAGCACTGCATCTGCATTACAACATGTCAATCCTACCGCATGTGACCCTAATTTTCACAATAAGGCACAACTGCTTGCAAACCCCTCCACCATGTCAGGGCCATCAGCATTGCATGGAACAGGACTATGAAATGCTGTCACTAGACCTACTCGCCTCAGTCACATGCACCAGCATTACAAGACCTATATTCCATACACAACTACTGTCATTGTTGACATTTCACATGGAGAATAACAGGCCATTGCCTGGACTAGTATCCCTAGTTCATCCATGCAGGCCCCTGCGGATATTCGTTGCTGATGTGGGCTTTAGCCGAGTTCCCCCATGCAAACACAGTGCAAGTACTCCAATAGGACAGAGCCCACATATCACTGCTGAGCAAGCCATTGAGGTTACAGTGTTAACACAAAATTGGAAAAGTAGTTGAGTAAACCCCAGACAAGGTATCTTGTATTACTCTCTGATGCTCAGATGTGGGCGAGCCAAGCAGGGCCCGGGACCATTCTGGAATTCAATGCTGGCAGAAAAACTGCTGGCAACAGAATTCAAGTGTATACCCCTCAAGCAAAGAGGTAAAGTGTTTAGATGATGGGGGAAGGCAGAGGTTGATGGGGGGGTACCCCTGTAAAAAATAAAACGGGAGTGCTGTTGAGGGTGTTCTCCCACCGGCATTCTATTTCTGGCATAAGAACATAGAACCATCTGCCTTGCTCAGGCCAAATGAGTGGCTCAAGCTGAACTAAAACTGCAAGCTGCCAGCTGCCAAAATCAGAGCAGAGCCCGGCCAGCTCAGGACTAAAACATAAAATAAAAAAATAAAAGTCAATAGCAGTCACAAGGCCTGACCTATTTTCCTCCCATTCAACATCAGTAGAAACCTTTCACACAGCAGTTTCATTGCTGCTTCAGCTTTGGTGGGAATACAAAAGGCATGAAGCCAGCCTCCCACTTGTATCATAGCCAGCCGCGGCCCGCAACCCCTCCCGCATCATGCTGCTAGGCCTGGCCACCAGGCACTGCACCAGCCGTGGTGGTGGTGCCACTGTGCCAGGCGGCCAGGCCTCTTCATCACGCTGCCAGGGCTCTCCCTGGTGACTTACTTGTGCCGTTTTATATTTTCGGCATTTTTTGTCAAAAAATGCCGAAAATATAAAACGGCACATTTTGGATGGAGATTCTACGTGGCACGCACTGGGCAGCAGCAGTACGCCTGCCTGGGCCTTGCTGCCCGCATGGGCCAGGGGTAAAGGCCCAGGCTAGGCAGCCCCCGCCTTGGTGGTAGGCGGGCCGGGGCCCGCTACCACCAAGGCCCGCCAGAGACTCACTCGACTCGAGTGAGACACAAGGCCCCATTAAGTTGACGGCAGTCTAGTCATCAACACTGAAAGACGTAGGCCCTGGCCTACACGTCTTTCAGTGTTGCTGACTGGGGCTCGTGGACCACGTTCCCTCCCCGGGCCCAAAACACAAACAAGAAACAACATCTGCTGGGACCACCTACTTACCCGCCGGCAACTCATGTTGTGGACTCGTGGACCAGGGTCCAGGCCGTCTCTGCTGGGCTGGTGGTGGTCTTCAGGGCCGGGCAGCTGGGCTTGCGTCGACTTGTGACTCCTGCCGTCATCTAAAGAATCAAGGCCAGGGAAGAGTGTGAAGGTGGCGCAGGCGCACCCACACACCCTGCACCAGAGATCTGCATAGCTACAGTAATGTCATTGGCTGTTTGCCAGCCAATGCAAGGGTTGTCATTGGCCGGCAAACAGCCGATGACATTACTGTCTCCATGCAGGGGAGGGACTGGAGGGAATTTCAGTGACGACTGATGACCCGGACCTAGTGCGCTGTTTACGCATATTTTAGACTGGTGGGGCCACCCCTGAAGCGCCCCGCCTGCCTTCTAATTGATGGGGCTTACGTAGAGTGCGTGGAGCTACGAGCTCCACGCACTCTACTATTGAAGAAGGAAGACGTAAAACGGGACGCGCCCCGCTGTGAAAGCAGACGGGCCCGGCCCTTTGTTATTGTTGCCTTGCCACAGCGCCCCCGCGCTGTTGTCAAAGGAAATGCAAGCTAAAAGAGATTCAATCAGAGAAGTTCTCAGATTGAATCTCTTTTAACTTCCTCTTTCTTTTCTCCTTTTCTGGGGGGGCGGCGCCCGGCCGCCCTATGATAGCAGCCGCCACTGCTCCAACGTCTCCTGACTCTGCCGCCCTTGTCTGTTTCTGAGGTTGCTGGATTGAATCTTTCCACGAGCCGGCATCCATTTTGCTATCATGGCCGTCCCTGCCACGTTATATTTTCCTGTAAAGCAAGCTTCCATATGTCTGATATACTCTGAATTGCTGCGTATTTACACTTATTTATCAGCAAGTTACTTTGTCTTCTTTGTATATAATCACTTTATAATTTCGTACATGTTTCTCTTGTCACTTCATTTACATCATCACTCCTAAGTATTTTCATATCGTTTGACTATGTCCTTGTATATCTTCTTCTTGACATCACTCTACCCTTGTCAGATTTCACTCAGCATTACACGATGTCCAATGGTGCATGCTGACATCCTTCCACACAGCATCCTTCAACTCTCTCAGTGCTAGAATACATTCAATACGGTTGTCTGAGTGCATATCGTCTTTCATACACTCGATGCGGTATAGGCATAACATATGGAGTCCTGTATAGGGCTCTTCTCCTACTATTCCAGTATGACGGCAGTGAGGGTGCGGGAGTTAGGGATAATGCATTCACTCGCTCCTCGGCAGTAATGAGGGCAGTTTTGCCTAATCTTGTACCACAAGGGAACACAGTTCTCCCACTGTCCAGAATACAGTTTGCACCTGGCACACTTCACTCTGAGTCCTTTTCTAGGCAAAAGTTCCTTTCATTTTCACATCTCACATCCTGCTTGCTGCCCGAAGGTCGGACATTGATGGTATGAGGACCCTGTGCTGTTTGTTTTGTAACTCTTTACAGACTGGACATCAATAATAAGCTCTGCATTTGCACTAGCACAGAACCTGGCCACTAAAATGGGTTACCTGCTCTCCACACAATTCTTGGACTGAGGTGTCTATATCATGCATGTTGGCTGAGTTCTCACTGACAGGGTACTGTGATGTCCAGAGTTGGGGGGCATTGCCTCTGTTATAACACCTGCGTGGGGTCTGCTAGAGGACTGATTAAGGTCTCACTTTCCATTGAATAAAGTTATCGTTTGTTACAGTAGCAGAATGACTGTGGCTATTAGGCACCTTGGTAATCTGCTAATCGGAGGTAAAGAAATGCTGGTGTGGGGATTACTTTTGGTGTGGAGATGTTGAATGCAATTAAAACGTATCCAGCCGTCATGGTAGTCTAATGCTGTTGTATGATTGTAGGTATGTTATGCCCTTGTTTGGATGCTACAATGTCCAATTTTTTATCAAGTGCTGGTTCCAGCATGTTGCAATGCTTTTTTTGAGCTGCCAATTGACACTGCTGCAATATTATTTCAGCTGCTAGCAGAAACCTACCCTGCCCAGAAGCTGATTTTTCAGTAATAACCAATACTGCTGTCAGACTACTCTGACCATCATCGCCTGCTCTGCAGCATCTGTTATTTAGTGGGAAAAGGCTACTGTAGTACTGTTTTATATTCTGTAACATGTTTGTAATAAACAGCATTATGAAAACTCTGAAGAATCTCTTGTATTCGATTGCTGTCCTGATATGTTTCATTGATATTCCTCCACTTTTGATGTACTCATTTGTTGTGATATGTGTAATGTGAACACTTGCCAATATGGGTCTTGCTCGTGCTTTAGAAAACTTAAAAAAATAAATAACAAATCAATGCTGTGGGAAGCGCACCCTCCCCCTTGGAATGTTAATATTAGCTTGGGACAACTTGGCAAGAGCAAAATGCTTCAGAAATATGAGCAATGATCTCAGAAAGAAAGGGGATGGGCATTGGGAGGCTGGCACCATTGTTGAGGAGATACATTTGGATGTATCTTAGGGTCGGAGGTGCTGGATCAGACACATGGACATTATAGGTGGCCATATGTCGTATTGTCATGTGCCATATTGTTCTTTGGCACACATGCTGCACATTAGTAGTCATTTTGGAATGGGTACAGAGGTTCAGGGATGTATGCATTGCAATAGGCATTACAATTTCATTGAGAAATTGCCATTACCATAGTACAGCACAGTTTATAGTACACTGCCTACAAAACATAGAGGCCAGTAAGTGCAATATATTTAAAAAAACAGATAGCATGGGGGACATCGTGTACTTTAACCAATTGTTCTTGGTCACCCACTGTATGGAACACTTGTCCAATTGATTGGTAAGCAGCAGCCTCAAACCCTTGCTCCCATATCTGTTACAGGGTGCAATGTAGCCGTAGCTCGCAGCCACTGCCACCACCATTTAAAGGCCTATTTGCTTGAATGGACTATATGCCACACTCTCCTCTGCTCACACCACCCCTCTGGCTAGCCCATAATGGCACATGTGAATGGGCACCATTCAAGGCCAAATAAGCCAAATGGGTCAAATAAGAAACAGCATCGCAAAAGGTTGTGTACTGCCAGTGTAACTGAAAGATTGCGGACAACAGCAATGACACCAACTGTACAGTGGTGTGTGACATTGGCTATCACTTCTCCACTAGATGTGAATGCATGAACTGTACACCCTGTGGCCAGCACACACAGGCACACTGTTATTAGGAACATAAATATCATGGCATTCATCATATTGAGAGCATTGGTAAAGATTGGACTACTCAACAGGAGGGAAGCAAGTGGGCAAAAGTGCTACGCCTGAGCCTCATCATGGATTCTCTTTTTTATGTAAATGTGTATTTCAGAGATTCAACGATGTAAAAGTTTTTTTGCACAGGCCTAGACTCTGATACGTACTGAGTGATATAAAGGTGTCTCCTACCGTAGTTCAGAAATTTTTCGAGAAGTGGTCCATTTTAGTGAATTTTTATACAGTAGCCATTAAATCCCTGAAACACAGAGTCAGGAAAGATCTCAGTAGCCAAAGGGAACTGGCTGAGGCCTGACATGTATATTTCCCGCTACCTAGTTCAACACTTACTAGACAACCAATACTGGCTGCATAACCAGCAAAGTCACAGAAAGTATTAATTCCAGTGATCAGTCATGAACTCACATTGATCAAAATGCTCATAGTTTATCCTCCTCTATATGACCATTCCTCCTTCACTTTCAATTTGTGCAATGAAGGTCTCCTCCAAACGGGTGTCCCCCTGTTCTTCCAGAACTATTAAGGACAACATTCGCTACCTTGCCCCTGCACTTGCTTATTTCTGCAATCACTGTCTTGCTAACGGGTCTTTCCACTCTCCCCTCATGCACTCTCTTGTGCGCCCCCTCCTGAAAAAGCCATCCGCCGTCCCCTTGTTTCCAGCTAACTACCGTCCGAGCTCTATCACTCCCTCCCTTGGGAAACTCCTGGAGAAGCTGGTCTACCTAGAACTGACCCAGAATACTGAGCTCATTGGTTGCCTACACAACCATCAATCTGGATTCTGAGCATCCAGAGGTATGGGAACTGCTCTTCTGAACATGCATGAAGACCTGCTTGCATCTCCTGACTCTAACTACTTGATCTCTCTGCTGCTTTTTGACACGGTGAACAACTTAATCCGCATAAAACGGCTTCATGATACCGGTGTTATCTCGGAGCGGGCACTGGACTGGCTGACCTCCTTCTTCACTGACCATCCCTCCCAGGTTATTCTGGGCTCTTTCTCCTCTCCCACCTCTCTCTCCACCTGTGGTGTTCCACGAGGCTCCAACCTCTCACCCTGGCTCTTTACCGTCTATCTCGTTCCGCTTCCTAGACTTATTTCCACTTTCTCCCCTCACTGCCAGTGTTATGCAGATGACACACAACTCTTCTTCAAACTTCCCTGCCTACTTCCTCGAATAGTCCTGACTGCCTATCTGCTATCCAGTCCTGGTGTGCCTCTAATGATCTCTGCCTAAATGTCAGCAAGACTGAGATCCTTCCTATCAGGACTCCGGCTCCCTCTTTCCTCCCTTCACTCTAGCCACCCTCTATGGGCTCTCCCCCTTCTCCCTCATCTGAAGCCAGAAACCTGGGAGTCATCTCTGACTCCTCTCTCTCTTTCCTCCCTCACATCATGGACCATGCCAAGAAGGCCCATTTCAACTCCACCCCCTCAGAGGTATCCTTCCTTTCCTCACTTTTCTCACGAAGCTCAATGTCTCCAGAGCTCTTGTACTCTCTAGTCTGGACTTTTGCAATAGCCTGGTCCTTAATATACCCTCTTCCTCTCTCCGCCCACTCCAGCTTATCCAGAATAGGGCTGCAAGACTTATCCTTGGCCTCAAGTCCACAGACAATATCTCTCCAACCCTAAATTCTCTCCACTGGCTTCTGTTTGCTGCAAGGATAAAATTCAAATCCCACTGCATCATCCATTAGGCTGTCTGTGGACGGGGACAACACTATCAACAACTTGCTCTCACCAAATACTCTCCCTCCAGCTCTTTACACTCCAGCAGCCCCAACTCTCTGTGTGTCAAGCGCTTCTATAAGCAGAAAGCTGGTGGCTGATCTCTTTCCTCGGCTGGCTCCCTCCTCTGGAACAGCCTCCCCTTCCTCTCTGTGCTAAACCCCACAGTTGCTGAGATTGGTGTCATGGGCCCGTATGTGTCCTTCTGGGTCCTGGTTTCTGCCCAGCTGCCTTCAGCCTTCCACCCTCTCCAAGCACTTGCCTATGGGCACCCGCTGGCTTGTTTTGCCTCACAGGCCTGCCTGCACTTATTGTATTGGCAGGTGGCCATTCTTTACCAAGTGATCTTTGCCAAGCACTTACCTGTTGCCTGCAACAGACTCCCTAGCACTTCCCCTCCTACTTACACCCGTCCCTTCTCCCTTTTCTCTCTCTGCACTTGTTCTGAATGGTCACAAGGCCTAGTAGGACCACTCTTTCTTGTTCATCTTTTTAATAATAATTAGGCTTTTTTTTTATATAGCGCTACAAACCCTCAGGTATCCGAGCGCTGCTTATACCCACGGTGTGTGGTGCTCATTTATCGACCTCGGAAGGATGAAAGGCTGAGTTTGGCCCCGCCGGGATTCGAACCTGCGTTAACAGGCTCTGCACGGGTGTCAAAGCGAGCGCTCTACTCGCTGTGCCACTTTATTCTATTTGACTTTTGTTCCCACGTTCCCTCCCTATGAGCGCTTTGAAACACAACTTCTTGGAGCATGAGCGCCTTACAAATGCACAAGAAATACAAAATAAAATAAACTATGCCTCACCTTACCATTATTAACATTGACGTAGCAGTTTACATTACTATTGTTTTGTTTTTAGAGTAGGCATGTGTAAGCCATGTTAGGTAATACCACATAACAATATTATTTTGTTTTAAGGGGGCGTGGCCAACCGCCATGTAGAGCGGACGCGACTTCGGCAAGCTCCGCAAGATGAGCCATCGATAAGCTGTTTTTCCTGTATTTAAGCCGGCCTCAGCGCCTACAAATCATCCCGAGAGCCGCCGGCGGCGACGAGAACCTCCTGGACCCTTCACACGCGAGGGTGGAAGCCCGGGAGCCGAGCTGAGAGGATCGCACACCCCACGACGCGGACAGCCAAGATGGCGGCTCACATCTGCTGAGCCATCCGAGAGAGGGCCGCCCTGCGCCGCCGAGCGGAACGGCGAGGGGGTGCCCCTGCTGACCCCCCGGTGGCCACCCCTGCGGTAGGCTCGGGAGCCCCAAGCCCGAAAACGAGTGATCGACTGAGGCGGACGAGGGCGCCTGCTGGCCCCGCTGTCGGAACCGCAGGGGACGGAGGCCCGGCTGGAACCGAGGCCCAGAGATCGCGCACTACACCGAGTGCGAGTGCACCGGCCACCTCGCGCTGCCCCGGTTGGCGATACCACCGGAGCTGCGCACCCCTGCCCGAATTGCGCCACGGGGGGCGGAGTGCTGGAACCGCGGCATTCGGAACGGGCAGCTACAGAAAGGAGTTCCCCCCCCCCACCGGGCACCGAGAAAAGCAGCGCGGGCCGAAACGCGAAGACTTTCCACGAACTACCATATCAGGCCTAGCCAGGCCGTATCGCACCCCGCGGTGCCTGGAGGCCCTTGAGAACCGGCGCCGGAGCGCTTGACGCCCCGCGGGAGGGCCCGAAGCGTGGACCATAACCCTCCGAGCGCCGGAGGACATCAAGCGGGCAACTTCCACAGCGAGGTGAGGGGATGTCCTGCCCGGATAAGTCAGCGGGGAGGGGGACCAGGTCTAAACAGCGGCAGACCACCCTGGATGCCTACACAGCCCCCGAACCCCCCAGCCCTGAGTGCCCGACCATGGCGACTGCCGCAGGGGACACGAGCGCTACTCCAGCGACGCCTGAACCCTCTAACTTGCAACTCTTGGAGGCCATCAAGCTAATCCAAACGACTATGGTGAATAAAATCGACGCAGTGGCCATAGATCTGGGACTCCTCCGCCAAGACGTCCGCTCCCTGGCTAATCGAACGGAGGCACTCGAGACTCAAGTACGCGAGAATTCCGAAGCGAACACCCAATTTCTCCATGACATGGAAGGCCTCCAGCAAACGGTCAAAAACCTCGAGAACAAGGTGGAAGAGGCCGAAGGGAGGGCCCGCCGGAATAACATCCGGCTGCTCGGACTGCCTGAGGGCATCGAAGGCCCAGACCCCACCAACTACGTGGAAAACCTCCTGCTGCAGGAAATCGGCGCAGAGAAACTATCGCAGGGGTTCTCCATCGAAAGGGCCCATAGGTCGCTTGCCAAGAGGCCCCCGCCAGGTGGCCCACCCAGGCCCATGATTGCTAAAGTGTTAAACTACAGAGACCGCGAGGTCGTCCTGGCGTACTCTCGGTCAGGGGGCCAGATATTGAGAAATTCGGCCAGGATCGCCATCTACCCCGACTACACTTTTCAAGTGCAGATGAGCAGGGCCCAGTTCATCTACACCAAAGCCAGGTTGAAGGCCGCTGGTTTGAAATACATGCTCCTTTACCCTGCTAGGTTGAAAGTAATACACAAGAACAGAGCCCACCTATTCGACACACCGGAACAAGCCCGGGACTGGATGGACGAGCAGCAACTACCAGACATAGACGACAAGAGGCGCAGGCCGCGCTGATACACCTACCTAAGACTACTGTATTATACCGCACCATAAGAACACTGCAATCCAACCCCAGGAGCAGCTGAAGGGATCCTACCACGCGGAACACCGAGGTTTTAGCTCCCTCAACCCCCCAGGAGCTTGTGTTTTTCTGTTTTTTCAGGGTACGTTTACCCACCCGTAGGGCACCCGAAGACCATGCCAGGTCCTAGGGAGCGGAAACGGGACAGTCACGACGAGGAGCACCTTGTTAGACCAGTTATTTGTTGGGGAAGTTCTTTCTTAGGGAAAGGGGTGCCGGATATCCGCACCCTAGTTGGGATCCCTAAAGTTGACACACCGAGACCACAGGACTCCTCCAATACCACAGCACCTCCAATGAGGCCTCGACCGGGACCTGGACTAGTGAGAGTACACCACCTTGACTATGGCTGAGAGAGTGAAAGTGATGACATGGAACGTCAGAGGCATGAATAGCTACGTGAAACAGCGAAGAATTCAAGCATACCTGCGACGATGCAAGGTAGGGATCGCCATGCTTCAGGAGACACACCTAACGGAGGCTAAACTGACTGCGCTAGCCAAAACCTGGCGGGGGACCTTGGTGGGATCCTCCTACTCCTCATATGCTAGGGGGGTCCTGGTGTGGATTAACCCGTCAGTCCCTTTTAAAGTCACGGACACAAAAACGGATAACGAGGGTAGGATGGCGCTGGTGCAGGGTACCATGGAGGGAAGAGACCTATGCCTGATTAGCACATACGCACCCAACCATGACGCCACAGCTTTTTTCCGCTCCTTGAGCCCTAGACTATGCCCCCACGCAAACAGCACCATGATCTGGGGCGGGGACCACAACTGCACTTTAGACCCCCTCAAAGATAGGTCAGACACCAAACACTCCCGCCCGTCCCCCCCCGCCAAGATACTATCCAAACTGATTTCCAATCTGTCCCTTAGCGACCTGTGGAGGGAACTGAACCCGGAGAGACGGGAATACTCCTTCTTCTCCCCGCCACATAACGTCCACACTAGGCTGGACTACATGCTAGTCAGCCTGGAGCAGCAAGCCACTTTCAGCGAGGCACAATACTTACCCAGAGTATTATCAGACCACTCACCCCTGTCGGTCACTTGGGAGGTACACCCGCCCAGACCCCCTATCCCTACATGGAGACTGCGAGCAGAAGCATTGCTTGACGCGGCCTTCAGGGACCACGTACAAGACAGCACAGACGAATATTGGCTACACAATCTAGGCAGCGTAGATCGCATCAGCACCGCTTGGGAGGCGTATAAGGTGGTCATGAGAGGGGACATGCTGGCAGCGGTAGGGGGAACCCAAAAGGCCATCACGAACGCCCTGGCAAAAGCAGAAAGTAAGCTGGGGGAGCTGGAGAATAGAGCGAACCCGACCCCCGAGCAGGTACGGGAAATAATAGCGCAGAGACAAGCCTGTCTGTCACACTGGGAGTCCCTGGGGAAACTAAGCTACGCCAAGCACACGGAAAGGACACACGCCCTGGGAGACAAGCCCGGCAAACTCCTGGCCTGGCTGTACAAAAGGGAATCCCCTAGGACCCCCATCTGCCACATCCTCAGACCAGATGGCACTGCGGTGCACACCCAGGCTGATATTAATATGGTCTTCTCCGAATACTACCAGGACTTATATTCTCAAGCCCCGCCCCCGTTAGACACCGGGATCGAGGACGCCCTAGACTGCATAGAGTTACCCAAACTAGACCCACAGTTGGCCGCAACCCTGGAAGACCCAATCACCCCAGACGAGGTCAAGGCAACCATTAGATCTTTACCCTCTGGGAAAGCCCCAGGTATGGATGGTCTCCCGGGGGAATTCTATAAGACATATGAGGAGACCCTCGCCCCGCTGCTGGCACAAGTGTACAATGAGGCTTTCGAACGCGGCATACTCCCTGACTCCATGAGGGAAGCTGTAATCATCCCCTTGCTGAAGCCCGGCAAAGATGGAACAGATTGCGGTTCCTATAGACCTCTCTCCATGCTCAATGTCGACTGCAAAATACTTTCGGCACTCCTCGCCAACAGGCTACGCAAGGTGATCCCCCTGTTGATTCACCACGACCAAACTGGCTATGTACCTGGGCGCTCTATCACTGAAAATTTACGCAGGTTGCACCACATCATATACCGCACTGAGCATGACACCCAGAAATACGCGGTGGCATCACTAGACGCCACCAAGGCCTTTGATTCGGTTAATTGGGAATGGTTGTACGCCACCATGGCCAGGATGGGCATTGGACCCGCCTTTCTTAAATGGACCCATTTGCTTTACACACACCCCGAGGCTAGAGTGCGTACCAACAAGACGTACTCTGACAAATGGCCCCTCCACAGAGGCACACGACAGGGATGTCCCTTATCTCCCATGCTCTATATCATTGCTGCTGAGCCAGTGGCCGCGTACATCCGGCAGGAATACGGTGGGGGAGGCATTATACTTGATGGAGTGACTCACATCATCTCCATGTACGCGGACGACACCCTCCTCTACCTCAATAACCCTGAGCATCTCCTGCCCTACATCTTGGAGACTCTGGACTGCTTCCAAAAACACACAGGCATCCAGATAAACAAAGACAAGTCGTGTCTCTACCCCCTCGCAGCGCTACACAGCAATGAGGGCGGACCCCTGCCCCCACTGGCTCTCCAGTGGCAGGTAACGTCCTTTAAATACTTGGGCATTGTCATACACCGTAGCCCGTACACAGAACACATCCTCAACACAGCCAGATCAAAGGACGCACTCACCAACTCCATGGCCTTCTGGGGCAAACTTCCCCTTTCTGTGGCGGGGAGGGCGGGTCTCCTCAAAATGGTAGCGCTCCCACGCCTACTGCATTGCTTCACCAATGTCCCCTACAACATCCCCTCAGCCTTTTTCAGAGAATTGAACAAACTCTGCAGAGAATTCCTGTGGCAGGGAGGCAGGCACAGGGTGGGGCTTGACATCCTCCAGAGACCCTACGAGAGGGGCGGACTGAAAGTCCCTAATTTCGAACTATATTATCTGGCCAGCCAATTGAAACACGTAACGCACTGGATGGCGGATGAAACCACCACTGACACCAGACTTCTCCAGCCGGCCCTGCCACTACTGCTACTTAGAGACTTGTTGTGGGTCGGGAAGGGGGCTCCACAACGTCACCCATACCTGGCCATGTTGGGAACCCAGCTCTGGAAGAGGGCCTGTAAGGCTGTGGGGCTGCGAGATCCGTACTCCCCACAGATCCCCATCGCTGCAGTCATGGCGACACCCTCATGGGGGCACACCGAGGCTCGCTCGGTATGGGAGCCCCACGGAGTAGCGACGCTGGGCGACCTCATGCACGAACACGAACTTTCTACATTCTCCGACCTCTGCGAGTCGACGGGCCTGCCCATCGGGCAGTTCTTGCTCCACGGGGCAATAACTCGGGCCTTAAGGAAGAGATGGCCTGAGGCAGACAATCGATTTACAGAGAATGAAACCATCGAAACCTTGCTGGACACAGCCGAGGGAGGCCACGAAACCTCCAGAATATACGAGGCCCTGTTACAGGCAACAACAACGAATGAACTGAAATGCAAAAAGAGATGGGAGAGCGAAATGGGCCTTGTATTCGAGGACAACGCATGGGAAAAGATTACCCACTACCACAAAAAGACCTCCAGAAATGCACGCCTCCAATTAATACAGCTATACATCACGAACCGAGCCTACCTCACACCTGACGCCATATCTAAGTTCAAGGGGGCCTCGCCACAATCATGCCCCAAGTGCCATGCGCCACAAGCAGGAATGACCCATATGTTCTGGAGCTGCCCCATGGTCCTGAGGTTCTGGACCCAGGTACGAGATAGGGTGGCGCTGGCCGGGATAGAAGTCGAAATTCACGAACCAGCAGCTTGCATACTGGGGGCTTACAAGCGAAGCACCAAGAACAAGCCCCTAAATAGACTCCTGGACTTGATTTACATAACGGCGAAAAGGCGCATAGCCATGAGCTGGAAGAGCGCACGAGGACCTGGTGAGGCCCTTTGGTGGTACGATCTCAAGAGATGGGTCGCCGCGGAGACGGCGGCTTGGGAAATGGCCATCCAGGTACAAAAACTTGACTCCAGTGCAGATCTTCTCCGCTGGGTAGAACTGACTGAGCCGCTCCTCCGTTCAGCGACATCGGCCAGCACTCCAAACAGTCCTGGTAGTCCCTGCTCGACACATGAGCATATTGAATGATTGGGGACTGACCTGTGGTCTCGGGGGGAGGGGGGCGGAACGGGTGGGGAGGGATTGTTGAGGTTGTTGGGGGTTTTTTTTTTTTTTTTTTTTTGTGTGGGTGTTACACATATTACACCGCCATACCACGCACTGTTTGTTATATGTTTTGAAAAACCAATAAAAATTTTTCAAAAAAAAAAACAATATTATTTTGTTTTAAGTGTAATTCTGCTAAAGTACCTGATTGCATCATTCACAGTTGTCGCGAGGCAGATGCAGAACAGCACATCTGGAAACGCTACAGCAGGAGGGCGAACAGTGTTTGAATGTCTGATGTTTATTTTTGGGGCGTCAATAAGCTTGCATTGCTATTGTTGATCAACTGTCTTGACTATCCTGAGACATCATGAAAGGAAACATAACTTTCAGCAGTCATTCTTTACTCACAACCAAATATAGAAAACTCTGCAAATCAGTATATATAGATCAATGCTACACACATCTTAATGCTCGGGTAAATATTGTCATAAACAAAATGAGCACCAAGTCCAGTATGCATGATATACTTTGTGCATCGATCATACAACCATTTCATCACATAAACATCTGTCAAATGTAAAGATCTTTGAGTGATCATTCTTATTTTTACCGAAATGCACTGGTGTTATATACCCCATTCCTCTTTCTCATTTGGGGCTTTTGAAAGAGTGCAATAGAAGCGTACCTAACAGTCTAGTTTGGAATGATGACCTTCTTTAAGGACATCCTCTATATGGTTAATCTAGTGTGCGTTAATGTGTTTTGCACAGTTTGACAAGTGTAACATTCATACTAGTTCCCTGGAAGGGGGATGTTGTGCCCCCCCGCCAATGAGGAGGCTTGGAGCGGGGGCTTTACCACATGGTACAGCCCCCACTCCGAGCCTCCCCAGAGTGCCAGGCCACCATCTTCCCTCTCTGGCTTGCCTGGTAAGTGCATGTCCCCTGTGTCCCCACGTCCCATCCCTCACACCCACACCCTTTTCCACAAATTTCGGCCCCCCATTCGCTCTCCATTTACCTTCCGCTTTGTTTCTGGTTCCCGGTGCAGCTCCGATGTCCGAATAGCCGTCATGGAAATGGTAAGGGGACTATGTGAAGTCTGTTCTCCCCGATTCATGGCGGCCATCTATTTTTATTTATTTTATTCACAACTTTAACACTATTAGTATCCCGGTACAACTTGCGGGGATACTAATAGCAAAAAACCTCTTCCTGGGGGGCCATTACTTACTTTGTTAAGGCCTGGCCAAATGGCATTGGGCCATTGCCAGATGTGGTGGTAATGCTCCCAAGCTCAGTGATTATTGCTTGATTATGGGCAAAACAAATACTGTTAAGTGATCATGAGAAATGAGCATTGACAAATGTAAAAAAAAAGAGCGAGTTTACCATGTTAGTGCAATTAAATAATGTATTTTTCTTTGTTAAATAGCTACTTTTGCACAAAAAAACACAGCCCCGTCCCCAAGATATCTATTCATTTTCCTCTGGTTGCACAGCAGTCAGCAACGGCTGCGTGGATCTAACAAAGAAGCACCTGACATCGCAGCTCTCAGCCACTAAAAAAAAACAAAAAAAGGCATAGAGTGAGACAGAGAGAGAGAGATAGAAAGAAAGAGCGAGAAATATAAATAGAGCACACGCTAGGCCAGCATATGATATGCTAGCTTGAGTTTGTTATTATCTAACCTGAAACAAAACGTCCACACCCTACTGTCAACACAAAAAATAAGAAAGGACATATCTAAATTACATGGTCGAATTTTAAAACCTATTTACTATTCCACAGTTACACTGACAGCGACTTGATTTTATTTTTGGCTTTTATGTTTTGTTTTACAGCTGCCACCCAGTAGCTGGCTGCTCTGCAAGGTTTGAATCCATGCCTCGGATGTGACCCCTTGCAGTGTATTTCAAGAATCTTTAAATTCTGGAGCAGGAGACATGGGGAAGGGGCTGTACATCAGTGACCTCCGCACGATCACTACACGCCAGAGATGTAGGCGTCATTGCATTTGCAGGGGGAAGTGAGGACAGGGATGTCCTTAACATCTGTCCCCTGTATTGGACACTTCCTTCTACAGCTTGTCTGTAATGGCAAACTGGTACTCAGCCAATCAGTTTGCAAACTGTAGTGCACATTTCAATCATGCAGTGTATTTTAATTGTAGCCCATTGTACAGCGACAGTGCAGTAATGGGATATTACAAGTCAAGATTTCCTTGCTCAAGCCATTATGTTATGCTGGCCATTTGATTATGTTATAGTCTATTAAAAAGCTATTATACTGCATCCATCCGCACCATAGTGGTCGTCTGGTCCCAGGACATGTCCGGAAAGATAGCATATTGTGCCCCCTTCAGGGGTGACAAGACGGGTTTGGTAAAGGAAGAAAAGTTGGTTTTTGAGCAGGCATGGAAAACGGGCTTGCCAGGCACTGCTCTACTGGTATTAACTGGTTATTGATGGTAGCGGGTGTGATATGGTGTGAGCATCTGAGCATGTAATAGCAGTGCCTGGTAAATGCCTAATACTTATACACAAGCCATGACTGTTTGCATTGTCAATGTTGTTTTGAAAAGGACCTCAGCGAAGGACATGCATAGTGCTTAGAAATCAAGTGGCTGAAGGCAGACCTTTCTTTGTGTTTTGGGCGGGGAGGGGCATGGAATGGGCGGGAATGGCCATAGAGATTAGCATGGCCATGGGCAGTCAATGAGTGGGCTGATAACCAAATAAAAGCTACAAGCTTTGTGTACCCCCTCATATGCAATTTCTCCATATTTGTACCCTAATGCAATAGTTTCGACTTATAGGTGGCGCTAAAGTGCCCCCTAATAGGTCAGACATATTAGAGGTGCATTTCAAAGTACTGGCAGTGGATTCAAACAGAATATTTATCACAACGGTATAGGCTACAACGTCTTTTAATGATACGCAACTTTCAGTTTCTCGCACTTGGTGATAAATAAGTTAGTCAATGCAAGAATGTGTGATGGATTCAAGATGTGCTCAGGCATACCATCAAAGTGGGAAGACTAGATTATTAGTTAAAATGTTTAAGCTTCGCCACCAAACCGCAGGAAAGTTAACCCGGGACTACCCATCCAATCATCAGACGAGACAGAGGCAAGGATGTGCTTTGTAAAAGAAGAAAGAGAGGAAAACAGTGGGCAAGAGGGGATAGGGATAAAGAAGTGAAGTCATCCCCCAACAGCCATACATGCATGACCTGTCCCTATTGTGAGGTTAATGGGAGAACCTATTGTCATTACATGACAGGTATTAAATGATTGAACCAGAAGGCAAGTGAAAATAACCTTTGTACTGCAATCTTCAATGAATCTTACCTACAAAGAAAAGAGATTGTAATTTTTCCACAAATGATGTACACTTATACAATTGTTATATTATGATTATTATTTTTTAATTGTTAGCCATTTTAGGCCATAACATTTCACAATAAAAATACACTCTGAAGGATAGGAAACTTCTAGAGAAGATGGTCTACCCCGAACTGACCCAGCATGCTGAGCTCATTGGTTGCCTACACAACCATCAATGTGGATTCCGAGCTTGCAGAGGCATGGAAACTGCTCTTCTGAATACCCATGAAGAACTTTGTGCATCACTTGATTCTAACCCTCCCACTGTTCTCATTCTACTTGATCTCTCCGCTACATTTGACACAGTGAAACACTCATCTACAAAAAACGGTTCCATGATACCCTCGGTATCTCAGAGCAGGCACTGGACTGGCTGACCTCTTTCCTCACTGACTGTCCCTCCAAGGTTATTCTGGGCTCTTTCTCCTCTGCCACCTCTATCTCCAACTGTGGCGTTCCCCGTGGCTCTAACCACTCACCCTCGCTCTTTACCGTCTATCTCGCTCCGCTTGCTCAACTTATTTCCACTTTCTCCCCTCACTACCAGTGTTATGCAGATGATACACAACTACTCTTCTTTAAACTCTTCTTCAAACCTTTCCTCTACTATTCTTGACTGCCATTCTGCTATCCAGTCCTGGTGTGCCTCTAACAATCTCTGACTCAATGCCAGCCAGAGTGAGATCCTTATTATCAGGATTACTGCTCCAACCTTCTCCCTTCTCTCTGGCCACCCTCTATGCCCTCTCCACTCCTTCATCTGAAGCCAGAAACCTCTGAGTCATCTTCGACTTCTCTCTTTCTTTCCTCACTCACATCATGGACCTTGCCAAAAAGGCCCATTTCCAACTCCACCGCCTCAGAGGCATCATTCCTTTCCTCACCTTTCCCCAGAAGCTCAATGTCTCTAGAGCCCTGGTACTCTGTAGTCTGGTATCATGGTGCATACTCCCAAACCTCTGGAACTGATGGGCCCACCCCAGTTACTGTCAAGCCCCAAAGGAGTGTCCTAGGATTTCCTGGACTCAGTCCTGGCGTCGTTGGCGCCATGGCTCATAATATGTGCTGAACTGCATGAGACTGCATACTCAGCCTAGTGAGGCTGAGCCTTTCTGCTTACCATGGGTGTGGCTGAGGTACTACTTTACCTGAAATGGCAGGGTGTGGCTAAGGGACTACTTTACCTGGAACTTCTTGCAAGGCTACTTAAACCACACCTTGCAGACAGAACACGATTCACGTTATTCTGCACTCCTGCAGCGTAACGCTCACCTTGTCTGTCTTGACTCGAACTTCAACAGCCACGCCCGTCCAAGAGATCACGATCCATTGGCACCTGAGAAGAAGGGAAAGAAAAGAACAGGAATTAACACAGCAATTGGGGCCTTACCTGAAGCATTCCATCCAGAAGGCCGCACTTTCCGCTGCTCTCCGAACCGCCGCACCTGCAGAGAGAAAGATATCTGCATGGACAAATAATACTCATCCGGAGTCTTCATTCTTTTGGGACTTCCTCCGAAGCGGTCCATCCGATCGCTGCTCCGGAGCCGCGCCGCACCTGCATTGCAGAAAAAGACAAGAACAGCAGGTTAGTCACACACGAAAATAAACCATATGTAAAAGCCTTCAACGCCATCCGCGTTAATACTCACCTGCAGGAATCCTGCTCTGCGTTTTTAGGTAGAGGCAAATCTTCATCTGAAAACCGCCCAAGGCCGCACCTGAAAGAAAGGATCGACAAGTCAAAACGTGGGCAATAAGGACATTTAACAACTATACCAAGCACTAATTGGCATAGAGACTTACCTGCTGAGTCCACCTATTCAAGACTCCGCTACAGCCCCGCAGGATCAGTGAAGTAACTTGATCCAGAGAAGACTGAGCATACCACGCCCCTGCTAGATCGCAGGACAGAGAGTCCACCATTAAAAAACCCAAGGTGAGGCAGGAGAAGGGAGGGGCATCAGAAGGCTATAGGAGGTGGAAACCAAACCCATACCTCTTGGCTGGCTAATATCTTGGTTGACATTTTAGGCAAAAGCTCCTGGGAAGTGATAGTGAGGGAGAAGAAGCATGCGCAAGCACCTTAATTCACCCGGTACAACGCCAGAGAAGACTTCATTCATGCAGCTTCAAGCAACGCCCCTGTGGAGACCAGGTGAGCGTGACAGCTGGTCTACTTCAACAGTCTCTTCCTTAATCTACCCTCTTCCTCTCTCCGCGCCGTTCAGCTCATCCAGAATAGGCCTGCAAGAGTCATCCTTGGCCTCAAGCCCAGGGACCGTATCTCTCCTGTCCTAAAATCTCTCCACTGGCTTCCGGTTGCTGCAAGGGTTCAATTGAAATCTCTTGGCATCAACCATAAGAATGTCTGGGACCACGACTATGCTATCTACGATCTGCTCTCACCAAATACTCTCCCTCGAGGTCTTTAAGTTTATCCGGCTCCAACTCTCTTTGTGTTAAGCACTTCTCTAAACAGCGAGCTGGAGTCTGATCTCTTTCCTTGTCTGACTTCCTCTACTGGAACAGCCCCCTCCCTCCCTCTCTGTCTTGAGTCAGATCCCCTCAAATTCCAGAAGCACCTCAAGACTTTCCTCTTCACCGCCTCCTTCCCCTACCGCATCGCCTGCTATACTCCTCAGTTGCTGAGATTGGTGGCCTTGGCCCTTATGTGTCCTCCTGGGTCATGGCCTTCCTACCAATCACCTTCAGCCCCTCCAGCTCACAGCACTTGCTCTTGGGCACCCACTGGCCTGTGTTCCCACACAGGACTGCACTTTGTAACGGCAGATCAACATTCTTTACCAGTTCCCGGTAACTTATTCCCTGGCACTTTTCCCCGGGGAATCTCTTAGCACTTACCCCCCCCCCCATCACCTGCCCCTTCTCTCACTCTGCACTTGCCCAATCCGAATGCTTACAAGTCCTAGTAGGACCGCATCTATCCTGTTCATTATTATTTTCTATTTCTATTGTATGTGATCCATGTTCCTGCCCTTTGCCCTGTGGGCGTTTTGAAACACAATTTTTTGCTGTATAAGTGCCCTACAAATGCACAATAAACAAATAAAACATAACACTCTGTAATACAGTGTATCAGGTGTGCATTACACTGTACATGTCAGAATGAGGTGACTCCATAATAATTATACAACACATCTCCTTCCCTTGGAAATCGTTTATTAAATATTTGATAATAAACATGGAACAAGTTTAGTTTAGTTTATTCATTTATAATGTGCACCAGACCCAGGGGTATCAGGGCGCAACAATTACAGATAATGCGAAGTTTGCTTAACAGGTTACATAATTGGCAATACAGTATGAAAAAGAAAGCACACAGTGGAATTACACGGCCACGGTGGTAGCCGTGTAGGTATGGTTAAGTTGCACTTTTTGGGCGGCCTGTAACTCCGCTCCCCCAGGACAAATCGTCACCAAACTTTGCAAAAAAAGTATATGGGCCACTCTGAATATTATTGCAAAGTCTGGGAATGTTTGGTCAAAAGGGGGGCAAAAGTTATAGGGGGGTCCCAAAACGTCTTTTTTTCCCATAGACTGAATGGGGGAAAAACTTTGCGCACGGCTACAGGTCAAACCGCTGGATGGATTTTCATGAAATTTGCGGCAGGTACAGGGGCTTGGTCCAGAAAGCGTGCTTTTGTAAATTTGGTGACCTTCCGTGCAGTACTTTTCATTAAAATGACTAAAAAGTAGGTCTGAAAAAATAAGTGATATCTATGTCCGTTTCACGGTCACACTTCCCTGTTCGGTCCACGGACAAGATACCGATTGGATTAGGGGCTGGCGTCATGACCGCAGACACGCAACGTCTCTGCTGATTGGCTGCTGCGAGACGTGTTCTGCGTCAGATTGTTTGGATGCGCCTGACATCCTGGATCCGCCGATAGTGGAGCAACAACCAGCGTACACATGCTATATTTATAAAACTCTTTTGCTGTGTCACAGAGCGTTGGGAAAGGTTCAGACAGTAAAACGTGGGTGATCAATGCATTTGTTCTGGCGGTCGGTCTTCATGATGTATTTTCTATGGCCACCTTGTACGCACAGAAAATGAGGGGTGTAATAACGGTAGCATTTCAGTCCATGCAGTGCAAAGGCAACTTGTAACTGTAGTAAGGACACGCGTAGTGGTAGCAAACATTGAAATTGACAACATGCCGTAATTGCACTACTTTTTCCTATTGGTATTATTATATTCATTAGTACGCCGCCATGAGTGTCACATGCTACAGTCCCTGGCCACAACCACTGCAGCATGTCACACCCATGGATACACCCGTAGTATTGCGTATCGATTGCCAAGTTGTGAGTATGTGCAGTCTTGGGTGCATGGCCATCGGCCATGCACCCAAGAACAAAGGTATAAGTACTGGACGTGTAAGCCACTGCACACCCATCCCATGTAATATCTATGGACATACAGCTAGGAGTGAAGCCTCTGGCCAGAGGCACTGAAGGATACCACACCTATAGAAAACCCCCCACTACCACACATCACTGAGGTGGTTGTGGGGAGACCCTGCACTCTTGGGTGCATGGTCGAAGGCCATGCACCCAATAACATAGTTAGAACCTCTTCATGATGTATTTTCTATGGCCACCTTGTATGCACAGAAAATGAAGGGTCCAATAAGGGCAGTATTTCAGTCCGTGCACTGCACAGATAACTTGTAACTGTTGTAAGGACACGTGTGGTGTTAGGGAACATTGTAATTGACACCATGCCGTAATTGAATTACTTTTTCCTATGGTTATTGTATTCATTAGTACGCCACCATGGGTGTCACATGCTACGGTGGTTGTGGCCAGGGCCTAGAGACTTGGATGCATGGTCGTCGGCCAAAGGCCGAAGGCCTTACTTCCAAAGCTCTAGGCCATGGCCACAAACACTGCAGCATGTCACACCCATGGATACACCCATAGTAATGCGTATCGATTGCCTGGTTGTGGGGAGTGTGTGCCCAACAACAAAGATATAACCTCTTCACTTACAAGCCCACATGGGTTTTATCTAGTGCGGTGGTTGTGGCCAAGATGTGTACTTTTGGGTGCATGGTTGCAGGCTGTATGCCATACACCCAAGCATGCACCCAAAATGAAACTTGTAAGCACTGGAGTTATAAGCCACTTCACAACCATATATTGAAATGTATGGACATACACCTAAGATTTTAGGCCCTGCCCATAAAGAGTGCAGCATTTCAGAGCTACAGAGACACCCCTAGTATTCAACATCAGTCAAATGGCTGTGGGGAGGGTCTGCAGTCATGAGTGCATGGCCGCAGGCCATGCACCCAACAGCAGAGTTATATGTAGTGTACTTACAAGGCACAATGGGTGTGATATGGTGTGGTAGTGCATCACTCAAGCGGCTGTGGGGAGGGGCTGCAATCATGGATGCATGGCCAAAGGCCATGCTCCCAAAAGCACATTTGTACGTAGTGTAGTTATATGCCGCAATGGATGTCATATGGTGTGGTAGTTGTGGACAGGATGCAGAGTATTTGAACAAAGTAATAAGCACTGCAGTTGTTAGCAACTATGCATTTTATATACTGTATACCCATACATTGATAATTCTATGGCCTCAAACTCATGTCTGTAGCCTGTGCCTACAAACTACTGCACCATATCACAGCTATTGGTACACCTGTACTATGCAACATCATTAAGATGGTTATGGGGAGGGCGTAGCATTTTGGGAGCATGCCCAAAGGCCATGATCCCCAAACCAACTTTGTACAAAGTGAAATGACAAGGCACAATGCTTCCGATATGCTGTGGTGTTTCTGGCCAGGATCCAGAATCATGACTGCATGCCCAAAGGCCATGCACCCAAGACTGAAGTCATAAGCAGTGGAGTTATAAGTGAATATGGGTGTGGTGTAATGCGCTAGTTGTGTGCACGCCCTAGTGTCTTGGCTGCATGGCTGCAGACGATGGTCCCAAAAGTTAATTTATAAGTAGCTAATTTACAAGGACCATGGTTTTGATGTGCAGCGGTGGTTGTGGCTAGAAACTATACTCTTTGTACCTTGGTCGTAAGGCGTAGGTGGTAGGTTACACACCGAAGATGCAAGGGCCAGCCTACAGCCACTGCAGCATATTACTACCATAGATTAGACATGTAGATTCGCATGTGTAGAAAATGACTGCCAATATACTTACTCCTTACTTTGTCCAGAATCCACATATATTTTTTAAATGCCTTTCGTACTTGGTAGTGATAAAAGAAAAAGGTATGTTAGTCTTTGCATTTTATGAAAACTTACTACATTGCATAATAGACAGTTTATCTTTTTTTTTTTACCCTCATATTTAGTTTACAAACCCGTTTACTGTGCATTGTGCTCAGTTTCTGTGTTTGCTTTTCTAATTCTTGGGTCTGGGGAAAAAAAATCCTTGTCGGATTTAAAAAAACCTTCATTTGCTATGGTACTAACTACTTCCTTGTTTCCTTTGAGTGTTTCCTTCGTCTTTCTGATTAATGTTATGTTTGTTGCTTTCCTGCCGATTTCTAACAACAGTTAGATACCTGTAGGCTATTCTTACTGTGCATTTGTTCCTACAGATCTGTGATATTTATTTATTTGTGTCGTTGTTATATCCTCTTGAGCAGTTAGATACCTGTTGGCCTATTATAACTGTTTGTAGTCTTTCACATAATTATTTGGCAATTTTGAAGTACACATTATTTATTAAATTTTGGCTTTAAGAAGATTAAATACACATTTGTAAGATTAGCTGGCAATCTCTGCTTTAGAGTAATGGTGCTATCATTACATTCGAACCATCCACATTTCTTTTTAATGTATGCAGTGTAGTGACCTGCATTGGTTGTAGCTCCTGCATGGTAGATTATACCTATTGTTGTAAAGGTTTTCTTTCCAAGTGACACTTGACCGTGTGGGAATCCAGTCAGTTTGCAGTTGTTTTGGTACCATCTGCATGATAACGTAGAAGCATAAGTATTATGTAGGCACTATGTGATTGTATCAGTAAGGTGGAGTGATTGTCTGAATTGCAAATAGTACATAATCTGCCATGGTTTGCATTCTGTACAAGATTCTGAAATGGAATACATTCACAATTTGGTATGGAAACATGAACAAATCGCTCATTTGGGATTTCTTCCTGTATCACATTGCTACAGACAGTGCATGTATTTTTCCACATGTACAAAATCTGGAAGATTTCATTTACAGGTATGCTTTTGTTTTCCAATACTAATAGTAAGTACATTAGAAATTCTTGTGGATCTTCTTGTGAGTTCATAGTGAATCTCACCATTCCAGCACAGTCGTCCAATTCTTGCCTTATTCCATGAACACTGTATGTGTTGTCAGGATTGCTTGTTGCATTTCTTTTTTTTTTAAACATATTTTTATTAAGAGAGCAGGCTTACAGCACGACATAGCACATAAACATGATAACACATTGCGACTTGCTTTGAGCATATACAGGTACAAGCATTGGGTGAAGGAGCGACAAGTACAAAGGTGAGCATACATTGAGTATCAAGGTGAGGGTATGGGCCTTACCTCCGTGTCTGAGCCCAAATCATACAAGTAAAGGCGCAACAGTGTCCAAATGTCTTTAGGGCGGCAAAAAGATGGAACCGACAGTACAAAGAGTTCCTCATCGTCCCTCACCATACATAGATCTTTTAAGAAATTGGCCCTGGTCGGGGCGGCCGCAGACTTCCAACACTTTAGAATACAACGCTTGGCAAAAACAATTGAAATATTAAACAACCGCCTAGTGGTCTCCTTCACTTTGCCAGTGTCGCCAAACAAATATTTCAAAGGAGAGAGAGTCGCCGGGATCGATGTTATGGTTTCAAGAAGTTCCGCGACCTCACCCCAGAATTCCACAATCAATGGGCACGACCAGTGCATATGATAAGGCCCCGCCTCCGGGGCATCACATTTGGGGCAGGTGCCCGTGCAGTCCTCCACAAATTTAGCCAACCTGGCCGGGGAGTAATGGAGTTGGTTTAAAACTTTGAATTGAATTAGACGTAGCCCAGAATTCATAGAAACAGATCGAGTAAGCAGAGGGTAGCGGGTCCAATGGACATCGTCTATCTGGGTACCCACATCCCGCTCCCAGATCTCTCTCATCGTGTTATGGGAAGGGGAGTGGGTTTGCACCAGAGAGTACAGCATCAAAATCCCCTTGCCGTGGCTGTCTGTGGACACTATAGCCCTGATGCATTCATGTGTCTGGGGTTCCAACGGAAATGTTGGCCATCGTGCCGCAAATGCAGTTTTCATTCGGTGGTATTGAAAGCGTTTGTGCTGCCCCCCCTTGTTGCATTTCTATGAAGCACTAAAATTTGCAAACACAATTGGTCTGTACTGTGCAAGTAAATATTGATAACAATTGGTGGCAATTGAAACAGAATATTCATTGCTACATTTGCATAGCAACTTACCCCACTTTCATTTGTAAATTTGAATGGACTAGCTAGTTCTGTATCTGAGTGCATTTTTCAGAATTTCTGTTCCTTCTTTGACGACGTCCCTGGTTTACATTCCCTAATAGGTTCTTCTTTGTTTGTGGTAATTGATGAAACTTTAGCTTCTTTTCTTTTCTTTGAGGAATTTGCTGTTGGATTCTGTTGCATTTCTGTTTCATTTAGTTTTCTTTTAGCACGTTTTACTTTATCTGGAACAGGAAATTGTTTCAGATAAGGGGTGTACAGTGAACAGAGTCTATTGTATTCTAGAATGCAAGGAATATCAGCTTTGACTTTACTTGCATCAAAGTTCATTAGCAATAGACCGTCAAGTGTACGTAAGCGTGATAATGCTATGTAGCTCATGCCTTCCTTAAAGACTGTGGGCCTCATTACACGGTAGGCGGTAGGGGTTTACCGGTACCGGTATTTTACCGGTACCGGTAAATCCTTACCGCCTTACTGCGAGGTCCCTTTGCGGGTTGGGGAATTTAACGCCTGCTTTTTGCAGGCGTTAAAAACCAACCCGCAAAGGGACCAGTGGAGCTAATTACGGTACCGCAATTTGCGGTACCGTAATTAGCACCTTCCCCATTCCCATAGAGCCCTATGGGGCAAAAATGGGAATGGGGAAGGGCAATGGTGGAAGGGGGAATTACCGCCCCGCCAACCTTGGAATGGGGCGGTAATTCCCCTTTCCACCAAGGCGGGGTCGGTATTTTATCGGCATGAACCATGGCGTTGATAGCGCCATGGTTCACCGCCTTCCGTGTAATGAGGCCCTGTGTTTCCTATATCTATCAATGCTTTGTCTAGGGTAAAACCTTGGGATTTATGAATGGTAACTGCATATGCAAGAGTTAGAGAAAATTGCTCTCTACGTACATGCATGTCTTTGAAGAGAAGAAATCAAGCAATTGAGCGCCCTATCTTTTTCACTTCTGAAACTTTATCAAAGCGAATATTGACAAACTGAATGTTGCTGTCACGTGGGTATAATTGAAAGCCAACAACTATACCCAGTGCTCCATTAACTAGCCCTTGCTCGACGTCAAGGTTACGTTTAAGCATTACTTTACAATTTAAGGATAATTTTAATAGTTTTTCCAACCCATCTGTGTTGGACATTGAATTTTCTAAACTATTTAGTCTTGTTGTGGCTTGCTCACACATGGGTACTGTAATACCATGTACGTCTAGTTTGTCTGTGGTGCTAATTTCCATTATTGGTTGCATTTCTCTATTTAACATTGTTTCATTGAATTTGAAACAGCTTGCAAGAGTTGGCATTAAGGCCATACAATTGACATTTTTGTGCGCTATTTGTTCCATAACATGAGTTGCACATGCATTATCACCATAAAGTGCATGAATGTGGCGGTTTTTTAATACAACTTGTGCTTCTTCCAATAGTACACCAACTCTAATACTTTTTAAGATGTTGGCATAAGTGAGATCTGCAGATTGCCGCATGTTCTCAGTTAATTCTCTGTATTGGAAATGCTGCCAAAGGTTGACATTACCTATGCTACCAACAGTTTTCCGGCAGAGTTTGTGGCCTAAGGTTTTAAAAATAGGTTCACCTTTCACTGGTGTCAATTGTAGAAGATCTCCGAAAACGATAATGTGTTTCCCTGCAAAGAGTTCTTCGTTGTTACTTTTAAGTACTTCTTGCAATCTGAGGTGAATCAAAGCCAACATTAGGTTGGAGACCATGCTCACTTCACATATTAGTAGCATTTTTATTTGTTTCAATACTCTGCATAATTCCATTGCAGCTTCTGCAGAAAGTTTGTAATAGTCTAATTTATTTTGATGCTCTACTGAAAGCAGTAGTAATTGGTGTAAAGTGACACCGCCTATGTTGTAGGCAGCTAAACCTGTGGGGGCCGTTACAACAGCTGACAGTTTGTTGTTTGTCAATTGTTGAAGGAACTTGCTGATGATTTTGATTAAGAATGTTTTCCCTGATCCAGCTTCACCACTCACATACAGCAGTATAGGCTTGTAATTTTGGCAGGTACATTCTTTATTCTTCTTGCTCCTGATACATGGTGTTTTCTACTTCTGCCATTGCTACTTGAGCCTCATTTGCTATTAGTGGTTGAACTAGTGGTTCTTGACTTGCTGTTACAGAAGGTTGACTACTGTCGGAAGAGGCCTTATCTATTTGGGCCTGATGTTCTTCTTCCTGTTGCTGATCATTGTGTAACATTGTTTTGTACTGCGTAAAGATCACATCGGTGATAGCGCTTTCATTTGCTCTGTGATAGCGCTTTCATTTGCTTTGAAAGCATCTTCATAGCAGTCATAGTTATCTAGTATGTCTTCCTCTTTTCTCCATGGTTTGAAAAGTTGTAACAGAGCCATGTAATATAGTTCTTTCTGTTGAGGAGTTTTTAATGACAATTTTACATAATTAATTAAGCTTCGTTTGGTAAGTTTCACCAAGCTCCCTTCACAATGGGTCACTCTATATCTACGTTTGCTTTCATCGGGTTTTACATTATTTTTGTATGCAAAGCTTTGAGCTATGTGGTATAGACACATGCTTTCCAAAGTGCTACCCCTGTTCGGATAGTATGTGTCTAGTAAATTGTTTTTTAGAATGTCTTGGCTGTTGGGATCATTTCGGGCAATTATTAATATGTCCTCATATGATTTCAGCACTCTTTTTCTGGATTTTGCAGGACCAAGACTTAGCTATACTATGCTGTATGATTTTCCATACAAAGCAGTACCGGTTAAACAATCTGCTGCTTCATAGGCGCCACATTCTCTATGAGAGAGCATTTTTATGCCTAGGCTGTACAATTTCTGTGATAATGTTTTCTCTGATGCTAGGTCATCCCAGAGGTCTTGAAGCTCTGTTTTTTCTGCTTTTGTTAAGTAGGCTGTTACATACCGTGCAACAGCAGTTGAATTGTCTGCAATGTACTGCACATCTATGTTTGCATTCTATAAGAGGGCAATGATTACATTGTAATCATTGATATATTTTGATTCTTCTGTTCTTTTAATGTACTACGTGTTCTTAGGTGATTTACCTTTAACAATATGTCAAACTGAAGACATGAAGTTGTTCACTTCACCTATTTCTGTAACTGGTCTAGGGAAACCAAAGCAGCATTTGGTGTAGTATTTACCTTTGTTTTTGTATTTGCAGCTACAATATTTGCCACATTTGTGTCTTTGAAATTGTAAAATGTGCCCATGCAGCTCACTATGTGTCTGTTTTGAAGGGATTTCACAAGTGACATATTTTTGGATAAACTGCAAAACAGTGCTATCACTGTTGTGACCAAATTTCGGTGCACCTTTGATCCATAGCAGCATGTGAATATTTGGTGCTCCTCTCGCTTGATATTCTTTTCTCCAAAATAAGTGTTGCACTTCCCCAAGAGGAGGAACAAAATAAAGTGTTGCATGGCATTGAAACAATGATGGAAATATCTTGACACATTAACTGGATCTAGAGAGCAAAGTTCTCCAGGTGTTAATATATCTATGTTGTTTTTGTTGCTATTTGCTATGCGTAGAAACTCATGTAAATCTTCCCATGCATATTCTGCACAACTTAGCGTAACAAACCAAGTTGGTGGTCCAAGGTTTCTGATCATACAACGCACGTCTCCGTGCCGTCGGAACCAGTATTCCTTTGTACCACGCATGTTTGCAAACAAATTTGTTATACTTGATTGTAAAACCTCATCTTTTTCCTGTACTTTTTGTATTAACTGCGTAGCTGACATATTTTGAAAGTGAGTTCCAGATTTCAAAATGTGTGCAACACCGTAACATAGCGTTGCTAATTCACTTTCATAAAGTAGGTGGAATATGTTTTCCACATTTTGTCTAAATCTGGGATCTTGCGAATACATTCATAATGAGCGGTATTCTGATGCCCCAATCTGAGGGGGTGTATCATCGTATCTTCACCTTTGCCAGTAGGAAATAGAAGTGGAAAAGCACATGCTTCTATACTTTTTTCCCATATACTCATTGGTGACCCTTTGGTTTGTCGCATTTGGTAAGTTTCTAGTGCATCATCTATGCTTTTATTGGAATGCAATGGATGAATTGTGTAATGGTCCAAAAGAGTGGCTACTGTAGCAGGATCCAGAAGTTCAAATTGTCCATTTTCGATGGCTCTTGAATTATTTCAGTTGTTTCCCTTAAGCTTTCATCAATATTTATTTCCTTGTAGTACTCGTTATTGTCTTTTAGATATTGCAATGCTTGTCTAACTTTATGTAAGTCCACCAGTTGTTGCCAAATTTTTTTGTCCTTTGTTGGTACACCATTTACCAAGACTATTAAAGAATGCTCTATTGAACGTTGCACTCCTAGAGTGTGTACATTTTCCGTTAGATCTAATGGCAAATAAACTATTTTGCCACAAATGCCTTTCCCCAATTCAGAGGAAGGTAATTTTCCTGTTTTTTGGAGGAAGGCATATAATTGCTTGAAATGGTTGAACTGTTTGAATTATTATGCTCTCATAAAAATTGAGTTGTTGCAGAATTTTTGGTAGTGGGAACAATTCCAAATTATTTGTAATAGCACATGAAGGAGTCTGGTTGTTGCCTAATTTTGTAGTACAGTAACTGCAACATATTAGGCATTCAGTTAGTTCATATTTGTTTTCTGCTAAAAGGTAGAGAGCTCATTCAAACCATTTAGAATCTTCATTGTCTTCTATTTTGTATGCTATGTCTACATTTTTTGTGTTCCTTTTGTAAAACGTTCTGCGGCGACACACACACACATGGTTTGGTACTTCAGTCGATGACCTTTTAAATTTTACTATTTCTTTTCTGTATGTGTGTAATAGAAGGTTGCTATGTGCAGAATTGTTGCTACTACGTTCTAAAACCATTGCATTTTGTAAGTGGCTTTCACTTCCAAAATACTTTCTCTGAATACGGTCAATTTCTTCTTGTAAGTGTTTGGGTGTACCATGCAGAAGATTGTTATTTAAATTGCCTAATTCTGAAGCTGGACTTTTTGCATAGTATATTTTATAAACTAGATTTCTTACATTTTAATGATGGATTGATATCCTTTTGATATCAAGGAAGGTGCTTTTGCAAATAGGCCCAGAAATGCAGGCTAATGAATGGAGTCCTGTGTATTTGCGCACTGGACAAATATCCATATTTTGCAGCACTTATATTTTACTTTTGTCTTTACCTTTTACATACTGATTGAGGAACTGACATAAAGATTTGAAAGCTTTGTTTGGAATGGCACACATTGATGTGCACGGCCATTTTTATACTGGACGGTCTGGTTCTGCTGAGTCGAGAGGTCATTCTGAGTTTTCAGGGGATACTTTTGTAAGCAGTGTTTCTTGTTCCATGATGGTAGTATTGATTTTCTCATACCCTCGTCCACTGCTATGGATGGCAATTGGTTTGTTTGATTTTGTTTGTATGCTTCTTCATTAAAATATGGTTCTGTGGTTGTTGTGTGACTCCATTCACCACCACAAACATTTAAAAAATTATTTTTGTTCACATTCCATTTATTACTGAGTTTCTTTTGAAGTTTAGTACTTAGTTTTGTTAGTGCTCCCATCCTATTTAACACTAATGTAGACAACTTCCTTTTGAGAAGGATTGCACTGTCCACGAGAGCTTGCAGGATTAACTTTCTACGGTAGGTTTTAAGGGGTGAGGATGATTTCGGTCCTCTTCTTAGTAGATTCTGAAGGACTCTGTGACGAAACATTTTTGATAAAATACTTTTTTTACTATGAGTTCTTGTTACACTATCAGGATTATTAGGAGCATTGTTAGCTGTACTGGTAGCCGATTTTTTACCAAGAGTTTTGTGTTTTGTGACACATTTTGATGGAGGAGGTAAAGTTCCGGTAGTTGAAGCTTCCTTTGGTTTGCTAACTGACTGCATTAGCTGGTTTGTCCCAACATTCTCTACAAACTCTACAACAGATGGATGCTTAGATTGGGCACTTTTATTTTTATTTGCTCTACTTCTGCGTTCCTTTCTACAGAGTTGCTTTTTGGTAGGCATTCTTTGGTGTCTGTTGAAAAAAAGAAGGCATAATTTGGTCTGTTGAACAATGTATGTGTGCTGTGTGCATGCGTGCATGAGTCTGATGGGGAAGTTCTTTGTCATGGTGTGTGAATGTGCATTGGACTCTTGCAATGATTTGGTAAGGCTATTTTACTGTTTGTATAATACTACAATGTGCTTCAGATGAGAGTACAAAGTGGGCTAGTGGTGACAAGAAGCATTATTAATAAACAAAATACCATAAACTTGCAACAGCAACTTCTTTTCTAAATCTAACCTTCTACGGATTATGTTTTTTTATTTGAGTTCCAAACACACAGGGATTTGTGAACCATTCTGCCTGTTATTCTTTGTTCAATAAATGGATATTTGTAGGTAGAATGGTTCAGAAATCAATGTTTGCTTTGGTGCCCAAATTAAACAAATAACCCACGCAGCCTCTTTGAGGAGTAGTTACAATATAAAGGTAGTACTGTACTTACTTTTTTTTGCAAAATGACCCATTTTCTTTGGATATGTCGTCTGCCATGTAGATGCTGTTGATTCTCAGGAGAGTAGTCTTCACTGCGATTCAAGAAAACTAAATTAATTACTTTGTGTGTTTACAGCAGTGATGATACTGCACACATTAATTGTGCATCTTTCGTCAGAGCATTCTCCTTTCATATTTCAACCCAGTGCATGTGTGCATTTCACTTCACTCTGTGCAGCCTTTGCATGGTATTTGCAATATGTTACTTGCAAGTACTTCAAAATTGCTAACAATTTTAAGGTTATGAAAATGCTTTGTTTTTTACAAGGTGTATTATCTATAGGAGAGAGGTTTGTAAGCGATAGGGCACAGTAGTAGATGGGAAAAAAATGTCTACTTGCAAATTAAAAGCACAATGGCAAAAAATCGGGAGACCCTCAGAGGGAGATGTCACCACAGCAATCGGGAGCGCTTACTTTTTTATACGATTACATTGCAAGTAGCATTACTGTAGGCCGTACACAGTACACAACTCCGACATTTTCTAATACAAAATCGAGTTTCGCCCTAAATAGGCATGCTTGCAACGTATGTATAGGTTATGCGGAAGACAGTAAGAAGTTGTGCTATTTGTCAATGATAAATCGGACATCTTGCACTTGAAAGGGGGAGCATTGGTATCTATTGCCTATGCACATTTAGCAGCATTCATTTGTTTAAATTAAATCATAAGGGCTGCACATATTCTCTGATTAAAATATACATACCTGTAATGTATACTCATGCATGTGCGCATGCATGGAGCTGTAGGTAGAAATTTTCAACACTTGCACAGTAGCTTGTGAAGTAGGTGCTTTGCAATGATATGTGATTTCCATTCAGAATTATCGACAGTAATTTTGAAGTGCGCAATGTTGATGATGGAGTTAAATTTAGAGATGTTCAATGTGATTAGTGGATGGTTGTGTGACTGCTTAGTTGTGTCCAATGAGGGACTCGATTGGCTACCGCTGTGGAAAGGGTGGAAGGACTGGGTAAGAGTTACGTGCCACACGTAGGCAACGATGTCCGCGGGTAGGGCGTGTCACATATGGGTTTCTACAGCAAATCCTACATGGAAAGGGGACTGTAGGCATCAGCCAATCAGATGTTCACATTACTCTTATGTGTCGAAAGACGGTGCGTACACTAAAGATGGCAGAGGTAGAGAGGGTCAGGGTTTTGGTGCTTGGAGACATGTTGCAGCAATTCGGCAAGTTTGCAGAGACATACGTACGATGACCTCTCCTCATGTGGTAATTTTGCACTACGGTGCTTGCCATTTGGGCTACGTCAGTTCATGTCCTTTGTTGGCAGATTTGGAACAGTTGGTTCAAGCACTCATGAACATCTTTCCGACCGCAAAAGTAATTTTTTCTGGTTTACTCCCTAGAGTAAAATGGGACAACAATTCTTTTTTCTGTCCAGATCAAAGTATTGGGAGATGTATCATTAATCGCGGCTTGCATGCTTTCATGTTACGGCTGGTATGTTTTTCTGCAGCCACAAAAACATTGTTCCAAGTAATGCAGATTATTTTGAAGCAGATGGTGTTGCGCTATCTTCTTTGGGAAATGCGATGTTCTTTTGGAACGTAAGGCTTGCTTTAGAGAAGGTTATGTAATGGTTCTAGGAGTAAAGTAATGACAAAAATACAAAAAAATAAACAAAATAACAGATGTCTGTAAGGTACCGGGCCAAAAAAAAAAAAACGGCTCTTTTCAGAGCCCGCCTTAAAGGGGAAAAAGGGGAATAATACTTTAATGTACCGTTGTCACACTCTGATCTTATACATGTTCACGGACATGGCGGTAGTTTGCAGCCAGTGCATATCACCAACGGGAATTCTGGGGTGGAGACACATGCAAATGAGAATGAGCAGAGGTAGGGATTGGTCAATAAAGTTCCGTAGGTGTGTTCTGAACGGCGAGATTTAGTAAGACCGTCTTCTCCCTGACAGGAGACCACACAGCCATGGCTGTGCATGCTCGAAAACAGATTATCTGGATTCTGGGAGACTCATGGATACATTGGTTGAAGGTGCATGCAGAAAACTGCAGACCTCGGATTTCCTCATGTGGAAGTGTGGAAGTGCACTGGCATGGCGTGCGTGACATGAGGTGGCTGGACTTGGTACCACTCTGTTTTACTTTACTGACAGAGCGTCCTCCAGATATACTTATCATTCATTGCAGAGGAAACAGTTTAGGCCATGTCTCTGGAATTTCTTTGCCATTTGCAATGAAGGAAGGACTTGCGAAGCTCATGGACATGATCCCGTATTGCACAAAGACAAATATGGTTGCGTTCTTCTGCTTTTGGTCCACAAATGGAGAAAGCGAGACTCAATGTGAATAAGGCTGTTTGTACCTTTTTAAGAGATGTTGTGAGTGACTTAAATGCAGCACTCCAACTAAGTCAATGCCTAGTCTGGGGTGCCCAATGGATGTCCTTATTTATAATTTTTATGTCAAAGTTCTTTAAATCTGGATGATGAACCCTTATATAACACCCCTCTCTTTGGATCACCCCGACCTCACTGAGCCAAGAAGTAGGTTTGTTTTGCAAATTAAAAGATTTATTTGAAGAATTAACAATATATATATCACACTTTTATGAACAAAATAATATCTGAATAGCACATTTATGAATATGGATGGTAATCAACAAAGGGTAATATTATAAAATTGACAATCTCTTTAATCACTTAGTAGTATGAATATGAAGGACACTGTAGCAGAGAATACTTTGTATGATTCAAGGAAATGCAAGGATGGGAAAGAATGCAGCACAGAAATAAACTAGACATGATTTCAATCAAAAGATAATGTGATCACTTTTTCCCCTGTGACTACTCACTCCCCCCCTATGCAATATGAAGAGATAGCAATGAGGGCACACAGGTTTCAAGAATACAATCAATAATGCAGTTCAATCCTAGTTCCCCCAGCAAGCTTAGAGAAAACAGGTATGATTTTAAACAGGCAAAAGTACTTTTGAATGTGATTGCAATGAATGGGAAAATATGCCAAAATGATTTTAATTCACTAAATGTGATTCAGGATAGGTGATAGTTACTTTGGATTGGTTCAGGGCAACACTAGCAATGATTCATGAATGATTATCAGATTGAAAACGAATTTCAGCAGTTTAAAACAAGAAACAGCAATTTTTACAAGTGGTGAAATGGAGCTAAATTGCAATTCGCTGCAATTTTTCCATGTGCGTAAATCACGATTACGTAAAAACTATAATGAATTGGAATTTGGGTTTGTTGGAAGGCATAGGATCTTAGCTTTAAAATGACAGTTAAATTACACTTCTAGGATGTGCTGTTCAAAAGTTACGGAGGTTTTTGTGAAGGTAGATTTTCAGAAATAAAGTCAAGATTTCAAATTGACAGATTGCGCTTTACAGATTTGGAATCAACAGGATGGACACGAGATTCTAAAATGCAGTTCTGAACAGGTTGAAATGGATGGAAGAGGATTACTTTAAACTAACAGCTTGGTTAAGGACAGTTCTAGACTAGATACTCACTCCTAGGCTTTGGAATGGAATGCGCCTCGTCAAAGATCTGGTCAAGGGTTTGGACTTTACTCTTGCCACTGGACAGGTCTCAGGCACTCTGGGTTCTGCTCTCAGCACTGCACAGTGGTCTGGACGGCCCCTTAGACTGGATCTGATGGGCTCTGGATACAGCACTGCTTTCTGGGTCTGGATCTTCGTTCTAGCACAGGGTTCTTAGCGAGAAGCAAAACAGCTCAGCCAAGCTGTTGGATTTTAAGGTGCCCCTGGGAAGTTTAGGGGTTGGAATCAGGTTGCAGAAGATTCTGAGGCCTGCTGAAAAGAGTTCAGCTTTTGGGATTGGGCCTTTGCTTCAGGGTTCTAGAGCTTGGTTCTAGAGTCTGATCTCTGGATCTATCTGGATTCTGGAGTCTACCGGCAGGGTGCTTCGCAAGAAATCGGTTGAAGAGTGGAAAGAGTGTGTCCTATCTGTTCTAAGCAGTCTCTATTTATGTATTTCCAAAGGGGGTGGGGAGGCTGATTCTACAATGCCCAACCCTCTAAGGATTTGATAGGTTAGAGAATTCCCTGTCCCCTGAATGGAGAAAGTATCAGCATGTCAGAATGAGTCAGAGTGATGCTGTGTTTGTGGCTTAACTGAACCCCCCCACCCCCTTTGCTTTTACAGAGAAAATCAATTTTTCCCAAAAACATATTTCCCAGATACACAAGTTGTTCATAATACATATACACATCACAGATTAATTAAGGCATGTCTCTGTTCACGTCCCATGTTCCTACGAGCTTGGGTTCAGAAATGACCACTTATTTGCGCTTTTGGTGGGTTTCCCAATATTCCTTCTGCTCCAAATTTGATACATGCATGCATATCCTCTCTGAGCATATTACTGTAATTTCTTATGTTCATAGCAAAAACACTGCAGCTGCAATATTAATAATCCCGAGGTTTGGTCTCAGAACATCACACAGCATCCAGCTTAGTCTTAAATTGTGATTCACATCTCAGTCTGGTCCGCCCCTAGTGCTGGGCTGAGTCAGATGGTCACATGGCTTGTTTCCTGCCAGGGGTTGTTGACCAGTCACACACAAATCAGCATATTCCTATTCATTCCAAAGAATCCATTGTCTTGACAGAGAGCAACATGCCAGGGTGCCTTGGCTAGTTCCTGTTCACACCAGTCTGTCAATCTCTTGACCAAGGGCTGGGGAAAGCTTCTTTTGTCCAGGGGGAAGGTGTGGAATCTGTTTGATCCCAGTGTGGGCAACTTTTTAACTCTGCAACCAATGTCTACAATTTGTCTTTTCTTACAATATAACCCACATTTTTAATACGTACACTAAACTATTGCTTCCTTCAAGCCTTTTCAGAATATAGTTTCAAATTGTCTCCACCCCTTAGGCTTCTGATAGCCAGTATTTCTTTGGCATAGTTTGGGGTTCCATGTTCAACTTTACAAAGAATGGTTTTAAAACGCTGGCTTCTTGGTAGAGGCGAGCAACGGTACTACACCCATTTTGACAGCTGTCTTTCCATCAGTATCTTTAAAATATGGGATTTTGCTCTGAGAACAAATGATTCTTGCTGACATTGGCCCTCATTACGACCCTGGCGGAAGGGGTATTACGTCAGCGTAATGCATGGCGTACCCTTCCGCCTTACTACGAGTTCCCGTAGCGCCATGGCGGTTTTCACGCCTGGTTTTTCCGGGCGGAAAAATCCATGGCGCTACGGGACCTGTTGTTAATTACGCCACCGTAATTTACGGTGGCGTAATTAACGCCTTCCCCACTCCCATTATACCCTATGGGGCAAAAATGGGAATGGGGAAGGGTAAATGGGGATTGGGGACTTACCGCCCCGCCAAGGTCGGAATGGGGTGGTAAGTCCGCCAACCCCCATGGCGGAGTTGGCAGCTCTGCGCCATGGTCCATGGTGCAAATTGCACCATGGACCTCCGCCAGGGTCGTAATGAGGGCCATTGTATTTGTGTGGATTCTTGCAGTAAATGATGTGGAACACCCAACAAAGGTTGAATCTTTTTGGTGGTTTGTGAGCCATGATTTTAGCACTTTGACACCCAAGAAAACTGATTTTTTGAAACTAGCTCTGTTTCTTTTTCAATCAGCATTGCTTTTTCCAAGTGGTTTCAGACTGCTTTGTGGTTAGCCCAATGGTGGTTTTAGGCAGTGGTCTCCTGTGCTCACTAAGATAGGCACAAGTGGATGGAGGCCTGTTTTTCAGGTTTTCACTGCACATTTTCTGGTGATTTTGAGCGAGCAGCATGCTTTCCAGTGGCCATTCTGATGTTTCTGCTGCCAGCAATGCACAGTGATGTTGCAGGGCTTGGATGAGTGGGTTGATACATCCCACAATGTTGGCATGTCCTCATTCCACAATGAAAACATTTTGTTTCGCAGCTCTTTCATTTTCCGCAGAGATGGAGTCCATCTCACATATGCAGGCAATCAGATTTGTCTTTGCAATGTACAAAATGCATTGCAACCTCTTTTGGATTCGCAGTAACCTATGTGACAATCCATTTTCTCCAATCCACAGTTTTTGACCCACACAACACACCACCGAAAGGCTCTTTTCAGAGCGACCACTTACTCCCAGCGTACACTTCATTGTGTTTGCTCCGCTTGCACCCTCCTTTTATTTTCCCTACGACTGTCTGCAAACTTTTCCACAACTCCGCGGGGGTCTACAATGGTCACTTCATACTTCTATTGTTAAACTGAGAAAGGCGGCTCTGAAAAGAGCCTTTTCTGTAATTTTTGTTGTTTTCACATTTATTGCTTCTCAGCACACGACACACTAGCAGAGAATGGGAAAGGATGGTAACGAAGGGACACCAGCCACAGGGTTAAGAAAAGGCAAGTGAACAGAGAAAGATATAGGGTGAGCTTTACTTAGGTAAGGAGCAGATCTTCTGGTGCTCCGTGAGCGTAGCCTCAAAAGCACTTCGAAAACTCTCCCCCCTGCAGAGTACTGCATCACAATACAAACACACTATTGTCACCTTTGAAAGGTAAGGGTCAACAGCATTGCGAATGGCTTGTGAGGAAGCTGGAGGGAGGCGCTCCCCCACAGGAGTGTCTCTTGTGGTGAGAGGATCGGACACGGAGGATGCTGTGGAGGAACTCAATCGACTACGCTCTTCACATGGCACTACCTTGCGAATGTCCGCAGTGTGGAACAAAGTGAGATGTCGCTTCATGGTTGTCGTACCAAAGCTGTACGCACCAAGTCTCCCACGACTCAGCACCACCTGGCACTGGTTACACCTCACCAGGTTCGCACGTGCTTTTGGTACGTTCCCATAAACGGAAAACAACCGCCACAGCCACGACTCCCGGCGAGTGCTCGTAGTGCGGAGTTCCTCCACCTCATTCTCTTCCTTCTCTTCTTCCTTGCTCTCTACATCCTCACCCGTATATCTATCTGTAGGCCCTTGGGGAGGTGGTGGTGGTGGCGTGTTTGGGGGTGGTGCAGCGGCTAATGATCCAACAGCAGCTATGGAAGCCATACCGATTAGTTTCCTTTTGGTCACTACAGCAGTAAAGACAGTACACCTCAATCTGCAATACCTAGAAGGACAATGAAGATGCGCGTGGGGGGGTGGCCATTTATAGGGGTGGAGGGGTGTGCCTCGTGACTGTCTTCATCACTGTAAAGCGGTACGAAAAGTTTACACAAAAAGTCCTCAGGTAAGCTATTGTCTGGGATATGTGAAATTATATTTTTACACTCTACAATAATTTGCCTTGTGTCTACATGTTCTTTTGTACTGTTGCGGAAGAACACAAACTGTGCAAATTAGTCCACAGGCTCAGCGTGGGTGAGGTTACATGATGATGTCCTGAACACATCCGTGACAGAAATGGGAGTCCGCTAGACAGCAAATACAGAGTAACAAACTTGCGCAGGCATGCAAGTGTCCTAGGGACAGTGTTCGGGTTCTCAATCTAATTCAAAGTGTGATGCAAGTGTGACAGACAGTTAGGGACAGGCGCGATGTTCGCTTTACTTACGGTTGTACTGCGCATGTGCATACATGATATGCTCACTGTACGGACAGGTCCAGTGTCCTTAGGACAACTCCATTTTGTTTGAATATGAACTTGCCGGCCACCGCGCCTGTTCTACGGACGGCACCATTTTGGCTGCAGACGATACGGACAGGTATACTGTCCTTAACACACTCCCATTTTGCTCATTTACAGCAAGGTGTGTTCTACGAACATGTTTCATTTCGTTTGTAAGCGGTACGGCGAGGTATAATGTCCTTAGGACACCCCTTTCTGTTTATGTACGCACAACAGATGGTGCGGTCAAACATCAACTCCATCTTACTTGACATTAGTAAGGGTAGGTGTACTGTCTTTACAACACCCACATTCCATTTCTTACGGATAAGTCGAACAGGCGTGCTGTTCGCGTACATTTGAAGTCTTTTTAAAGAATTTTTTTTTTCCTCTAACTCTTTGACTACAACTACTATACAAAAATATTACAAACACACACACACACACACTTCAATCCAAAGAAATAGCGGGGGAAGCAGATACTGACACAAATATAGGGGAATTAGGATTCAACACGGGCTGGTTATGAGGAGAAGATTTGTGAGGGGAAGAAGGGATGGATGTGTCGTCAAAACGTCTATTTTCTTCTTGAAGGTTTGGGGATGGTTCACTAGGGAATGGAGAAGTTGGGCAGGTACAGGTGGGACAATGGTAACATACTTTTCCTCTCACACAGTCCTCCACAAACTCCCTTAAACATTTAAAATTCTCATTCAGTATGTCAGTTTTCTGCTCAATCCTTTTCATCCTGTCTTCTTCTGTCTCGTTTGTTGGCCTTTCTTCTTCTCTTTCCTGGTCTGTACAAAAGGAATATGCATATGTTAAATGCCTATAAAATACTGATCATTATTTTGCATATGCAGAGCACAGTGTACCATTATTGTTGCTGTCTTCATACATTTCCCCATGCGGAAAATTCTCCTCCAGCCACTCCAAAGTACTAGCCATTTCTGTGTCAAAACAACAGAAAGAAATTATTATTTCTGCACCACATACCAAAATAAATACACACACATACAAAAAAATGACCTTCACTCACTATTTTGATGTAATTTCCCTTGGTCCTACTGCGTCCGCCCACTGTCGGTCCAGGCTGCAGAGTTTCTGTGAAGTGATTACGATGGAGGCATCCTTTTCTTTTATGGTACCATCCATTTCATTCTACATGGTTATTAAATGTGTCATTTTCATTTCACACGTTCAGGTTTCCATATTTACTTATTAAATCTTATAATGTGTTTATGTCCTTCTTCTACATTGCACATTTTCTTGTGTAAGACAATAGTACATTTTCAGATACCCCCTGCCCCTTTGGGTAATGTTGATCCCGTCCGCCCCCCTCCGCAAACAGGCGCTCAGTCCGTCCATTTATAATATCAATGGGGAGGGGGTTCTGTATGTTCTATGTTAAATGTATATCAAGTACGTACATTATACTACATATCTTCCAAAATCACTATTCAGCACAACAACTTCATTGACACAATGTTATGATTAAGTCCCCTTCCAAAAACCTGTAAATTCACTACAAAAAAAACTTTGTTGAGGGGACGTTATGGTTAAGTTGCCCTACCAAAAACCTGTGCATTTCACTAAAAAAAAAATGTTCAACCTCCCCTTTATGGTTCAAATTAAAACCGAAAACGCCCTGAGGACGTTTGTGAGGGCATTCATGTATTAAAAGAAAGGTATGTTTCAATGGAATTTTTTAGCAATGCATTGCTTAATGAACTAGTTGGTGTATGATAGTTCTGCAATGATCTGTTACACTTTTTGGCCAATATTCTAATGACAATCACTAGTGGAGGTGCAGCGTGAAAATTAAATGCACATGTGATGTCATCAGTGATGTCATGAATGACATTTGTGATGTCATCTTGGATGTCCTGGGTGTTAGTCTTAGTAATGCATGTAGATGGTGCGTGTTATGGTTGCTTAGCTTACCATAATTGGGGAATGTGCAGTGTTTTTTGGTTTCACTGTGAAGTATAATATCCCTTTAACAAAGTTTTTTTACTGAATGTATATATATATATATATATATATATATATATATGTATAGCAGGGAACGAAAACAAAGGGGTTAAACATGTGATGTCGTCAGTGATGTCATCAATTACATTTGTGATGCCATCTTTCATGTTCTGGGTGTTAGTGTTAGCAGTGCACAGTGGTGATGGCAGGTATGGGGGCTTAGTTTACCATAACTGGCGAATTTCAGGGGTTTTACAGTTTTAATTTGAACCATAATGGGGAGGTTTACATTTTTTTTGTTAGTGAAGTGCACAGGTAGGGCAACTTAACCATAACGTCCCCTCAACAAAGTTATTTTTGTATACAATATATACAAATACAAATAATTACAGTTTAGTACAAGATACAGAGGCAAAGTACATGCAAATAGAATACGCAGGTACTGGAAAATATACAGGAAGAGAGCAGTGGTGCAGGAGTATAATCCAGACTAAGGGATACGTAAGTGTGGGCAATTAGATGTCGTTCGACTTAAGCCAGTTGATGTAGCTTAGTCTGAACTTTGGATAGGATTGATCTTCTCTAATGTGGTGTGGTAAGGAGTTCCATAGTTGGGCAGCTTTGATGTGAAAGCTGTTTCCACCAACCTTAGAGAGTTTGAATCTAGGGATGGTGATGTATTTGGTATTGATGAGTCTTGAAGGTCTAGTGGAAGTTCTTCTTTGAAATCTGTTCATGAGATAACTGGGGGCAGCATTATGCAATGCCTTATGTGTCAGGGAGGCTGTTTTTAAATTAATCTTGTTAAGGGCAGCGAGCCTATTGTTTTGGTGCCTTATTGCTGAGATATGTGATATTTTAGGCACGACAAGAGCCACTCTTAGGGCATTATTTTGAAGGATTTGGATCTTTTGGATGATAGATTTGTTGGTACCAATGTATAGTGCATTGCAATAGTCGAGCCTAGATAGGATTGGGGCTCTTGCCAGGGTGATGCAGTTGTCATCCGAGAGAAAGGTTTTGCCAGTTCTAATTATCTTACATGTGTAGGCTGTGGCAGAGGCCATGGTACTTACTTGTTTAGCTAGGGAAAGGGTGGACTCAAGGTAGAAACCGATGGTTTTTACCTCCTTGGCCACCTTCATAAGATTGCCATCAATGATGAAAGATGAGTAATCCTGCCCTAGTTTTTACAGGTTAGTGTGGGTACCCAGAATGATAAGCTCTGTTTTGTCATCATTCAGGCATAGATCATGAGTAGCCACCCATGCCTGGATGATGAGATACATCCTATTAACCAAGGCCAAATCCTTTTGTAATCCCCGGAAAGTGGGAGGAGAATCTGGGTATCATCTGCATAATTAGTGTAGGTGATACCAAGAAGGTCCAGATCATCGAAGAATGGCTTGGTAAATATGTGGCAAGAGTGGGTGAGACACAGGACCCTTGGTGGACACCACAAGTGATAGGAATGGGATCTGCTGCTGCTGAGGGAGAAAAAACCCTCATGGTTCTGTCGCTAAAGAAGGACTCAATCCATATTATAGCATCTTTCAAAAAATTGGCAGCTGAATGCAGGTGTCTGCATAGGACCTTGTGATCCACAAGATCGAATGCAGCTCAGAGGTGGAGAAGTAGGAGGAGGGCTATTTTCCCCTTGTCTTTCAGCTCGTCTACCTGTGACTTCAAATCGATAAGGGCAGTCACAGTTCCATGTTGGGGGCGGAAGCCTGATTGACGTGCTCCTAGGAGTTTATGATGTTCCAGATATTTTTGAATTTGGAGATATGACAATTTATCTAGGATCTTGAGCCGGAAGGGTACAGTTGTAATGGGGCGATAGTTAGTGGGTATGAGTGGATCTAACTTTTGTTTTTCTAGTAGGGGGAGCACCCATGATTGTTTGAGATTGGATGGGATGGTGCCAGATGCAAATGGGGCATTAATAAGTTCAGCTATGAAGGGGGCAAGATCTCTTGCAGCCTCTTTTATGAGCTGAGCAGGGCAGAGGTCTCCCTGGCAGTTAGAGGGCTTGAGTGAAAGAATTACTTTCTCTGCCTCGAGGATAGAAATTTTGGTGAAATTGAATCGGGGGTGGGGGGTCAGGTTAGCCAGTATTTGCTTTGAGGGTACATTGGGATCAATGTGGTTAGGTGGGGGGTCAAGGGATTTTTTTTTGTGATATTTTATTTTGAAGGGTGTTCACTTTATTAGAGAGGGCCTGTTGTATGTCATAGCACCATGCTTTGTCCTTGGTACAGATTTCAGGGGTGATGATAGGGGATTCGAGTTCCTTAAGGATGGAGAACAATTCTTTAGTGCTAGAGTTAGCACTAGAAATACGTGTGTTGTAGGAATTAGGTTTGGCTAGGAAGATTTCCTTTTTGTAATGGGATGAGATTTTGGTAAATTTAGTTTTATTAGCTGTGGATGGGAGAAGTCTCCATGTAGTTTCACAAATCCTTTTTAGGTGTCCGAGGTCTTTGAGTTGAGGCATGAACCATTTGTTCAGATGTGCTTTGGGCTTGCTAGTTCTAGGTTTGAGGGGTGCAATGGTATCTAGTGTGGTTAGCATAATTTTGTTATACTCCTTGACAATTGTGCCTGGGTCAAGGGTGTCTTCAAGCAAATTGAGGGTAGGGAGGATAGCTGGGATCACTTTATCCCTTGTTATATTTTTTTTGTTTCTTGTTGGACAGGGAGGGGCAATGGGTGTAGTTGACATGAGCGGTCTGTTGGTAAGAAGTGATAAAGACAGGAGGAAATGGTCTGTCCAGGGATAGGACGTGATGGAGGTGATATTGGCCGTACAATTGTGTTCTGCCACCCAGTCAAGGGTTCTCCCCTTGGTGTGGGTGGGTTCAGTAATTTTTTGGGATAGGCCTAGTTCGGATAGAGTATTTGCAATGGCAATAGCATGCTTGTCAAACGGGTCATTGAAGCCCAGGTTGAAGTCTCCCAAGACTAATAGTTGGAAAGTAGTTTTAAGGTTGTTGGATAGAAGAGTATGAATGTCCTCCTCAAATGTTCCAATGGGGCCAGGCGGCCTATAGATAAGGTGAATGGTTAATGTCTAGGAGTTAATTAGAGGGAGTTTTGCTGTGAGGGTTTCACAGGAGAGTGTATTTTGGGCGGGAGCTAGTCTCATAGAGAGGCTAGATTTAGAGATGATGGCAATTCCTCCACCTCGTGCATTGTCTCTGTCTTGTCTGATTATAATATAGCCATCTGGGACAGCTAGGGAGAGCAAGGGTCCTGCTGCTTCATGCAGCCAAGACTCAGTAATGGCTAAGAAATTAAGGTTGTTAGCCAGTATTAGGTCGGCAATTTCTGTGGTTAATGCTGCATTAAGTGGGAGGGTGGCTATAGTAGTGATGGAGGGTGAGGGCGATTGGTCTAGGCTTTTTTGAATTGTTCGAGATGTGTAGTTTGGATGTGGCCTGATAGATATAGTTGCTGGTATTAGGTGTATCACTTATAGTCTTGTTGACAGTGTGGCGGATGGTTTTGAACAAGACAACAGAACTAGTAGCACCTCAGTAATGAACCTGAAATACAATAGAAAATAACATGCGGGAACATGAACACTAGAATTAACTTATGGCACACACACAAATTACTAACAACATTTCACAACTCTTTCTTCATTCCAAATATCACCTCCTTCAACCCGAAAGGCATTCCCAATAACTCTTTCTACAGTTTTCACCCAGAGAACTTAGACTCATACTTCCTTTCTCTCCTCAGCAACTTAATCTTTATCAAATCCCCTGGCAGAAACTCTGTCCTCTTACATCCAAACCTGATATCACGTTTCAATTTGGATACTTCATCCCTTTGTCTGATCCGCTCTCCAGAATGCTCAACATCCGGTGCCAACATACTGGACCACTTCAGCCAGCCAGGTGCCAACAACATGTTGGGCTTGCAATCCCTCATCATTTAAAATGTCGTCACTCCAGTGACATAATTACACTATACTGATACATGCTCCATAGCAAATCCTTTTGACAATCCTCATTGTTCTTCACTGACATCCAAATAAACTCTATGATCATGCAATTAAATCTCTCAACACAGCCATTAATCTGCGTATGATATAAAGCAGTCTTCTTATGCACAACTTCTACACTTTATAACCATGATTGAAACTCTCAAGACCCAAACTGAGGTCCCTTATCAATCAGCATCTCTCGAGGGGAATCCTCTCTTCAGAAAACATTCTACAAAAATGTTATTATATTTCTCGAAGGGAGTAATATCACTCCCACCTCTGGCCATTTAGACATTTAGACACTAAGTCCATGACCGCTATAATGTAGAAATCTCACATGCCAAAAGTGTTCAATGGCTCTTGCAAATCTCACAGCATCCTGGGAACCTGCCAAATAATCATCGGTGGAACTCTGGTTTCCAAAGCCTTGTCACATCTTTACAATCTACACACTCCCTAACCCGCCCCTCAACAAAAACATCCATCTCCTGCCACCAGATATCCATTCATATCACTGACTTTGTTTGTGACATGCACATGTGACCTCAATGGCCTAGCTTGAGCGTTGCTTCTCTCATTCCTTTTTCTACCAAAAGCCTTTGACCTCTACAAACCAACTCATCCTCTGCATTGAGTTGATCTTTCATTCTTCTATAATTCTTGACCATATCACTGATCATCTGCTTCCCATTTACTTCTTATCTTTTGTTTCAGCTCCTGATAAACCTCATCCTCCCAACACGCACTTATCCAATCCTCCTCATTGATACTCTCCTCATTTGAAAATATATTCTTGATAATATCTTCCATCGAGACATCAACTTCCTCGTCTTCCCCTGCCATTGGGCTGTGTGATAACACATCTGCCACCACATTCCTCTTCCCAGAAATATGCTCCACTGCAAAATCTAACCACTCCAATTTAGTGATGGGCTTGCTAATCCTCCTGGACACTTCATCCAACCCCTTTCTGTCAAGTATTGCCACCAGGAGCTTGTGATCCACGCAGACCACAAACCGCCGGACTAAGAGATAGACCCTAAATTTGATTGTGGCTATCAGCACAGCAAGCAACTCTTGCACGATGACCGAAAACCGTGACTTCACAACTTTCAACATCCATGAGGCAAATGGTATGGTGTTCTATTTCCTGGAATTTTCCTGCATCAACACCATTCCTAATCCAAACTCACAAGCATCTGTGTATTAAACATTTCTCAACTCTTCCCTGTATCCCTTCGACATCGGTGCCATGGCAATTTCCTTCTTTATACCATTAAACTCACGATCACATGCTGCCGGCCACTCAAATATTGCCCCTTTCCTTTTCAACTTCCTCAATGCAACTGTCTTATTCGACAGTCTCTTTACATATTTTGCATAATACTGTATCAGGCCTAAAAATGAAGCCACCAGTGACCTATTCCTGCGAACAGCCATCTCCAGTATCGCCTTCACTGCACTTTTGTTGGGCCTTACACCCTCACAGGACAAGTTGTAGCTCAAGTAGTCAACCTTAGTTTTCTAGAATTTACATTTCTCTAAAGTTTAAGTCACACCTGCAAGACCTACCTTCTCCAACATTGGGGGTCATTACGAGTTTGGATGCATCCATGGCGCTATTAGCCTCCAAACTCGTGTCGGGTCTGGGTTCTCAGAATGGGGACTTACCGGGTCATTCCAACCTTGGAGGACCCGGTAAGTCCCCATTCTGAAAACCATTCCCCATTCCCATTCAAGCCCCCATAGGGCTCAATGGAAATGGGGAAGGAGCTAATAAGGGGCCGGTTATTAGCTCCCTGGTCCCTTAGCGGCTCCCGCTAAGCCGTCTGGTTTTAACAGGTGGCCTTAGCGGGGACCAGCTAAGGGACTTCGGAATGCGGTGGTAGGGGGTTAACAGCACCGGCATGCTTACCGGTGCCGTTAAACCCTTAACGCCGTACTCGTAATGAACCCCATTGTCCTTAACTTAGCATCATGTCCCTTTCCATCACATTCTCACACAAGAATGTCAGCTTGATAAAAATTGAGTCCTTCAACTACACTCAAAATTGTGCATTGCCTTTCGGAATACACTTGCAGCCGAATCTAAGCCAAAAGGCATCCCGACACACTTTAACATCCCAATATGTGTTATGAATATAACAATGTCACACGATTCCGGATGCAAGCAAATTTGATGGTATGCTTCCAGACGTTTTGGACTACAACTCCCATCAGCACCAGCCAGCATTATTAATGGATTTGGATCATGGGAGCGATAATCTAAAACACCTAGAGAGAAATACGTTTCAAACATTCACATTCACAACAGTTTTATTTCCTTGTAGATAGCTGATGTGTTAAGCACAAGCCTGCATGTGGCAAGTTCCACTACACAAAAGAAATAATTATTCTCCAATTACTTGCAATGTCTCACCTGGAAACACCAACATTGTAAGTGGTTATATGTTGGAGTCGTCTATATGACTGTTTCTTGCCAGAACAAGGTCTAATGAATTGAATAGAATGAATAGTTCAGCAAAACTGATTCATATTAGGAATTTGGCCGATACATGAATTTGCATTGACATGCACTAGCCATCTCAGGCTCAAACCTGATGTATCAAATCGTCAGCCCGACATCCATAGTCGGGGATCTGCCATCGGAAATATGACATGCTTCAGGCTTAAGCTTCGATACTGAGCTCTGCGGGTTGACATAAAGGAAGAGATTTGGTCGTTCTCTCCCCCTTGAATATATTATAATAACAAGGAACAATGTAAAATGTGATTAAGTTGAAATGTTTGTAATAGATAACAATGTAAGGTAATTTCCTTGAGAAAGAGAGCAGATTGCATAAAGAGAACATATTCTCATTTATATTTGATTAAAAAGAAAATTCTGCACGCTGTGGCTAGACTGTTCTGTATTAAGCATCACTAGCATTATATCAGGGAACACCCAGCATTCTCACAGCGCTTGTATTATTGGAACAAAGAATATTGCATTTCAATTCATAAATATCCATGGATGTCTCCCTTGGGTTTATGAACATGTCTTGGCAGCCACTTCTTGGTGGTGGATAAACTGTTGAGTTGGAGCAAGTGTGGAGGCACAGCTAGTTCAGACATTGGCATGTAATTAAAAATCTGTTTTAAAAGAGGTTATTCTGAATTACTCCAGTGGAGAGACTATTCGATTCACAAATACGTTTCTGGTAGTAACTCTGACTTGCTCCTAGTAAGGCTAAATCACGCATGACGTACTTCAGGGGTAAGTAAGTCAGAGTTACTCTTGGTAAGTTAATTATTAATACTGTAGAATATTTTGAAGACTCAATAAAGAGTGTATCTTCTTTTGTAAATCACCCCTTAGTGGCCAAGTGAGCAACTATCATTCCCAACTTGTATCGATTGACCCATTGTTGGGTCATTTCATGTCAAAAATGACCCATCAGTGATCTGATGTCTCTTGCTGACCAGTGGTTAATGTTGTACTGCTATATCTTTGGTATGTGAACTAAGAAAATGGGCCTCATTACGAGGTTGGAGGCAGCCATGGCGCTGTTAGCGCCATGGCTGCCTCCAAAACCCTTCCGACTCCGCCCAGGTGAATGGAGCAATTACCTGTCCATTCCGAGGTCGGAGGGATCGGTAATTCCCCATTCACCAAAGAAGCAAGCAGCCTTTCGCACTCACACCTGCACCTGTACTCTAGGCCTGGTTGGCTCACTAAGACTGCCTCCCGCTCTGCCTCTTTCTGCACTTCCCCCTGTTCCTACCACGCCGCCATAAAGCTGTACCCTCTGATTGTACCACAGCTCCTTGCAAAATGCCAAATAACGATTTCCCCGTAACAGATTTGATTGCATTCCTCAGATATTACATCAGTCACTTGGATATACAAGTTAACTCCTTTCAGTCTGTAGTTAGCTATGGGGTACAAGGGAGGAGCGCAGTTCTATTTCTGGAAGGCAGCACACTGCGGCTTGCCACTGTACCCTTCTCCATAGACTCCATGATTCAAGTGGACTAAGTAACCCTCCATTTAACAGGTCCCCTCTTTCATTAAACACCACAGACAGAGGGGACAAACAATGTTATTTTTTTTTATGAACCCACTATTTTATACAGACACTGACAGGGCACAGATGCTTAGTTTGGCCACACTGGTAAATTGTCGTTCTGGCGAGTACCTGTGGGTCATTTCAAAGATGGCGGATGCACAGTGTGCCAGATCCTGAATGAAGACCTTGTTTTACTTAAAAGGTTCTACATCTTTTTTTCATTTATGTGTTTGTATCAGTATTTTATTGTATCGCAACTTTCCCCTTGGTCTCCCACTTGGCAAGGCCCTTCATTTTTCCAATACTGTAGGTTGTTAGCATGTATCATAACAACACATAACAGGCATATTTGTAAAGAACACGATCACCCACGAAGTCACTAATAACAGATGTTTGTTGTTACCCAGCTTAATGGTACTCATTTTATCAACCTCGGAGGGCTGAGGGGCTGAGTGGATCAGCTGGGATTTGAACTTGTGACCATGATGTCAAACACAGGCCCTTGCAGTAGATGCATTAGTCCACTGAGGCACTAAGTGCAGCTTCCCGGTTATGTAAGGAGTGGGACAAGAGTTTGGGAACTGGCGGGCAATGAGGACACGGAATGTTGTCCTGCCAGGGACAGGTAGGAAGAGCACCTGTGGGGAGGTTGTGGTCTGGCATGAGGTTTAGACCCCAGGTATTGCAATTGCAGGGACGTGTCAAGCACAGTAGAATACAGCTGGAAGGAGGTAGGGGAGAGGGGCCTTCAGGGGCTTCTGGGGTGTCCCCCGCACAAGAGGAGGGATTAGGCATGCCGGGAAGGACCATGATATATGGTCAGAGTGGGCAAAAGAGCATATGTGAAAATTGGATTTGATTCACCTGGCCTGCGCATATCTATCATGGTTGCATTGTTTGCATATAGGCGTATATGCAAGGCGTTGTTTTATTGCTGTATGACTGCACAGGTGAGTGAGACAGCGTATGTAGTATTCATTCATGTGAATGAGGGTGTGTGTGCCTGCATGTGGGTAGGGGGAACAGGTCGCTAAATGTAAAGATCGGGCTTCTGGCAGCATGGCATTCTTTTTCGCTTTACCCTGAGGCACAGTAAAGATTTGTTACTGTGCATCAAGGGTAAACAACACATGAAAAGTGTTATTACGTCACTAGACTGGTCTACTTTGGTGGCGCCAGTCTGCATACACCCCAGGGCCAAAATGGGGTGCTTCAAAAGTAGCCCATCCTAAGAGCCATATGGGCTAACACTGAACAACACATCAAAAAGGGTTGCAGTAGCTGGGAGATTTCAGTAGAAGTTCCTCTGACCACACAAATAAGGCAAAGGAGCCAGGATAAACAACAGTGAAAAAAAATAAACGTTTTAGAGGTTGCTTAAAAATGGAACAGCAAAACCAGTATTCCCTCATTAAAAAAATAAAAAAAAAAATATTGTGCATCATACATGAGAATAGCAGATACAGGTACAACAAACCAGTACACATTTAAGGGACAGGACACATTTTCTGAATTGCCTAAGGGATATTACTGATCTTTCTGTTGACCACATTTTGTTTACTATGGATGTACAGAATTTGTGCACGTCCATACGTCACCATGAGGGCATTAAAGCTGTAAAATGGGCTGTCCTACGTGCTGAAACTTTCCAAGCTAGCAAACAATTCACAATTTAGCTACTACTGCTCATTCTACTGAACAATTCATTTTTTCACAATGGGGGACACTATGCCCAGACGTCAGGTACTTCCATGGGCTCTGCGATGAGCTCATCTTATGTAAATATATGTATGCATTTTTTGGGGGAAAAACATGTTCTGGGCAACTTGGAATGGTCTAACAAAATCATTGCATGGAAAAGGTACCTTGACAATATTTTTGGCATTTGGGCCGGAAAGAGATTGGAACTTGAGAATTGTTTTTAATCTCTGAATATGATTCACCCTCAAATTAAATTCACTCTAGAGATAGGCATCGCTACACTACATTTCTTAGATGTAGAGAGATGGTTGGCTATTGATGGTTTGAAGACTACCAGACGTGAACAATGTACTACATTATGATAGTTTTCATCCACGTTCAATGGTTAGGAGCTTACCATATAGTCAGCTATTATGTTTGAAAAGCATCATGGTGGATCCTGAGATTTATCATCAAGAGAATTCTAGACTGGGTACAAGGGTTAGGTCTAGAGGATATCCAGAGGGCACTATAGCAACAGCACAATGTAAAGCATCAGGGATTGACAGAGAGTTATTATTCAAATCAACCCCAAAAGAGCAAAGATGCCCCTCTTTTGTGTATCTCTGAATACTCTCAATAAAGTATGCACATTTCTAGAATTGTTACAAAGAATTGGAAGTATTTTAATTTCGATCCTGTCACGAACACCACTACCTTCTGGTCAAGCAGAAAAATATTAAGTGGGCTTCCTATCACAGGGAGACTTCCCTCCTGAGAGTGCACCCCTTGGCAACAATGACAGAACCACCAGGTCAGGGCCCAAGGTGAAAAGCAGGAGGACAAATCCAGCAGATACTGTAGAGGGAGACAAAAAGAAAGAATATAACATTTCAATGGTAAAAACAAAAGCAGAACTCAATACCTCCCCTTCCATCTTCCCAATGCCCTTCTTACCTGTGTTTTGCTGTGAAGCAGAAGAATAACCTATATCAATGTGATGTGGCGCGCACCAGGGACAAGTATCAGAAAGTTCTGTTTGGCAGCGTCTCTCTGCACAGTGAACATCTCTATCACTACATGAGCTGTTATATGTGGATAACACAAACTCATTTAGATGGCTCCTCCCCCTATCTGATGACCCCTATATGATCAGCTCTCACGCACAGCAGCGCGCGCGCACCAGGGACAAGTGATGGAAAGTACCGATTGGTCACTTTGCCACGAAGCAAGCGGCGGGCGGCGGCTTGGACTTTTCCGCGACTGGTCTTTGCACTACTTTCGTTCCCCAGGTTGGTTTATTTTTAATACCTACAATCATGCTTCACCTTAATTAATTGAGCGATTTCCTCTATTGCAAGTCGGTTAACTTGTATACATTGAAAACGAGCATGGCAATGTTTACAAACTTAATTAAGCCAGCTGTTCTTAGCAGCCCATCTTCTCTGAGAGGAGTGTCGCGTGAAGTTATTACATTGTCATCTGATTGCCTGCTCAAACATAAAACCTCTAACTGAGACATTCGCGGGAATTGACTTCCTTGTTCACTTGATCGTGTTTTAACACCTAGTACTAACACTACCATGCCTCATACATACAATAAAGACAGGAAACACTGTTCCAGGCATAACAGCTATTGTTACTGACACTGGAAATGCTATCATCTCAGATTCAATGATAGTTGCAGATTTCACTCACACACCTGATTATACCAACAAAGAAAACGAGCACCGCTGTGAATAGTTTTTTTGTATTTGTTTTATTTGTAACGCGCACCATCAGGCCCGGAGGCATCAGGGTGCATCAGGGCGCAACTTAGACATGGTTACATAAGCAAACAGTTACATATATTCAGCAAATTTACAGTACAGAGTAATCAGAGCTGACATTGTTTGTGTAACAGCATCTAACCTTTCCCCTCAACAACCAGTCCTAACGATGGTTCCTGTCATACATCCCACTAGTACTTGGAATCGCCCGACATCTTTGAACACAATTTCTTTGTGTTCAGTGCAGTCTACAGCTGCCCTGTTGGACGGTAGATGCTGACGATATGATTATACGTCAGATATTTCTATACATGCAAGCCTACCGGATTCCGACATCATTCAGATCGTATCTCAGTCACCAATAGTATTTAATCATGCTTCACACCAGTAGTCGAAGTGTACGAAAAGAAGTAGTGGAACTATGTTTCCTACAGGCCTGCACCGCTCCCCACAAACCCAATCGCCATGGCCCCTCGCATGCACAATATAAACCCCAAAACACATGTGCCTGCTGTTTAAGGGAATGTGAAATAAGTGGGCGACACCCTCTTTTTTGTACAGGGGGCCTGACTCTAGAGGGTAGAGAATACAATGAGAGAAAATAGAGTCAAAGGCTACCCTAAACTGAAGCGTGACACAGGGTCACGGAATTGCAGCAGAGCTAGGAGGTTACTAGCTCGAAAAGACGAATCACCTTAGGATGCAAAATTAGCAAAAAAAGAAGTTTTTTAATAAACTAGCACAGAAGACATATTTACAAAAAGTGCCACAGCACAAAAGATATGCAACGTTGAGCATATTGTAGTCAGCATAGTAGTGGGCTAGTAGGCAGTGTGACAATTTATTACATGTATTGTTTTAAGATAACAATACGTTAACATTGTTGACACACAGATAGGTGTTTCTAGTTCGGTATTTGATGGCAGATAGCAGTGGCTGTGTGAAGTGAGACAGCGCTGTTAGATGGTACTGAACGGTCTTCAGGACAGTAATGAGTGGTCAGGACGATGTTGAGTCGGATGTGCGTCCACCTAGAGTTGAAAGGGGACTGGGTTAATGGGGTGAAGGTGATGTCTGGTATTTAGAGAAAAACCTACAAAACCGCGGACCTACCATGTACAGGTAAGTAAGTAGACGCCTCGGTTTCTGTCCTGTTACACCAGTGTAGGAATCAAACGTCGCATATCTTTTGTGCTATTGCACTTTTTGTAAATATGTCTTCTGTGCTAGTTTATTAAAAAACTTCTTTTTTTGCTAATTTTGCATCCTAAGGTGATTTGTCTTTTCGAGCTAGTAACCTCCTAGCTCTGCTGCAATTCCGTGACCCTGTGTCACGCTTCAGTTTAGGGCAGCCTCTGACTCTATTTTCTCTCATTGTTTAAGGGAACGTCCAGTGCAGTGCACTGAAAGTGCAAGTTTCAACTTCTTCCTACACTTTTATTTTAAAACAAAACCATTCCGGAACGGTTTATTTTTAAAATAAAATTATAGGAACAGTAAAACTTAATTAAAAGAAGTATAGGAGCACCGCTCCCAACCGCTCCCACCCAATTCGACCACTGGTTCACACACATCACCTGCTAATTCCTTCTCTTTCATTAATCCGACGCCTCACAGGCCTGCTGCGTCTTTGCAGCATAAGAGCGAAGCAAGTCATGATGAAATATTACAGATAAAGTTAACAGCCATGAATATGACTATGACTACTTTATTCAAGCTGTTTGAATCACTTTATGCGAAAATCACACAACAAACACTCCAAATCCGGCAAATAGCAGATTGGATAACTAGTGAACAAAACCTTGAACACTCTGACAAAACAAGAAAAGGAGAATCTATGCAAACGCCCATGGGCGACCAACCCGTGTCTTTGGGAACTATTACTAATAAAACATCAGAGCAGTCAGCGCTACCATTGTTCCAACAAATGATTGTAACTGCTAGTGAGATATGTCGCGCTCAATCTGCAATAAAAAGCAATGCTTGCAGTTCCATGGCAGAAGATGATTTAGTAATAATTGACAATCCAGTAGTGCCTCAATCGTATGAAATGTGTGCGCGTAAAAACACGCGGCATAGAATTTTGAAAACCCATTAAAAATCTAACCAATTGCAAATCAGCAAAAACAACAAAAACATGAAGCTCATTCGATCTATATCGAACTCGACTTCCAAACGATTTATACGCACTATTACTGCCCCCAAAAACAAATCCCAAATATTAGCGCTCAAGTTGTTAAAAAATACAAAAACGTGCTGAAAAATAAAAATCATTTTTCAATGCAGAATGCAGATCGCACCCTTATTTCAGCACTGATGGAATAACCACAAATTAATATAGCCAGTTTTCAAGTAAAAAATTACTTTAAACCAAAACATTTAGAGAGTACTCACTCAAAGTCTTCCACAAACATTGACACCGAATCAGTTGAACAAAGACGGTCAGAAACAGTGAAGGCCGGTGATCTTTATTTAGCGACTCAATTTGAGGAAAATAAGACAGTGATGCAGAATAAGCAGTTTAATTAAATTGATCTGCATGATACTGCAGATTTAAGGCAATCTCAACCACCTAATGGTCCTGTATCTCTATCAGTTCCGTGGAATCAAAACCAGCATTATGATCAGATGCTGCTCACAGGAAACTGCATCCTTAACTCTCAAGGCAGGGTGAAATAAGTCCAAATCAATAACCTTGTTCAGTCGCAAACAGAGTGCGAACAATGAACAGATTTTAGTCGACACCTCGCAGGGGCCCAGTCAATACAGATATGCAGTCAATCAATGGTTATAGTCGGCAGTTTCCACTGCATACAAATATCAATGGTAAACCAGCTCTGTCCTCAAAGACTTTTTCTGACAACGGCCATAATCATCGAGCTGAGTCCAGACCATACTCACGACCACATCGCTTAATCATGAAATGTCGTGACATGCCATATCCCTATTTTGATCCCTGAAGGACAAGCATTATGAACATCTTTGAAGTCGAATTTCTAGACGAGAACAACTGTGAGGCTTTGGATTCCGACGAGAACAACTGTGAGGCTTTGGATTCCTTCAGGCCTGGTACTAAACACCATTTGGCAAGCCTTTGCTTTTGGTTTTGTAATCGCTTCAGAACCTCATAACAAAGATCACAAAGTGGTGAGATTCCAAATGAACAACTGTATCAAAGAAGGCCATAAATGTGTATGTCAAAGCACTCATTTGGCGCAGCAATGGTCTAAACATCAAGCATAACATCTTGAACCAAATAAAGGAAAAAACATCATAAGGGTAGGCAGCTGGAACACTCGCGGTCATGCTCATTTAATGGACTCTTCCTCTAATCAAATAGACAACTATGACATCATGATGCTTCAGGAGACTTGGCTTACAGATATTCCAATATGGGACAATCATAATATTGTGCTTTCACCTGTGAATAAGCCACCCAAAGGACGACCATCTTCGGGCCTCCTAGTAGCTGTAAAATCAAGCACTGGCTTAACCATCTCGCTGTGGGCTGCGCCCAGTAATTTTTAACAGTTGGTAAAAATGTCCTATCAAGATCGGATCATTGCATTGATTAAGGTGTATAGAAACCTGCCTGGCATTTCAGATGACACTTTTTTTTACTGCTTTGGAAAATCTCTTAAACATCATTATGATTGACCCTGATGTCACTAATACTATAGTGGCAGGTGATGTTAACCTGCGTTGCCTGTCCACCAGCAAACTTCTACCTATTGTAAGTGCCGCTAGATGGATCACTCTAATGAAGGAAAGGAACCTTTGAATTCTGAATGGATCGTTGTTAGGATATATTACACCCTATAGTCCCTGGCATAGAGCTGGACTGGAAAGCATAATAGATTACTTTTATGTAGATCATCATCTGTATATGATGGCTGATAGTTTTGAAATTAGTCAACAGCAGCACAGCAATCATGACATGCTTTCCCTTCAATGGTCTTCGGATACCTGGAGCCTCCCATTTGATAATCGATGGTATGAATCTCTGGTAAATGTCAACAATGCTAGAAATCACTTTCACTGGACTGCATGTAAACTAAATGACTTGAATGATATGATTTTACAAAATCAGGTTGCAACTCAAGAAGGGAGTTTAGATACTAAAAAATTTTACATACTGCTCTATATTTTTTTAGTTCGTCCTCTATAACATCTGATGTCAGGAATCAAAGAATTCTGCACTACTTTGATCTAGAATGAAAACAAAAGAAAGCAGCCCACTTCTCTACACTTTATGCTGACAACGACCTTGGTTCCTCACAATCGTCACCCTCCCCTTGCAACTTATGGCAGCTTCATACCTCTGAGGAAGACGTGGAATATTACATCAACAAATCAAGTGGTTCTAGAGCACCGGGACCCGATGGTCTAAGCAATGCCATGCTTAAAGCCAATTCAAAGATTTACAGGCCGATTCATGGAATAATTAGCGCGGCGCAAGTGGCCAAAAATGTGCGATTCGCAGTGGAATAGCGAAAATCACAGTGCAAGTGCGAAAATCGCACGAAAAGCAGCGCACATCGATTCATGGAAGGCCGTGCGCGAGAAAACCATCGGATGTGCGCTAAAAAAGTGCGCGGCGCACGTTGGCGCACAAGCCATCTAACGGCGTGCGCCAGGTCACAGCGAAAATCGCACAGGCCACAGCGAAAATCGCACATAGCGCAGCGCACCCAACAAAAGTAGGCGGAACACGGGGCGTAACACTCGGAATGGGGACAACTTGCCAAAATGTGGGCGTCACGGGGGAAGTACAGGGTGCAAGTGCGCGGAACGCCGACACGCTCGCCTACAACCCGTATTCATGGAATCGAATAGGGCAAAAAAGCGCACGGTCAAACCAGAGCACAGGCACAAACACGATCGCCACAAGAAAGCAGGCGGTAGCGTCTCTGCGCCTGTAATAAATGTGCGCTAAAAGGTGCGCCAACAAATAGCACCTATATACAGCCATGATGAATGTCCTATACTGTGGCCCTCCAGGACAAATGACGTGCAAAGGGGTACCCACAAACACGGACACCCGCTGACTGAAAAATAACGTGTGCGTGTATTCCGGGGTGCTCGGGAAGTCTCACACGCGATTTGGGAAGGTACGTGGATTTGAGGGGTGCGCGGGAAGTTCCACACGCGATTTGGCCGGGTACGTGCGCGGGAATTTCCACACGCGATTTGTCTGGGTACGTGGATCTCAGGGGTGTGCAGGAAGTCACACACGCGATTTGGCAGGGTACGTGGATTTCAGGGGCGCGCGGAAAGTTCCACATGCGATTTGGCCGGGTACGCGCGCGGGAATTTCCACACGCGATTTGTCTGGGTACGTGGATCTCAGGGGTGCGCGGGAAGTCTCACACGCGATTTGGCAGGGTACGTGGATTTCAGGGGTGCGCGGGAAGTTCCACACGCGATTTGGCCGGGTACGTGCGCGGGAATTTCCACACGCGATTTGTCTGGGTACGTGGATCTCAGGGGTGCGCGGGAAGTCTCACACGCGATTTGGCAGGGTACGTGGATTTCAGGGGTGCGCGGGAAGTTCCACACGCGATTTGGCCGGGTACGTGCGCGGGAATTTCCACACGCGATTTGTCTGGGTACGTGGATCTCAGGGGTGCGCGGGAAGTCTCACACGCGATTTGGCAGGGTACGTGGATTTCAGGGGTGCGCGGAAAGTACCACACGCGATTTGGCCGGGTACGTGCACGGGAATTTCCACACGCGACTTTGCTGGGTACGTGGATCTCAGGGGTGCGCGGGAAGTCCCACACGCGATTTGGCAGGGTACGTGCGCGTGAATTTCCACACGCGATTTGGCTGGGTACGTGTATGACAGGGGTACGCGGGAAATTCTACACGCGATTTGGCTGTGTGCTCCCAGGTATTCCCTGTACACCCTCCACGGCCCCTGCAGGCAGCCGACACCACAGGGGACTACCCTGCACACCTGCTCATGTCACCCAGCACCCCCATCCCCCAGCAGTGCAGGGGCAGCCTCCACCAGGCCCCCACTCATGTCTCCCACCACCCCCACCCCCCAGCATCCAGGGGCAGCCTCCACCAGGCCCCCACTCATGTCTCCCACCACCCCTACCCCCCAGCAACCAGGGGCAGCCTCCACCAGACCCCACTCATGTCTCCCACCACCCCCACCCCCCAGCAGTGCAGGGGCAGCCTCCACCAGGCCCGCACTCATGTCTCCCACCACCCCCACCCCCCAGCATCCAGGGGCACCCTCCAACAGGCCCCCACTCATGTCCCCCTGCACCCCCACCCCCCAGCAGTGCAGGGGCACCCTCCACCAGGCCCCCACTCATGTCTCCCACCATCCCCCACCCCCCAGCATCCAGGGGCACCCTCCACCAGGCCCCCACTCATGTCTCCCACCACCCCCACCCCCAGCAGTGCAGGGGCACCCTCCACCAGGCCCCCACTCATGACCCCCTGCGCCCCCACCCCCCAGCATCCAGGGGCACCCTCCACCAGGCCCCCACTCATGTCTCCCACCACCTCCACCCCCCAGCATCCAGGGGCACCCTCCACCAGGCCCCCACTCATGTCCCCCTGCACCCAGGTCCTCACAATCCCCAATCATGTGCGTTATGGTCAGCCTCCACAGCCAAAAGGCCCTACCAAGTAACCCATTCACCCACATGGAAATGGAAATTACATGTTACACCCCAATGTTCATAAAGCAAATGAACCCATGTTCATCACACACAATGGTTGCAAATGAATGGGAAAACACCCAACATGACATGCATGAAACCAATGAGATGATACCACACAGTGAAGTATGAAAACAAAATTGTATTAAAAAAAATTGAATGCAAATGAAATGAAACAAACTACAATGGCAATGAAAAAAAGATAAGCTGCATGTCCGTCCAAAAAAATCAAAACTACAAATCCAAATCCAAAAAAATGTTGTTCAAAGTCACATTAAAAATAAAATCATTCCGAGAGATAAAAATAAATGCAAAGACCATTGCTCCATGGAGAATAAATCAAAAATAAAAAAATAAAACAATCCAATGAAGAACTATGTACAAAACATCCAAGGGTCCATGAGCCCAACTGAACAAAGGAAACCTAAAAAAAACCCTAACTAAAATGCAACTATAAACAAAAAGTGTAGCAGTGTCCGTCGACTCCAAATCATAAGAAGAAACAAATGAAACCTAAAACTAAAGAACTATATACAAAGGCGGCGGGCAAGTCCAGCGGCTCACTCCGTGGTGTTCCGGGCCAGGGCATCATCAAACTCCTCGTCTATGTCCCGGAGGCGGTCCTGTTCCATGGCCCCGAGGGTCCGCAGGGACGACGCCATCTGCTCCTCCAACCCCCTGCGGATTGCCTCGAGGCACTCGGCCCGCCTCAGGGCCCTCCGCATGGAGTTCTCCGCCCTGACCATCGTGAGCCGTGCCTCTTCCGCCCGCCACCGCTCCGCACCTATCTGCTGGCCCAACCGCAGCCACACGGAAGACACTTCCTGTCCTGGGTCCTCCTGCCCTCCGGCCGATGCCTGCCCCTCCGATGTTGATGGCCCCGAGCCATGATGCCTCCCACGTTGACTCTGCTGCTGCCTCCGACGCAACTGCCTCTGCCAGCACGACGGCATCCAGGCTGATGGAATCCACCGACGCCGTCGTGCACATGCCCTGCCTGATGATGCCGGCACATCCTCCATCTGCTGGGGTACAGTTGCTGTGGTGTCCACCCCTGCTGGACCTCCGACTCCCGACTGTGGCAGGGATGGGATCCCCACCGAGCTGGCTGCATTGGTCAGGGCAGGTCCACAGGGGGCCCTGGTGACATCTGGGCCGGAAGACGGCAAGGAGAACGACCGGCGTATAGCCTCCACAGAGGAGGAGAGGGCCGCCAGATTGGCCGACACATGCAGGAAACCCCCGAACATGGAAGATCCCAATTGGACCACGTCGGCACGGTGCTCTTCGTGATGATGTGCGTGCTCCTCCCGGGAAGCACGCACGTCATCACGAATTGCACCCGCGCGCATCGCGACCCCAATCAGGACCTTCTCCATACGGACACGGGTCCCCTCGTCCGCAGGTGGAGGGGAGTCAGGTGACATGGACATACCCTCTACCTGCTGACGGGCCTGGGACGGGGCATCCATGCTGGTGTATGGTGGTGCACTCACAGGGTCAGGGACAGCGACATGCACAGGCCCCTCCACGGTGACCTGTGCTGCCTCCTGCCCCTGCCCCTGGACTGCACCACTTGCACCAGCAGGGATGCCCCCACCAGGCCCCATGTGTGCCTCAGTGGGGGCCTCCTCCTCCTCTGTGGAAACCACCAACCTGGATGGCTCCTCACCGTCTTCCGGCATAGCAGGCCCCTGTGGGGGCTCACCCACCCCTTCCGCTGCAGCCGTGGGGGCATCCCCGCCGCCTTGCTCCACAGCGCCGTCTCCGCCCTCTTCTTCACTAGCTGCTGCGTAGAGGGAGACATAGAACACAAGCATCAGGGTACTGTTCAATGGTCCCCTAGACAGGAAGCAATAGCAGATGAGTACCACTGTCAAAGTACACTTCCATCATGTCCCTCCACAACACATGGGTCAGTCCAGGCAAAACACACACAGTAACAGGCATGGTGCATGCCATGGACATTTCCATACATGTCCAATGGACTCTTGAAACACACAATGATATTGAACTCACATGCATCATGGGTCATGCCTATCACATGCACACACTTCACCTCAGTCACATCCATCTGGCCTCATACACCCCAAACACAGCGGATACAAGGGTAACTAGGCTGCATCAGTGAATCTGTGCATTGTCACACACATGTGTCATGCATCCATGGCATTCACAAGTCACAGACACGCAGGTCAGGCACACAGACATGGATACCATATATGTACCTGGCATCAGCACCCATCCCTCACCCCCACCCATGTCCAGGAACAGAGACTGGCATGCTCTCATGTGTAAAATCTGCATAGGGCTCCCCATGTGGCATTTAAACACATGCAATAACCATGTGGTTCACACATCACTGGTCGCACATGCATTACCATGATGTCCCTGCTAACATACATGCATACATGGCCTATGTCACACATACAGGCAAGTATCAGACAACCAGCACACCGCAACATGCCCTGTCTCACACAGCAATGCTTGGACACTTACCGCTCAACTCCAGACGGGTCTCCCTCTCAAGGATCTGGGCGTGGAGCGCTGGGCGTACGCGTTCCAGGACCCTCATCTGGATGGAACTCATGCGGCCCCGGCCCCCCTTCACGAGGCGCCGGGCCTTCACGAGGGTCCTGGACCTCAAGTCCTCCCAGCGCTTCTTGATCTTCTGGACGTCGAGGGTTGCCACCCCCTCCGCGTTGATGGCAACCACACAGTCGGCCCAGATCCTCTCCCGTCCTTCCTTGCTGGCGCGGGACGATCCAAAGAGGGCATCATACTGCCCCAGGACATGCTCCACCAGGACACCAACTTCGGTGGCAGTGAAGCTGGTGCCCCTCTGCCCCTCTGGCCTGGGGTTGCCACTGGTGCCAGATGTGGAAGTGCCCGACATGGCAACCCCAGAGGCAGGAGTGGGTGGGCAACTGGGTCCTGGGGCTGGGCTGTGGAGCGATGTTATCCCAGTCGGGAGTCTTCAGTTCCAGCAGGGGTGGACACAGCAACTGGACCCCTGCAGATGGCTGATGTGCAGGCACCAAATGGCAGGGCACGGTGGCAGCAGGCAGGCAGGCAGGCAGGCAGCAGATGGCACGTGGGAGGCTGCTCGGGGCACTGGGGGGCAGTAATTCGGCCTTCTGGGCAGGAGCGTGGTCTTCCGTGTGTTTTCGCGTGGCCAGCTTGATACGGAGTGATTTGGCATGTGAAAATCCTGCACGTCAGCGTGAAATTTCAGGAAAGGCCCTTAGCGCGTAAGAGCGTCAGCACGCATACGCGATTCTATTGGACCAAAGGCCCTCAGCGCGTAAGCGCGTCTGTGACGTGACCCGCACAAGTGTTACCCTCATAGCACGTGATGACGGAGCACACGTGGAAAGACTGCACGTCAGAGTGTCATCGCGTGTAATTGGACAAATGTGTGTGTACACGCGATTGGCCTATGTACGTGTATTTCAGGGGTGCGCGGGCACTTACACACGCGAGTACATCAGCGCATGTGTATACCGGGGTGCGCGGGAATTTCCACACGCTATTGGCCTGGGTACTGGATTTCAGGGGTGCGCGGGAAGTTTCACACGCGAGTACATCAGCGCACGTGTATACGGGGGTGCGCGGGAATTTCCACACGCTATTGGCCTGGGTACTGGATTTCAGGGGTGCGCGGGAAGTTTCACACGCTCGCCTACAACACGCGCAAAGAAACACGTACGCCAGTAGGAAGCAGGCATACGTCGACCCGCGACGCATACATTTGCGCGCAAACAAAATAACAAGCTCAGACGCCAGGATGAATATACCGTTCCTAGCAGCAGTGGCCGTGGGCTACCAAAGGAGGAGGAGGAGGATAGTCAGGGCCAGAATATTCACACCCAGAACCAGCCTTTTCGGGATGCCTGATGGCCAGGTGTATGGGAGGTACAGGTTTCCACCACACATAATACTGGACCTGGTGAGTGAGTGGGAGGATGACCTCACATCACCCACCCTGTGCTCCCAAGCACTCAGCCCCCTGGAGAAGGTCCTCAATGTACTGCACTTCTTAGCCACTGGATCATTTCAGCGGACAAGTCCCATAGTGGGTGGGGTGTCACAGGCCACGCAGTCACGCTGCCTACACCAGGTCTTGAACATCATCACTGCATGCCCATCAGTCCGCAGGCACATATACCTGCCCAGAACACCTGCAGAAAGGCATGCTGCCGCCCTGGATTTTTACGGTGTGGCACGATTCCCCAAAGTGCTAGGTGCCATCGACTGCACCCATGTGGCTCTACGTCCCCCCAGGGCAGCTGAGCACATCTATAGGAACCGCAAGCACTGGCATTCCATCAACGTGCAGGTAGTATGTAATGCCAAGGGAATCATCACCTCAGTATATGCCAACTATCCCGGGTCCACCCACGACAGCTTCATTTACCGAATGTCCACCCTAAGCCGGGACCTAGAAGCTGGGCGGCATGGCGATACATGGCTGATTGGTGAGTATGAATGCCACTGCACATGCTGCGCATGGGAGGGGAAAGGGCACGGGGGAGGCAGCCCGTACACAGCTAGTGGCTAATTACTTCACCTAGAAATCACACCCCTGTGGAGTGCACACTGCCCTGGCACATACCATCTGACAATCAATGATGCTCAGTAGCAAGGTCACAACCCCACCAATGATACCAATCACCACCTCCTCAGGGGACAGTGCCTACCCTCTCAGCCCCCACATGATGACGCCAATTCGGAACCCCACCACGCCACCCGAGGTAAGATATAACACAGCCCACATTGCAACCCGGGGCATAGTGGAGCGCACATTCGGAGTGCTTAAGTCACGCTTTCGCTCCTTGACCGTTCTGGCGGGCAGCTGTTATACGCTCCCCCAATAGTGTGCAGGATCATAATGGCAGCATGTGTCCTGCACAACTTTGCAACACGCCGGGGCCTGGCCGTGGACATGGTGGTGGCCCCACATCCCCAACCACATGCACGGCCGCTGCGCATGGGAGGGGAAAGGGCACGGGGGAGGCAGCCCGTACACAGCTAGTGGCTAATTACTTCACCTAGAAATCACACCCCTGTGGAGTGCACACTGCCCTGGCACATACCATCTGACAATCAATGATGACTCAACCTGACACTGATCCTGAATGTCTGGAGAATCAACCGTCAAAACCATATCAGCCTGAGATTGTTCACCTGGAAGTGTTACAATGTGTGCATCCCTACCTACACAGACACCACCAATGCAGTTTTGTGAAAAAACACATTCAAGCAGCTAAAATGAATACCCACTTGCAAAATGCAACATGAGGACATTGCCATGTCACCCAACCCATCCCCAGCACCGCCACACTACACACCGTGCCATGTCATGCTGTGTGCAGGTAAACAAAGTAATCCCCACAACATGACACAAGTGTCACAATGTACAGTGTCCCTAATTGAAACTCGTGACACCTGAAATGCTCACAGTAATGCAGGACCAACAACACACTTGAGCAGGTATTTAGCAATAACACTTATCAGCCACTGACCCTCAAAACTACCATTAACATGACATTACGAATGTAAGGAATTAGTAGTCTCACCACCTGGAAATGCCTGCACTCCCACCACTTCCAACTGTACAGTGTTGCCGCCATGTAGAGTTGTTGGTGCACTGCTGCCAACATGGACCCCATCTCCAAAGTAGAGGGCCTTGTGTAGACAAGAGGAAAGGACCTGCAAATTAGGAGGTAGACACGGATGATGAGTTACACATCAATGCAACATGCAGTGTACAACACAACAGCAATATGCACTAGGAATGTATACACAGTATTGACTACACTACCCACACATGTAGTGGGAATCCAATGTCACCATGTACGTCAATGTCACTTGGGCACACCCTTTGCAAGCCCATGGAAACGGGAAGCAGGAGGGGTGTGTGTGACAAAAACCCAAGCATCTGAACCAAATACATGACAAGCCTGCATGTGCCCAGCCACAATGCAGCGTATGCCCACAGGAGCCACGGAAGGCAACACATTGTCCCAAAAAAAAAAAAAGAAAGAAAAAAAAATAAAATAAAGAAAATCAAAAATGGCCATTAATGGGCCCGGTGGGGTTGGGGAGGCCACCCAGGAGGTGCGAGGACAGGGTGCACACCAAAACCCACCTGTGTGGATCTTGGGAAAAAAAACACCTCCATGGGCTCATGGCCCACACGGCTACCCTATTGTGGGAGTATCACTGCTGTCGCTATTATCACCCTGTGCAGCTGCATCCGGAGGTGGTTGCACTATGGGAGGCAGCCCACGCAAGGCCCTAGTCTGTTCCTCCATGGCTGCAAGCATGCGGGTGTGGTAGGTCTCGTTCTGGAGGATGAGTGTGCGGAGGTCCCCATGCAACAACTCACGGGATGCCCGGACCTCCGCCCTAGTTGCCTGCATTTCAGCTGAGAGCGTACGGGTGAGACGCTCCAGCTGCTGTTCTGTCCTTCGGTTTGTTGAAGCCTCAAGCTCAACAAGAGTCGTCCTGAGGTGAAGGAGCTCCTGCCTCAGGGCTTCCCTGTGGCCCTGGGACTCTATGGAGATGGCTTCCTGCAGAGTCGCCATTGCCGCCCGCCTGTCCCTGTTGGACGCCAACATGTCCTCCCTGTGTAACTGGCAGATGGAGTCGGTTGCCTGCTGTAGTCGCTCCATCAGCCTTTCGGGGGGGACAATGGAAGTGGCCACCCTATCCATGGCCTGAGCCATGATCTCTGATGATGCTCCCTGTTGGGTTGCCATACCATAAATGGATTGCTCCCATGCGGTATTTCCAGGTGGCGTATGGCCACCACGTCGGCGGGCACCACACCTGTCTGGGGCAAGGCGAACTGCGCCTTGCTGTGCCGGCACTGCCTGAGGCTGCAGGACTGCATTCCCCCTCTGATCTGCTGGCCCAGGAACAGGATCAGATGTCGCGGAGTGTGACCCTGCATCCGTAACCACCAAAGGCGTAGCTGCCAACACTGACATCCCCATTGAGGGTTCTGACCCTGGTGCAGGTGGGTGGGACAGAACAGAATCCCTCCCAGGAACACTAACCTGCGACGGCACGTAGGTCTCATCATCCGAATCAACACCTGAGTACAGCTCGGGGGAGGTGCAGCCAGAGACACCCCTTGAGAGCACGACCTGCAGCAGTTGTGGGTTCTCACCCACCACCACACCACGTCCCTCACTGGTGGTCGGTCGGCCCTCGGACCCCTCCTGGGTCTGCACCATCTCCACAACCCCAGCAGTATCAGGTGCGTCTTCCCCTACAAAGACATAAAAGAAAACAAATGGAAACAGGCATTAGCACCATGGCACACAATGAGGGCTGAGAAGCAAGAGAACCAGTACTTGATTGACACATGTCCCACATGACTAAAACCCTCCCATGCATGCACCCTCACTGCGTATGAAGGGCAGGCAAATGGCTCACACTGATGACACCAAGATGGAAGATGAACACATTTTCTGCATGCTGCCTGGCAGTGGCATCACACATTGGCCTGTGATTGCCAGGTGAAATACACATGCCATCACACAGATGGCATGTACCATTGCTATTGAGTGAAGATGGAGAGGAGGGCAGCACTTATTCATTCAGTCCAGTTCCCGCATGTAATAGCTTTTCTAATTCAAACAGGTCTGATTTTTCACCTGGAGCTGCCAGTCCAAAATGGTCCGATTGCACAGGGACATGTGTGAACAAATGATATCCACTTAACAAAGTCACTCCACTTTACCATAGCCATGTCAGACATGTGACTACAGGACTGAGAAATGCCTAGTAAAAGTGGTGGAATGCAAACAATCTGCCTGAATTAACAGATAAAAATAAGCAAAAATGTTGTGGCAAGGTGACACTTCAAGGGAAACTGGCGTGCTGTTGGCCTAGATGTCTACTGTTGGCAGAAGGGATACTGCTATGGCCAAATGCTGCTGCGCAGATGTATTGCATGAAGCACATGGGTGACCCAACCGACTCAGGCGCACACACCCTCACCTGGCACACAAACAGAAGCCCTCACACACACACCATGCACATGGATGAAACACACATGCATGTGCACTCACCGGACAATGCCTCATAATCAGGCAGATTTCCCACGCCTTGGATCTGTTCCTCCGTGACGTAGGTCCCAGCGACTGACTCATGTGGAGTGAGTTCCATGTCTTCTACTGGAGACCCACCTCCAGTCACTAGAGTTGAGGCATGACTTGAGGCCAGCTTATTCTTTGCCCTGCGCTTTAGGTCATTCCAGCGCTTATAGCAATCACTGGCTGTGCGCCCTTACGATTCCAAGGGCACTTACGATGTCCGCAACGGTCTGCCAGTGTGCCTGGCGTTGTGCAGGTGTGGTCTTGGATCCTGCAACAATGACCATCTCGTTATCATGTGCGGACACATACTCGACAAGTGCATTCAGTTCGGCATCCGTGAAGCTGGGCTTTCTCGACGGGCCGGACTGTGTAGCCGTGTCTGGGGCATCAGCCTGTGCCGGACGAGCACTCTTCCTCTTCCGCTTGGAAGGTGGTGGTGATCCTGAGTGTCCTGCGCCGCTCTGGACACTAGGGGCAGGAGCCCTGGTGGACTCTGTATCAGGAGTGTGGGATTGCACACTCAGAATGGGAGTTGGTGCAGGCATTGGCTCAAGTGTAATGGTGTCAGGGGGAATGTCAGCAGGATGGACTAGGACCGACACTGTCCTGGCTGGGTGTGTGAGAGCTGGGGTGGATGGAGCCGCAGCTGCCCCTGCAGCCTCTCCACGCTGCCTACTTGGGGCAGCAGATGACCTTGCTGCCCCTGATCCACGTGGCCTGATGACATCAACGTGCACCAGCGCACGTGTCATAGGCCTGCTGACCTGGAAGTCAGCCATGGAGTCAGCCAGGTCTGGTGCCACAATGGGCTGGTCCAACAAGGGCTGAGCATGGATGGTGTCAGCCACATCAGCCTCAACCAGGGGGGGGGATTATGGGTGCCCTTGACTGGTCCTCCACACATGGGGGGACAGGGTCACCCTGTAAGTAACGACCACGTCCCCTACCGGATCCACCACGGCCACCACTTGTGGCTCGTCCACCTTTGCCACCCTTACGGAATCCTCGCCTCCCAACCATGGCACTGATGTTAATGTGCGTATGGCAGTGGCTGTAAACTATTGTCCTGGGCAATTGGGGGTCAAAGGGGTTGGGTACCAGATGGTAATTGTACCCTAGTGCTCTAGCAAGGCTGAATGTGACCCCTGGGGAAAGATGATGGGTCACGCAACGCACAGGAAGTCCAAAAAAGGGAGATGACGTGCACGCAACCCCTCCTAGACCACGTGTGCGGAAAAAATAACCTGCACTATGCTGTGGCACCCAGTAACACAAGAATGAACGTATGCGTGTCACACGCAGCCTAGAATGACCTCTGAAGGGGTAGGCTACACACGGGGCAAGCACAGATATTAGATACTTGCGTGACTCACCGTCTGCCAGGAAAAAGAGCGTGAAAAAGAAGCGCGTTTGGTTGGCAACACCCCCGCCAAAAGAAGATTTGTACGCTGTCTGAGGAGACTGGACAACAGTAGAAGGGAACACTGTTTGAGGGAACAGGCCCAGGAAAACCAGAAAAAGAGAAAAAAGAGAAAAAGCTGTCAGAGGTAACAGGGAGTACGAACCTGAAACGCTGTGAAGTAAATCGCGTGTGAAACGACAAGAAGTACAGAATTCACCAACTCGCTCTCCACGAAAAGCACGTACAAGGAAATGGTGTTCTACATATACCTTTTATGCAGGCCCACACGTCCAGCGTCACTTACGCGGCATGTATGCGCTAGGGCCATTTCCACCAATTACACGCTTTGTCATTTCTGCGTGTATGGCCATTTCCACCAATTACACGCTTTGTCACTTCCGCGTGTACGCGCTAAGGCCATTTCCACCAATTACACGCTTTGTCACTTCTGCGTGTAGGGCCATTTCCACCAATTACACGCTTTGTCACTTCCGCGTGTATGCGCTAAGGCCATTTCCACCAATTACACGCTTTGCCACTTCTGCGTGTAGGGCCATTTCCACCAATTACATGCTTTGTCACTTCTGCGTGTAGGGCCATTTCCACCAATTACACGGTTTGTCACTTCCGTGTGTACGCGCTAAGGCCATTTCCACCAATTACACGCTTTGACACTCGGATGTGTCTTTCAATTTTTAACACGCAACATTTCCAACGTGTGCCCTATTCAACGTGCACGTGACTTCATAGACGCGCATACGCTGGTGGCCTTTGGGCCAATGAATGTACAGTGTGCTGACGCGTTTACGCGCTAAGGGCCTTTCCTCGAATTACACGCAGACGTGTTGGATTTTCACGTGCAAAATCACTCCGTATCAAGCTGGCCACGCGTTCACACACGGAAGACCACGCTCCTGCCCAGAAGGCCGAATTACTGCCCCCCAGAGCCCTGAGCACGCTCCCACCTGCCATCTGCTGCTGCCTGACTGCCTGCTGCCCACGTGCCCTGCCATTTGCTGCCTGCACATCAGCCAGGGGTGCTGTTGCTGTGACCACCCCTGCTGGAACCGAAGACTCCCGACTGCTTTTCCATCGCCCCACAGCCCAGCCCCAGGACCCAGTTGCCCACCCACTCCTGCCTCTGGGGTTGCCATGTCAGGCACTGCAACATCTGGCACCAGTGGCAACCCCCGGCCAAGGAGGCAGAGGGGCACCAGCTTCACTGCCACCGAAGTTGGTGTCCTGGTGGAGCATGTCCTGGGGCAGTATGATGCCCTCTTCGGAAGGTTGCGCGCCGACAAGGAAGGACGGACTCGGATCTGGATGGACATCGTGACTGCCATCAACGCGGAGGAGGTGGCAGTCCGTGACTACGAACGTGTCAGGAAGCGCTGGGAGGACTTCAGGTCCAGGACCCTCAACAAGGCCCGGCGCCTCCTGAAGGCAGCGGATGCTAACGGGCGCCGGGGCCACTTGTCGGAAGATCAGATGAGGGTCCTGGAACGCATATCCCCAGCGCTCCACATCCAGGTCCTTGAGAAGCAGACCCGTCTGGAGTCGAGCGGTAAGTGTACATGCATGCTGATTGTAAGCTGTGCGTGTGGTGGTGTGCCAGGAGTGTGCAGGTTGAACATGTATTTTTATGTGGCCAAGTAGGGGGGGTGTACAGGGCCGTGAGGGTGACACATGCGAGGGGTTTCATGTGTGACACATGGATGGTGCTTGTGTGTGTGGGCTTGCATGGCACATGATGTGGAGGAATGATTGTCAGGTGTGACATGGATGTCGATCAAAACACTGCGACAGTTGGCAGAGGTGTACACATGCATGCAAGTTTGGTGTTTTGTGTGCATGTGTAGTGTACTCCCTATGTTGCATGTGATGTGTGGATGACCTTTGGCTGCTCATGCTGTTGTATGTGAATGGATGGTGCTGGCTGTTGCAATATGGCTGTGGTATGGCTCATGTGTGCAAGTTGAAATGACATGTGTGTTGGGGATTGTGATGCCATGTCTGAGGTTTACCATTGCCACTCATGTATAACTGTCATGTGTGTATGAGTCCATTTTACAGTGCCCTGATGCCTGTGTTTTCTTTCTCCCTGTCTGCAGCGTCAACTGATGAAGAGGGCGGAGAAGGTGCTGTGGAGCACAGCGGCAGGGGTCGCACCAGCAAGGCCCGGATCCTCTCCCAGGTTGTGATCTCGTTGGGGAGTGAGGAGTCCGGTGCCGCGTCCCAGGCCGCAGCTGCCGAGGGGAGGTCCAAGAGGCGGAGGTTGGAGTTGGACTCCTCGGCAGCAGAAGGGGCAGCTGGGACCCCACAGGGCCCAACGGAGGAAGATGGCACGGAGTCATCCAGGTTGGTGGGGGGTTTGGTGGAGGAGGAGGCCGTGCAAGCGACAGTGGCGGGGTCTGGAGGTGGGGATTCCACTGGTCCTAGTGGTGCAGTGCAGGATCAGGGACAGGAGGCAGCACAGGCCGCCGCGGAGGTGCCTGTGTGCAATCCTGTCTCTGCTCCTGCCACTGCATCATCTTGCACCAGCGGGGATGCCTACCTCCAGACCCGTTCTCAGGGAGAGGATTGGCTTACAGCACCTGGCCTTCCTCTCCCTGCGGATGTGGCTATCCTGCACCAGGTTGAGCCTGTCCAGTGTGGGGTGGCGTTGCGTCAACGGGCCATGCGAGCTGACCTGCAGTCTTTTCATGATGAGTCTGCACGTCTTCTCGCATGGCTCGTTGACCGCGTTGACCCACTGGGACAGCTCACCAGGGCTGGATTCCTCCGTTTCCTGGACCTTGTTTCGACCCCCTTCTCCACAGAACCCCCTATGCCCCAGTCGTCCTCCATGCCATCTTCTGACCCATGTGTCACCTGGGTGCCCTGTGGAGCTGCCTCCGACCGTGCGGCCAGGCTGGTGGACAACAGATCCCTGCCACAGTCGGGAGTCGGACGTCCAGCAGGGGTGGCCACATCAACGACTGCACCCCAGTTGGAGGAGGATGTGCAGGCACCATCGGACAGGGCACATGGACAGCAGCAGCTGCAGCAGCAGGAGGCTGTAGGTGGGAGCCACGATAGCTCGGGGCCTTCAACATCGGAGGGGCAGGCATCGGCTGGAGGGCAGGAGGACCCTGGATGGGAAGAGTCTTCCGTGTGGCAGCGGTTGGGCCACGCCATAGATGCGGAGCGGCGGCGGGCGGAAGAGGCGCGGCTCACGATGGTCAGGGCGGAGAACTCCATGCGAGGGCCCCCGAGGCGGGCCGAGTGCCTCGAGGCAATCCGCAGGCAGTTGGAGGTGAACATGTCGGCGTCCCTGCGGACCCTCGGGGCCATGGAACAGGACCGCCCCCGGGACATAGACGAGGAGTTCGATGATGCCCTGGCTCGGAACACCACTAAGTGAGCCGCTGGACTGGCCCGCCGCCATTGTATATAGTTATTTAGTGATAGGTTTCCTTTATGGTTTATTTTTATTTGGAGTCGACGGACACTGCTCCACCTGTTGTATATAGTTCCATTTTAGATAGGTTTTTTGGTAGGTTTCATTTCTTCTCTTGGGATGATGGACCCTGAATACTTTGTACATAGTTGGACTTTGGATTTGGATATTTTTTTTACTATGAATATTTTTTCCCATGGAGCAATGGTTTTCTATTTCTTTTTTCCCTTCATTTCCTTTTCATGGACTTGAACTTTGGAAGATATTTTTTTGGATTATCATTTATTGATTTTAATTTGAAAAGGGACAGCCAGCTTAATTTTGTTATTTTTTTACTTGTGTATTTTGGTTAATTTTGATTGCCATTGCTGTTGTTTTTAATACATTATTTGGATTTTTTCATTCTTCAATGTGTGGTTTCATCTCATTGTTTTCATGCATGTCATGATATGGGTTTTCAGGTTCACTTGCAACCATTGTGTGTGTGTGAGACACATGTGTTGATTTACATTGTTTCCATTAGAGTAGTATCATGGGCACATGTAATACTTGGTTGTGTCTTTGGGCTGTGGTGGCTGGCCATGAGGCACATGCTTGAGGATTGTCAGGGCCTGTGGGCAGGGGGACATGAGTGGGGGCCTGGCGGAGGCTGCCCATGGTGAGTGGGGGGTGGGGGTGGTGGGAGACATGGGTGGGGGCCTTGTGGAAGGTGCCCCACACTGCTGGGGGGTTGGGGGTGGTGGGAGACATGAGTGGGGGCCTGGCGGAGGCTGCCCATGGTGGGTGGGGGGTGGGGGTGGTGGGAGACATGGGTGGGGGCCTGGTGGAGGGTGCCCCTGCACTGCTGGGGGGGTGGGGGTGGTGGGAGACATGAGTGTGGGCCTGGCGGGGGCTGCCCATGGTGGCTGGGGGGTGGGGTGATGGTAGACACGGGTGGGAGCCTGGTGGAGGGTGCCCCTGCACTGCTGGGGGGTGGGGGTGGGTGGGAGACATGAGTGGGGGCCTGATGGAGGGTGCCCCACACTGCTGGGGGGGTGGGGGTGACGGAGACATGAGTGGGGGCCTGGCGGAGGGTGCCCCTGCACTACTGGGGGGTGGGGGTGGTGGGAGACATGAGTGGGGGCCAAGCGGGGAATGCCCATGATGGGTGGGGGGTGGGGGTGGTGGGAGACATGGGTGGGGGCCTGGTGGAGGGTGCCCCTGCACTACTGGGGAGGTGGGGGTCGTGGGAGACATGAGTGGGGGCCTGGCGGAGGCTGCCCATGGTGGGTGGGGGGTGGGGGTGGTGGGAGACACGGGTCGGGGCATGGTGGAGGGTGCCCCTGCACTGCTGTGGGTGTGGGGGTGGTGGGAGACATGAGTGGGGGCCTGGTGGAGGGTGCCCCACACTGCTGGGGGGGTGGGGGTGGTGGGAGACATGAGTGGGGGCCTGGCGGAGAGTGCACCTGCACTGCTGGGGGGTGGGGGTGGGTGGGAGACATGAGTGGGGGCCTGGTGGAGGGTGCCCCACACTGCTGGGGGGGTGGGAGTGGTGGGAGACATGAGTGGGGGCCTGGCGGGGGCTGCCCATGGTGGGTGGGGGGTGGGGGTGGTGTCAGACATGGGTGGGGGCCTGGTGGGGGGTGCCCCTGCACTGCTGGGGGGTGGGGGTGGTGGGAGACATGAGTGGGGGCCTGGCGGGGGCTGCCCATGGTGTCTGGGGGGTGGGGGGGTGGTAGACACGGGTGGGAGACTGGTGGAGGGTGCCCCTGCACTGCTGGGGGGTGGGGGTGGGTGGGAGACATGAGTGGGGGCCTGGTGGAGGGTGCCCCACACTGCTGGGGGGGTGGGGGTGGTGGGAGACATGAGTGGGGGCCTGGCGGAGGGTGTCCCTGCACTGCTGGGGGGTGGGGGTGGGTGGGAGACATGAGTGGGGGCCTGGTGGAGGGTGCCCCACACTGCTGGGGGGGTGGGGGTGGTGGGAGACATGAGTGGGGGGCTGGTGGAGGGTGCCCCTGGATGCTGGGGGGTGGGGGTGGTGGGAGACATGAGTGGGGGCCTGGCGGAGGGTGCCCCTGGATGCTGGGGAGTGGGGGTGGTGGGAGACATGAGTGGGGGCCTGGCGGGGGCTGCCCATGGTGGCTGGGGGGTGGTGGGGTGGTAGACACGGGTGGGAGCCTGGTTGAGGGTGCCCCTGCACTGCTGGGGGGTGGGGGTGGGTGGGAGACATGAGTGGGGGCCTGGTGGAGGTCTGCCCCACACTGCTGGGGGTGTGGGGGTGGTGGGAGACATGAGTGGGGGCCTGGCGGAGGCTGCCCATGGTGGGTCGGGGGTGGGGGTGGTGGGAGACATGGGTGGGGGCCTGGTGGAGGGTGCCCCACACTGCTGGGGGGGTGGGGGTGGTGGGAGACATGAGTGGGGGCCTGGCGGAGGCTGCCCATGGTGGGTGGGGGGTGGGGGTGGTGGGAGACATGGGTGGGGGCCTCGTGGAGGGTGCCCCACACTGCTGGGGGGGTGGGGGTGGTGGGAGACATGAGTGGGAGCCTGGTGGGGTCTGCCCCTGCACTGCTGGGGGGTGGGGGTGGGTGGGAGACATGAGTGGGGGCCTGGTGGGGGCTGCCCATGGTGGCTGAGGGGTGGGGGTGGTGGTAGACATGGGTGGGAGCCTGGTGGAGGGTGCCCCACACTGCTGGGGGGGTGGGGGTGGGTGGGAGACATGAGTGGGGGCCTTGCGGGGGCTGCCCATGGTGGCTGGGGGGTGGGGGTGGTGGGAGACATGGGTGGGTGCCTGGTGGAGGGTGCCCCTGCACTGCTGGGGTGTGGGGGTGGTGGGAGAAATGAGTGGGGGCCTGGTGGAGGGTGCCCCTGCACTGCTGGGGGGGTGTGATGGTGGTGGGAGACATGAGTGGGGGCCTGGTGGAGGGTGCCCCTGCACTGCTGGGGGGGTGGGGGTGGTGGGAGACATGAGTGGGGGCCTGGCGGAGGGTGCCCCTGGATGCTGGGGGTGGGGGTGGTGGGAGACATGAGTGGGGGCCTGGTGGAGGGTGCCCCTGCACTGCTGGGGGGGTGGGGGTGGTCGGAGACATGAGTGGGTGCCTGGCGGGGGCTTCCCATGGTGGCTGGGGGTTGGGGGGGGTAGACACGGGTGGGAGCCTGGTGGAGGGTGCCCCTGCAATGCTGGGGGGTGGGGGTGGGTGGGAGACATGAGTGGGGGCCTGGTGGAGGGTGCCCCACACTGCTGGGGGGGTGGGGGTGGTGGGAGACATGAGTGGGGGCCTGGCGGAGAGTGCCCCTGCACTGCTGGGGGGTGGGGGTGGGTGGGAGACATGAGTGGGGGCCTGGTGGAGGGTGCCCCACACTGCTGGGGGGGTGGGGGTGAAGGAGACATGAGTGGGGGCCTGGCGGAGGGTGCCCCTGCACTGCTGGGGGGCGGGGGTGGGTGGGAGACATGAGTGGGGGACTGGTGGAGGGTGCCCCACACTGCTGGGGGGGTGGGGGTGGTGGGAGACATGAGTGGGGGCCTGGTTGGGCTGCCCATCGTGGGTGGGGGGTGGGGGTGGTGGGAGACATGGGTGGGGGCCTGGTGGAGGGTGCCCCTGCACTGCTGGGGGGGTGGGGGTGGTGGGAGACATGAGTGGGGGCCTGGCGGAGGCTGCCCATGGTGGGTAGGGGGTGGGGGTGGTGGGAGACACGGGTGGGAGCCTGGTGGAGGGTGCCCCTGCACTGCTGGGGGGTGGGGGTGGGTGGGAGACATGAGTGGGGGCCTGGTGGAGGGTGCCCCACACTGCTGGGGGGGTGGGGGTGGTGGGAGACATGAGTGGGGGCCTGGCGGAGAGTGCACCTGTACTGCTGGGGGGTGGGGGTGGGTGTGAGACATGAGTGGGGGCCTGGTGGAGGGTGCCCCACACTGCTGGGGGGGTGGGGGTGGTGGGAGACATGAGTGGGGGCCTGGCGGGGGCTGCCCATGGTGGGTGGGGGGTGGGGGTGGTGGGAGACATGGGTGGGGGCCTGGTGGAGGGTGCCCCTGCACTGCTGGGGGGGTGGGGTGGTGGGAGACATGAGTGGGGGCCTGGCGGGGGCTGCCCATGGTGGCTGGGGGGTGGGGGGATTCTAGACACGGGTGGGAGACTGGTGGAGGGTGCCCCTGCACTGCTGGGGGGTGGGGGTGGGTGGGAGACATGAGTGGGGGCCTGGTGGAGGATGCCCCACACTGCTGGGGGGGTGGGGGTGGTGGGAGACATGAGTGGGGGCCTGGCGGAGGGTGCCCGTGCACTGCTGAGGGGTGGGGGTGGGTGGGAGACATGAGTGGGGGCCTGGTGGAGGGTGCCCCACACTGCTGGGGGTGTGGGGGTGGTGGGAGACATGAGTGGGGACCTGGTGGAGGGTGCCCCTGGATGCTGGGGGGTGGGGGTGGTGGGAGACATGAGTGGGGGCCTGGCGGAGGGTGCCCCTGGATGCTGGGGAGTGGGGGTGGTGGGAGACATGAGTGGGGGCCTGGCGGGGGCTGCCCATGGTGGCTGGGGGGTGGTGGGGTGGTAGACACGGGTGGGAGCCTGGTGGAGGGTGCCCATGCACTGCTGGGGGGTGGGGGTGGGTGGGAGACATGAGTGGGGGCCTGGTGGAGGGTGCCCCACACTGCTGGGGGGTGGGGGTGGTGGGAGACATGAGTGGGGGCCTGGCGGAGGCTGCCCATGGTGGGTGGGGGGTGGGGGTGGTGGGAGACATGGGTGGGGGCCTGGTGGAGGGTGCCCCACACTGCTGGGGGGGTGGGGGTGGTGGGAGATATGAGTGGGGGCCTGGCGGAGGCTGCCCAGTGTGGGGCACCCTCCACCAGGCCCCCATTCATGTCTCCCACCCACCCCCACCCCCCAGCAGTGCAGGGGCACCCTCCGCCAGGCCCCCACTCATGTCTCCCACCACCCCCACCCCCCCAGCAGTGTGGGGCACCCTCCACCAGGCCCCCACTCATGTCTCCCACCCACCCCCACCCCCCAGCAGTGCAGGGGCACCCTCCACCAGGCTCCCACCTGTGTCTACCCCCCTATCCCCAGCCACCATTGGCAGCACCCACCAGGCCCCCACTCATGTCTCCCACCACCCCCACCCCCAGCATCCAGGGGCACCCTCCGCCAGGCCCCCACTCATGTCTCCCACCACCCCCACCCCCCCAGCAGTGCAGGGGCACCCTCCACCAGGCCCCCACTCATGTCTCCCACCACCCCCACCCCCCCAGCAGTGCAGGGGCACCCTCCACCAGGCCCCCACTCATTTCTCTCACCACCCCCACACCCCAGCAGTGTAGGGGCACCCTCCACCAGGCCCCCACCCCTGTCTCCGACCACCCTTACCCCCCAGCCACCATGGGCATCCCCCGCAAGGCCCCCACTCATGTCTCCCACCCACCCCCACCCCCCCAGCAGTGTGGGGCACCCTCCACCAGGCTCCCACCCATGTCTACCACCACCCCCACCCCCCAGCCACCATGGGCAGCCCCCACCAGGCCCCCACTCATGTCTCCCACCCACCCCTACCCCCCAGCAGTGCAGGGGCAGACCCCACCAGGCTCCCACTCATGTCTCCCACCACTCCCACCCCCCAGCAGTGCAGGGGCACCCTCCACCATGCCCCCACCCATGTCTTCCACCCACCCCCACCCCCACAGCAGTGCAGGGGCACCCTCCACCATGCCCCCACCCATGTCTTCCACCCACCATCACCCCCCAGCAGTGCAGGGGCACCCTCCACCAGTCTCCCACCCGTGTCTACCACCCCCCCACCCCCCAGCCACCATGGGCAGCCCCCGCCAGGCCCCCACTCATGTCTAACACCACCTCCACCCCCCCAGCAGTGCAGGGGCACCCTCCACCAGGCCCCCACCCATGTCTCCCACCACCCCCATGAGGAGAAATGAGTGGGGGCCTGGCGGAGGCTGCCCATGGTGGGTGGGGGGTGGGGGTGGTGGGAGACATGGGTGGGGGCCTGGTGGAGGGTGCCCCACACTGCTGGGGGGGTGGGGGTGGTGGGAGACATGAGTGGGGGCCTGGCGGGGGCTGCCCATGGTGGCTGGGGGTGGGGGGTTGGTAGACATGGGTGGGAGCCTGGTGGGGGCTGCCCCTGCACTGCTGGGGGGTGGGTGGGAGACATGAGTGGGGGCCTGGTGGGGGCTGCCCATGGTGGCTGGGGGGTGGGGGTGGTGGTAGACATGGGTGGGAGCCTGGTGGAGGGTGCCCCACACTGCTGTGGGAGACATGAGTGGGGGCCTGGTGGAGGCTGCCCATGGTGGGTGGGGGGTGGGGGTGGTGGGAGACATGGGTGGGGGGCTGGCGGAGGGTGCCCCACACTGCTGGGGGGTGGGGGTGGTGGGAGACATGAGTGGGGGCCTGGCGGGGGCTGCCCATGGTGGCCGGGGGGTGGGGGGGTGGTAGACATGGGTGGGAGCCTGGTGGGGTCTGCCCCTGCACTGCTGGGGGGTGGGGGTGGGTGGAAGACATGAGTGGGGGCCTGGTGGGGGCTGCCCATGGTGGCTGGGGGGTGGGGGTGGTGGTAGACATGGGTGGGAGCCTGGTGGAGGGTGCCCCACACTGCTGGGGGGGTGGGGGTGGGTGGGAGACATGAGTGGGGGCCTTGCGGGGGCTGCCCATGGTGGCTGGGGGGTGGGGGTGGTGGGAGACATGGGTGGGGGCCTGGTGGAGGGTGCCCCTGCACTGCTGGGGTGTGGGGGTGGGGGGAGAAATGAGTGGGGGCCTGGTGGAGGGTGCCCCTGCACTGCTGGGGGGGTGGGGGTGGTGGGAGACATGAGTGGGGGTTTGGTGGAGGGTGCCCCTGCACTGCTGGGGGGGTGGGGGTGGTGGGAGACATGAGTGGGGGCCTGGCGGAGGATGCCCCTGGATGCTGGGGGTGGGGGTGGTGGGAGACATGAGTGGGGGCCTGGTGGAGGGTGCCCCACACTGCTGGGTGGGTGGGGTGGTGGGAGACATGAGTGGGGGCCTGGTGGGGGCTGCCCATGGTGGCTGGGGGGTGGGGGGTTGGTAGACATGGGTGGGAGCCTGGTGGGGGCTGCCCATGCACTGCTGGGGGGTGGGTGGGAGACATGAGTGGGGGCCTGGTGGGGGCTGCCCATGGTGGCTGGGGGGTGGGGGTGGTGGTAGACATGGGTGGGAGCCTGGTGGAGGGTGCCCCACACTGCTGTGGGAGACATGAGTGGGGGCCTGGTGGAGGCTGCCCATGGTGGGTGGGGGGTGGGGGTGGTGGGAGACATGGGTGGGGGGCTGGTGGAGGGTGCCCCACACTGCTGGGGGGGTGGGGGTGGTGGGAGACATGAGTGGGGGCCTGGCGGGGGCTGCCCATGGTGGCTGGGGGGTGGGGGGGTGGTAGACATGGGTGGGAGCCTGGTGGGGTCTGCCCCTGCACTGCTGGGGGGTGGGGGTGGGTGGAAGACATGAGTGGGGGCCTGGTGGGGGCTGCCCATGGTGGCTGGGGGGTGGGGGTGGTGGTAGACATGGGTGGGAGCCTGGTGGAGGGTGCCCCACACTGCTGGGGGGGTGGGGGTGGGTGGGAGACATGAGTGGGGGCCTTGCGGGGGCTGCCCATGGTGGCTGGGGGGTGGGGGTGGTGGGAGACATGGGTGGGGGCCTGGTGGAGGGTGCCCCTGCACTGCTGGGGTGTGGGGGTGGGGGGAGAAATGAGTGGGGGCCTGGTGGAGGGTGCCCCTGCACTGCTGGGGGGGTGGGGGTGGTGGGAGACATGAGTGGGGGTTTGGTGGAGGGTGCCCCTGCACTGCTGGGGGGGTGGGGGTGGTGGGAGACATGAGTGGGGGCCTGGCGGAGGGTGCCCCTGGATGCTGGGGGTGGGGGTGGTGGGAGACATGAGTGGGGGCCTGGTGGAGGGTGCCCCTGCACTGCTGGGGGGGTGGGGGTCGTCGGAGACATGAGTGGGGGCCTGGCGGGGGCTGCCCATGGTGGCTGGGGGGTGGGGGGTTGGTAGACATGGGTGGGAGCCTGGTGGGGGCTGCCCCTGCACTGCTGGGGGGTGGGTGGGAGACATGAGTGGGGGCCTGGTGGGGGCTGCCCATGGTGGCTGGGGGGTGGGGGTGGTGGTAGACATGGGTGGGAGCCTGGTGGAGGGTGCCCCACACTGCTGTGGGAGACATGAGTGGGGGCCTGGTGGAGGCACCCATGGTGGGTGGGGGGTGGGGGTGGTGGGAGACATGGGTGGGGGGCTGGTGGAGGGTGCCCCACACTGCTGGGGGGGTGGGGGTGGTGGGAGACATGAGTGGGGGCCTGGCGGGGGCTGCCCATGGTGGCTGGGGGGTGGGGGGGTGGTAGACATGGGTGGGAGCCTGGTGGGGTCTGCCCCTGCACTGCTGGGGGGTGGGGGTGGGTGGGAGACATGAGTGGGGGCCTGGTGGGGGCTGCCCATGGTGGCTGGGGGGTGGGGGTGGTGGTAGACATGGGTGGGAGCCTGGTGGAGGGTGCCCCACACTGCTGGGGGGGTGGGGGTGGGTGGGAGACATGAGTGGGGGCCTTGCGGGGGCTGCCCATGGTGGCTGGGGGCTGGGGGGGTAGACACGGGTGGGAGCCTGGTGGAGGGTGCCCCTGCACTGCTGGGGGGTGGGGGTGGGTGGGAGACATGAGTGGGGGCCTGGTGGAGGGTGCCCCACACTGCTGGGGGGGTGGGGGTGGTGGGAGACATGAGTGGGGGCCTGGCGGAGGGTGCCCCTGCACTGCTGGGGGGTGGGGGTGGGTGGGAGACATGAGTGGGGGCCTGGTGGAGGGTGCCCCACACTGCTGGGGGGGTGGGGGTGGTGGGAGACATGAGTGGGGGCCAAGCGGGGGCTGCCCATGGTGGGTGGGTGGTGGGGGTGGTGGGAGACATGGGTGGGGGCCTGGTGGAGGGTGCCCCTGCACTGCTGGGGAATGGGGGTGGTGGGAGACATGAGTGGGGGCCTGGCGGGGGCTGCCCATGGTGGCTGGGGGGTGGGGGTTGTGGGAGACATGAGTGGGGGCCTGGCGGAGGCTGCCCATGGTGGCTGGGGGGTGGTGGGGTGGTAGACACGGGTGGGAGCCTGGTGAAGGGTGCCCCTGCACTGCTGGGGGGTGGGGGTGGGTGGGAGACATGAGTGGGGGCCTGGTGGAGGGTGCCCCACACTGCTGGGGGGGTGGGGGTGGTGGGAGACATGAGTGGGGGCCTGGCGGAGGCTGCCCATGGTGGGTGGGGGGTGGGGGTGGTGGGAGACATGGGTGGGGGCCTGGTGGAGGGTGCCCCACACTGCTGGGGGGGTGGGGGTGGTGGGAGACATGAGTGGGGGCCTGGCGGAGGGTGCCCCTGGATGCTGGGGAATGGGGGTGGTGGGAGACATGGGTGGGGGGCTGGTGGAGGGTGCCCCACACTGCTGGGGGGTGGGGGTGGTGGGAGACATGAGTGGGGGCCTGGTGGAGGGTGCCCCTGCACTGCTGGGGAATGGGGGTGGTGGGAGACATGAGTGGGGGCCTTGCGGGGGCTGCCCATGGTGGCTGGGGGGTGGGGGTGGTGGGAGACATGAGTGGGGGCCTGGTGGAGGGTGCCCCTGCACTGCTGGGGAATGGGGGTGGTGGGAGACATGAGTGGGGGCCTGGCGGGGGCTGCCCATGGTGGCTGGGGGGTGGGGGTGGTGGGAGACATGAGTGGGGGCCTGGCGGAGGGTGCCCCTGGATGCTGGGGAATGGGGGTGGTGGGAGACATGAGTGGGGGCCTGGCGGGGGCTGCCCATGGTGGCTGGGGGGTGGTGGGGTGGTAGACACGGGTGGGAGCCTGGTGAAGGGTGCCCCTGCACTGCTAGGGGGTGGGGGTGGGTGGGAGACATGAGTGGGGGCCTGGTGGAGGGTGCCCCACACTGCTGGGGGGGTGGGGGTGGTGGGAGACATGAGTGGGGGCCTGGCGGAGGCTGCCCATGGTGGGTGGGGGGTGGGGGTGGTGGGAAACATGGGTGGGGGCCTGGTGGAGGGTGCCCCACACTGCTGGGGGGGTGGGGGTGGTGGGAGACATGAGTGGGGGCCTGGCGGAGGCTGCCCATGGTGGGTGGGGGGTGGGGGTGGTGGGAGACATGGGTGGGGGCCTGGTGGAGGGTGCCCCACACTGCTGGGGGGGTGGGGGTGGTGGGAGACATGAGTGGGGGCCTGGCGGGGGCTGCCCATGGTGGCTGGGGGGTGGGGGGTTGGTAGACATGGGTGGGAGTCTGGTGGGGGCTGCCCCTGCACTGCTGGGGGGTGGGTGGGAGACATGAGTGGGGGCCTGGTGGGGGCTGCCCATGGTGGCTGGGGGGTGGGGGTGGAGGTAGACATGGGTTGGAGCCTGGTGGAGGGTACCCCGCACTGCTGTGGGATACAAGAGTGGGGGCCTGGTGGAGGCTGCCCATGGTGGGTGGGGGGTGGGAGTGGTGGGAGACATGGGTGGGGGCCTGGTGGAGGGTGCCCCACACTGCTGGGGGGGTGGGGGTGGTGGGAGACATGAGTGGGGGCCTGGCGGGGGCTGCCCATGGTGGCTGGGGGGTGGGGGGGTGGTAGACATGGGTGGGAGCCTGGTGGGGTCTGCCCCTGCACTGCTGGGGGGTGGGGGTGGGTGGGAGACATGAGTGGGGGCCTGGTGGGGCTGCCCATGGTGGGTGGGGGGTGGGAGTGGTGGGAGACATGGGTGGGGGCCTGATGGAGGGTGCCCCTGCACTGCTGGGGTGTGGGGGTGGTGGGAGAAATTAGTGGGGGCCTGGTGGAGGGTGCCCCTGCACTGCTGGGGGGGTGGGGGTGGTGGGAGACATGAGTGGGGGCCTGGTGGAGGGTGCCCCTGCACTGCTGGGGGGGTGGGGGTGGTCGGAGACATGAGTGGGTGCCTGGCGGGGGCTGCCCATGGTGGCTGGGGGCTGTGGGGGGTAGACACTGGTGGGAGCCTGGTGGAGGGTGCCCCTGCACTGCTGGGGGGTGGGGGTGGGTGGGAGACATGAGTGGGGGCCTGGTGGAGGGTGCCCCCACACTGCTGGGGGGGGTGGGGGTGGTGGGAGACATGAGTGGGGGCCTGGCGGAGGGTGCCCCTGCACTGCTGGGGGGTGGGGGTGGGTGGGAGACATGAGTGGGGGCCTGGTGGAGAGTGCCCCACACTGCTGGGGGGGTGGGGGTGGTGGGAGACATGAGTGGGGGCCAAGCGGGGGCTGCCCATGGTGGGTGGGTGGTGGGGGTGGTGGGAGACATGGGTGGGGGCCTGGTGGAGGGTGCCCCTGCACTGCTGGGGGGGTGGGGGTGGTGGGAGACATGAGTGGGGGCCTGGCGGGGGCTGCCCATGGTGCCTGGGGGGTGGGGGTGGGTGGGAGACATGAGTGGGGGCCTGGTGGAGGGTGCCCCACACTGATGGGGGTGGGGGTGGGCCTGGTGGAGGGTGCCCCTGGATGCTGGGGGGTGGGGGTGGTGGGAGACATGAGTGGGGGCCTGGTGGAGGGTGCCCCACACTGCTGGGGGGGTGGGGGTGGTGGGAGACATGAGTGGGGGCCTGGCGGAGGCTGCCCATGGTGGGTGGGGGGTGGGGGTGGTGGGAGACATGGGTGGGGGCCTGGTGGAGGGTGCCCCACACTGCTGGGGGGGTGGGGGTGGTGGGAGACATGAGTGGGAGCCTGGTGGGGTCTGCCCCTGCACTGCTGGGGGGTGGGGGTGGGTGGGAGACATGAGTGGGGGCCTGGTGGGGGCTGCCCATGGTGGCTGGGGGGTGGGGGTGGTGGTAGACATGGGTGGGAGCCTGGTGGAGGGTGCCCCACACTGCTGGGGGGGTGGGGGCGGGTGGGAGACATGAGTGGGGGCCTTGCGGGGGCTGCCCATGGTGGCTGGGGGGTGGGGGTGGTGGGAGACATGGGTGGGGGCCTGGTGGAGGGTGCCCCTGCACTGCTGGGGTGTGGGGGTGGTGGGAGAAATGAGTGGGGGCCTGGTGGAGGGTGCCCCTGCACCATACATGCCAAAATTCTGTGACCAAAAATCTGTAGGAATCTTAAAGTTTCAAAAATAGTCAGTCGAGGAGGTAATGATAGGAATAGGGCGCGTCAGCAGCCCATTGTCATTGAATGAGCCCGCCGCCGCGGGTGCATTCAATGACAATGAGGCGCCTGCCACGCCTTCTGACATCACGCCAGCTCGGGGGAGCCCTTGAAAGACTCACCAGAGTTGACGTGGTAGGGGGGCTAATGGCGCCTTTTGTGAAAGGCACTCGCGGCGGAGGGGCGCCTTTAGCCCACCGCCGTGGACGCCTTTTACATCAAAGGCCTGCATGCTGCGCCTTCTCCCGCTACGCCAGCTCGGGGAAGTCCTTGAAAGACTCCCCCGAGCTGGCGTGGTGGGGGGCTAATGGCGCCTTTGACCAAAAGGCACCCGCGGTGGAGGGGCACTTTTAGCCCACCGCCGTGGGTGCCTTTGACATTAAAAGCCTGCATGCTGTGCCTTCTCCCGCTACGCCAGCTCGGGGAAGTCCTTGAAAGACTCCCCGAGTTGGCGTGGTGGGGGGCTAATGGCGCCTTTTGCCAAAGGCACCCGCGGCAGAAGGGCGCTTTTAGCCCACCGCCGTGGGTGCCTTTGACATTAAAAGCCTGCATGCCGGGCCTTCTCCCGGTACGCCAGCTCGGGGGAGCCCTTGAAAGACTCCCCGAGCTGGCGTGGGCAAAAAAAAAAATGTAAAAAAAAAATCGGTATTTGATGTCAAAAAATCGGTAGGCGGTAGGACTGCTTAAAAAGCGGTATCCTACCGCCTAAATCGGTAGGGTTGGCAAGTATGCTGCACTGCTGGGGGGGTGGGAGTGGTGGGAGACATGAGTGGGGGCCTGGTGGAGGGTGCCCCTGCACTGCTGGGGGGGTGGGGGTGGTGGGAGACATGAGTGGGGGCCTGGCGGAGGGTGCCCCTGGATGCTGGGGGTGGGGGTGGTGGGAGACATGAGTGGGGGCCTGGTGGAGGGTGCCCCTGCACTGCTGGGGGGGTGGGGGTGGTCGGAGACATGAGTGGGTGCCTGGCGGGGGCTGCCCATGGTAGCTGCGGGTTGGGGGGGGTAGACACGGGTGGGAGCCTGGTGGAGGGTGCCCCTGCAATGCTGGGGGGTGGGGGTGGGTGGGAGACATGAGTGGGGACCTGGTGGAGGGTGCCCCACACTGCTGGGGGGGTGGGGGTGGTGGGAGACATGAGTGGGGGCCTGGCGGAGGGTGCCCCTGCACTGCTGGGGGGTGGGTGGGAGACATGAGTGGGGGCCTGGTGGAGGGTGCCCCACACTGCTGGGGGGGTGGGGGTGAAGGAGACATGAGTTGGGACCTGGCGGAGGGTGCCCCTGCACTGCTGGGGGGTGGGGGTGGGTGGGAGACATGAGTGGGGGACTGGTGGAGGGTGCCCCACACTGCTGGGGGGGTGGGGGTGGTGGGAGACATGAGTGGGGGCCTGGCGGGGGCTGCCCATCGTGGGTGGGGGGTGGGGGTGGTGGGAGACATGGGTGGGGGCCTGGTGGAGGGTGCCCCTGCACTGCTGGGGGGGTGGGGGTGGTGGGAGACATGAGTGGGGGCCTGGCGGAGGCTGCCCATGGTGGGTGGGGGGTGGGGGTGGTGGGAGACACGGGTGGGAGCCTGTTGGAGGGTGCCCCTGCACTGCTGGGGGGTGGGGGTGGGTGGGAGACATGAGTGGGGGCCTGGTGGAGGGTGCCCCACACTGCTGGGGGGGTGGGGGTGGTGGGAGACATGAGTGGGGGCCTGGCGGAGAGTGCACCTGCACTGCTGGGGGGTGGGGGTGGGTGTGAGACATGAGTGGGGGCCTGGTGGAGGGTGCCCCACACTGCTGGGGGTGTGGGGGTGGTGGGAGACATGAGTGGGGGCCTGGCGGGGGCTGCCCATGGTGGGTGGGGGGTGGGGTGGTGGGAGACATGGGTGGGGGCCTGGTGGAGGGTGCCCCTGCACTGCTGGGGGGGTGGGGGTGGTGGGAGACATGAGTGGGGGCCCTCGCGGGGGCTGCCCATGGTGGCTGGGAGGTGGGGGGATTCTAGACACGGGTGGGAGACTGGTGGAGGGTGCCCCTGCACTGCTGGGGGGTGGGGGTGGGTGGGAGACATGAGTGGGGGCCTGGTGGAGGGTGCCCCACACTGCTGGGGGGGTGGGGGTGGTGGGAGACATGAGTGGGGGGCTGGCGGAGGGTGCCCGTGCACTGCTGGGGGGTGGGGGTGGGTGGGAGACATGAGTGGGGGCCTGGTGGAGGGTGCCCCACACTGCTGGGGGGGTGGGGGTGGTGGGAGACATGAGTGGGGGCCTGGCGGGGGCTGCCCATGGTGGGTGGGGGGTGGGGGTGGTGTGAGACATGGGTGGGGGCCTGGTGGAGGGTGCCCCTGCACTGCTGGGGGGGTGGGGGTGGTGGGAGACATGAGTGGGGGCCTGGCGGAGGCTGCCCATGGTGGGTGGGGGGTGGGGGTGGTGGGAGACACGGGTGGGAGCCTGGTGGAGGGTGCCCCTGCACTGCTGGGGGGTGGGGGTGGGTGGGAGACATGAGTGGGGGCCTGGTGGAGGGTGCCCCACACTGCTGGGGTGGTGGGGGTGGTGGGAGACATGAGTGGGGGCCTGGCGGAGAGTGCATCTGCACTGCTGGGGGGTGGGGGTGGATGTGAGACATGAGTGGGGGCCTGGTGGAGGGTGCCCCACACTGCTGGGGGGGTGGGGGTGGTGGGAGACATGAGTGGGGGCCTGGTGGGGGCTGCCCATGGTGGGTGGGGGGTGGGGGTGGTTTGAGACATGGGTGGGGGCCTGGTGGAGGGTGCCCCTGCACTGCTGGGGGGGTGGGGGTGGTGGGAGACATGAGTGGGGGCCTGGCGGGGGCTGCCCATGGTGGCTGGGGGGTGGGGGGATTCTAGACACGGGTGGGAGACTGGTGGAGGGTGCCCCTGCACTGCTGTGGGGTGGGGGTGGGTGGGAGACATGAGTGGGGGCCTGGTGGAGGGTGCCCCACACTGCTGGGGGGGTGGGGGTGGTGGGAGACATGAGTGGGGGCCTGGCGGAGGGTGCCCGTGCACTGCTGGGGGGTGGGGGTGGGTGGGAGACATGAGTGGGGGCCTGGTGGAGGGTGCCCCGCACTGCTGGGGGGGTGGGGGTGGTGGGAGACATGAGTGGGGGCCTTGTGGAGGGTGCCCCTGGATGCTGGGGGGTGGGGGTGGTGGGAGACATGAGTGGGGGCCTGGCGGAGGGTGCCCCTGGATGCTGGGGAGTGGGGGTGGTGGGAGACATGAGTGGGGGCCTGGCGGGGGCTGCCCATGGTGGCTGGGGGGTGGTGGGGTGGTAGACACGGGTGGGAGCCTGGTGGAGGGTGCCCCTGCACTGCTGGGGGGTGGGGGTGGGTGGGAGACATGAGTGGGGGCCTGGTGGAGGGTGCCCCACACTGCTGGGGGGGTGGGGGGGTGGGAGACATGAGTGGGGGCCTGGCGGAGGCTGCCCATGGTGGGTGGGGGGTGGGGGTGGTGGGAGACATGGGTGGGGGCCTGGTGGAGGGTGCCCCACACTGCTGGGGGGGTGGGGGTGGTGGGAGACATGAGTGGGGGCCTGGCGGAGGCTGCCCAGTGTGGGGCACCCTCCACCAGGCCCCCACTCATGTCTCCCACCCACCCCCACCCCCCAGCAGTGCAGGGGCACCCTCCGCCAGGCCCCCACTCATGTCTCCCACCACCCCCACCCCCCCAGCAGTGTGGGGCACCCTCCACCAGGCCCCCACTCATGTCTCCCACCCACCCCCACCCCCCAGCAGTGCAGGGGCACCCTCCACCAGGCTCCCACCTGTGTCTACCCCCCCAACCCCCAGCCACCATGGGCAGCCCCCGCCAGGCACCCACTCATGTCTCCGACCACCCCCACCCCCCCAGCAGTGCAGGGGCACCCTCCACCAGGCCCCCACTCATGTCTCCCACCACCCCCACCCCCAGCATCCAGGGGCACCATCCGCCAGGCCCCCACTCATGTCTCCCACCACCCCCACCGCCCCCAGCAGTGCAGGGGCACGCTCCACCAGGCCCCCACTCATGTCTCCCACCACCCCCACCCCCCCAGCAGTGCAGGGGCACCCTCCACCAGGCCCCCACTCATTTCTCCCACCACCCCCACACCCCAGCAGTGTAGGGGCTCCCTCCACCAGGCCCCCACCCATGTCTCCCACCACCCCCACCCCCCAGCCACCATGGGCAGCCCCCGCAAGGCCCCCACTCATGTCTCCCACCCAGCCCCACCCCCCCAGCAGTGTGGGGCACCCTCCACCAGGCTCCCACCCATGTCTACCACCACCCCCACCCCCCAGCCACCATGGGCAGCCCCCACCAGGCCCCCACTCATGTCTCCCACCCACCCCTACCCCCCAGCAGTGCAGGGGCAGACCCCACCAGGCTCCCACTCATGTCTCCCACCACCCCCACCCCCCAGCAGTGCAGGGGCACCCTCCGCCGGCCCCCACTCATGTCTCCCACCACCCCCACCCCCACAGCAGTGCAGGGGCACCCTCCACCATGCCCCCACCCATGTCTTCCACCCACCCCCACCCCCCAGCAGTGCAGGGGCACACTCCACCAGTCTCCCACCCGTGTCTACCACCCCCCCACCCCCCAGCCACCATGGGCAGCCCCCGCCAGGCCCCCACTCATGTCTTCCACCACCCCCACCCGCCCAGCAGTGCAGGGGCACCCTCCACCAGGCCCCCACCCATGTCTCCCACCACCCCCACCCCCCACCCACCATGGGCAGCCCCCGCCAGGCCCCCACTCATGTCTCCCACCCACCCCCACCCCCCAGCAGTGCAGGTGCACTCTCCGCCAGGCCCCCACTCATGTCTCCCACCACCCCCACCCCCCCAGCAGTGGGGGGCACCCTCCACCAGGCCCCCACTCATGTCTCCCACCCACCCCCACCCCCCAGCAGTGCAGGGGCACCCTCCACCAGGCTCCCACCCGTGTCTACCACCCCCCCCAGCAGTGTGGGGCACCCTCCACCAGGCCCCCACTCATGTCTCCCACCCACCCCCACCCCCCAGCAGTGCAGGGGCACCCTCCACCAGTGGGGGTGGTGGGAGACATGAGTGGGGGCCTGGCAGAGGCTGCCCATGGTGGCTGGGGGGTGGGGGTGGTGTTAGACATGGGTGGGGGCCTGGTGGAGGGTGCCCCACACTGCTGGGGGGGTGGTGGGAGACATGAGTGGGAGCCTGGTGGGGTCTGCCCCTGCACTGCTGGGGGGTGGGGGTGGTGGGAGACATGAGTGGGCGCCTGGTGGAGGCTGCCCATGGTGGGTGGGGGCGGGGGGTGGTGGGAGACATGGGTGGGGGCCTGGTGGAGGGTGCCACACACTGCTGGGGGGGTGGGGGTGGTGGGAGACATGAGTGGGGGCCTGGCGGAGGCTGCCCATGGTGGGTGGGGGGTGGGGGTGGTGGGAGACATAGGTGGGGGCCTGGTGGAGGGTGCCCCACACTGCTGGGGGGGTGGGGGCGGTGGTAGACATGGGTGGGAGCCTGGTGGAGGGTGCCCCAGACTGCTGGGGGGGTGGGGGTGGGTGGGAGTCATGAGTGGGGGCCTTGCAGGGGCTGCCCATGGTGGCTGGGGGGTGGGGGTGGTAGGAGACATGGGTGGGGGCCTGGTGGAGGGTGCCCCTGCACTGCTGGGGTGTGGGGGTGGTGGGAGAAATGAGTGGGGGCCTGGTGGAGGGTGCCCCTGCACTGCTGGGGGGGTGGGGGTGGTGGGAGACATGAGTGGGGGCCTGGTGGAGGGTGCCCCTGCACTGCTGGGGGGGTGGGGGTGGTCGGAGGCATGAGTGGGTGCCTGGCGGGGGCTGCCGATGGTGGCTGGGGGTTGGGGGCGGTAGACACGGGTGGGAGCCTGGTGGAGGGTGCCCCTGCACTGCTGGGTGGTGGGGGTGGGTGGGAGACATGAGTGGGGGCCTGGTGGAGGGTGCCCCACACTGCTGGGGGGGTGGGGGTGGTGGGAGACATGAGTGGGGGCCTGGCGGAGGGTGTCCCTGCACTGCTGGGGGGTGGGGGTGGGTGGGAGACATGAGTGGGGGCCTGGTGGAGGGTGCCCCACACTGCTGGGGGGGTGGGGGTGACGGAAACATGAGTGGGGGCCTGGCGGAGGGTGCCCCTGCACTGCTGGGGGGTGGGGGTGGGTGGGAGACATGAGTGGGGGCCTGGTGGAGGGTGCCCCGCACTGCTGGGGGGGGGTGGGGGTTGTGGGAGACATGAGTGGGGGCCTGGCGGGGGCTACCCATGGTGGGTGGGGGTGGTGGGAGACATGGGTGGGGGCCTGGTGGAGGGTGCCCATGGTGGGTGGGGGGTGGGGGTGGTGGGAGACATGGGTGGGGGCATGGTGGAGGGTGCCCCTGCACTGCTGTGGGGGTGGGGGTGGTGGGAGACATGAGTGTGGGCCTGGCGGGGGCTGCCCATCGTGGCTGGGGGGTGGGGGGTGGTAGACACGGGTGGGAGACTGGTGGAGGGTGCCCCTGCACTGCTGGGGGGTGGGGGTGGGTGGGAGACATGAGTGGGGGCCTGGTGGAGGGTGCCCCACACTGCTGGGGGGGTGGGGGTGGTGGTAGACATGGGTGGGAGCCTGGCGGAGGGTGCCCTTGCACTGCTGGGGGGTGGGGGTGGGTGGGAGACATGAGTGGGGGCATGGTGGAGGCTGCCCATGGTGGGTGGGGGGTGGGGGTGGTGGGAGACATGGGTGGGGGCATGGTGGAGGGTGCCCCTGCACTGCTGTGGGGGTGGGGGTGGTGGGAGATATGAGTGTGGGCCTGGCGGGGGCTGCCCATCGTGGCTGGGGGGTGGGGGGTGGTAGACACGGGTGGGAGACTGGTGGAGGGTGCCCCTGCACTGCTGGGGGGTGGGGGTGGGTGGGAGACATGAGTGGGGGCCTGGTGGAGGGTGCCCCACACTGCTGGGGGGGTGGGGGTGGTGGTAGACATGGGTGGGAGCCTGGCGGAGGGTGCCCTTGCACTGCTGGGGGGTGGGGGTGGGTGGGAGACATGAGTGGGGGCCTGGTGGAGGGTGCCCCACACTGCTGGGGGGGTGGGGGTGGTGGGAGACATGAGTGGGGGCCTGGTGGAGGGTGCCCCTGGATGCTGAGGGGTGGGGGTGGTGGGAGACATGAGTGGGGGCCTGGCGGAGGGTGCCCCTGGATGCTGGGGAATGGGGGTGGTGGGAGACATGAGTGGGGGCCTGGCGGGGGCTGCCCATGGTGGCTGGGGGGTGGTGGGGTGGTAGACACAGGTGGGAGCCTGGTGGAGGGTGCCCCTGCACTGCTGGGGGGTGGGGGTGGGTGGGAGACATGAGTGGGGGCCTGGTGGAGGGTGCCCCACACTGCTGGGCGGGTGGGGGTGGTGGGAGACATGAGTGGGGGCCTGGCGGAGGCTGCCCATGGTGGGTGGGGGGGGTGGTGGGAGACATGGATGGGGGCCTGTTGGAGGGTGCCCCACACTGCTGGAGGGGTGGGGGTGGTGGGAGACATGAGTGGGGGCCTGGCGGAGGCTGCCCATGGTGGGTGGGGGGTGGGGGTGGTGGGAGACATGGGTGGGGGCCTGGTGGAGGGTGCCCCACACTGCTGGGGGGGTGGGGGTGGTGGGAGACATGAGTGGGGGCCTGGCGGGGGCTGCCCATGGTGGCTGGGGGGTGGGGGGTTGGTAGACATGGGTGGGAGCCTGGTGGGGGCTGCCCCTGCACTGCTGGGGGGTGGGTGGGAGACATGAGTGGGGGCCTGGTGGGGGCTGCCCATGGTGGCTGGGGGGTGGGGGTGGTGGTAGACATGGGTGGGAGCCTGGTGGAGGGTGCCCCACACTGCTGTGGGAGACATGAGTGGGGGCCTGGTGGAGGCTGCCCATGGTGGGTGGGGGGTGGGGTGGTGGGAGACATGGGTGGGGGCCTGGTGGAGGGTGCCCCACACTGCTGGGGGGGTGGGGGTGGTGGGAGACATGAGTGGGGGCCTGGCGGGGGCTGCCCATGGTGGCTGGGGGGTGGGGGGGTGGTAGACATGGGTGGGAGCCTGGTGGGGTCTGCCCCTGCACTGCTGGGGGGTGGGGGTGGGTGGGAGACATGAGTGGGGGCCTGGTGGGGGCTGCCCATGGTGGCTGGGGGGTGGGGGTGGTGGTAGACATGGGTGGGAGCCTGGTGGATGGTGCCCCACTCTGCTGGGGGGGTGGGGGTGGGTGGGAGACATGAGTGGGGGCCTTGCGGGGGCTGCCCATGGTGGCTGGGGGGTGGGGGTGGTGGGAGACATGGGTGGGGGCCTGGTGGAGGGTGCCCCTGCACTGCTGGGGTGTGGGGGTGGTGGGAGAAATGAGTGGGGGCCTGGTGGAGGGTGCCCCTGCACTGCTGGGGGGGTGGGGGTGATGGGAGACATGAGTGGGGGCCTGGTGGAGGGTGCCCCTGCACTGCTGGGGGGGTGGGGGTGGTGGGAGACATGAGTGGGGGCCTGGCGGAGGGTGCCCCTGGATGCTGGGGGTGGGGGTGGTGGGAGACATGAGTGGGGGCCTGGTGGAGGGTGCCCCTGCACTGCTGGGGGGGTGGGGGTGGTCGGAGACATGAGTGGGTGCCTGGCGGGGGCTGCCCATGGTGGCTGGGGGTTGGGGGGGTAGACACGGGTGGGAGCCTGGTGGAGGGTGCCCCTGCACTGCTGGGGGGTGGGGGTGGGTGGGAGACATGAGTGGGGGCCTGGTGGAGGGTGCCCCACACTGCTGGGGGGTGGGGTTGGTGGGAGACATGAGTGGGGGCCTGGCGGAGGGTGCCCCTGCACTGCTGGAGGGTGGGGGTGGGTGGGAGACATGAGTGGGGGCCTGGTGGAGGGTGCCCCACACTGCTGGGGGGGTGGGGGTGACGGAGACATGAGTGGGGGCCTGGCGGAGGGTGCCCCTGCACTGCTGGGGGGTGGGGGTGGGTGGGAGACATGAGTGGGGGCCTGGTGGAGGGTGCCCCACACTGCTGGGGGGGTGGGGGTGGTGGGAGACATGAGTGGGGGCCTGGCGGGGGCTGCCCATGGTGGGTGGGGGTGGGGGTGGGTGGGAGACATGGGTGGGGGCCTGGTGAAGGGTGCCCCTGCACTGCTGTGGGGGTGGGGGTGGTGGGAGACATGAGTGGGGGCCTGGCGGGGGCTGCCCATCGTGGCTGGGGGGTGGCGGGGTGGTAGACACGGGTGAGAGCCTGGTGGAGGGTGCCCCTGCACTGCTGGGGGGTGGGGGTGGGTGGGAGACATGAGTGGGGGCCTGGTGGAGGGTGCCCCACACTGCTGGGGGAGTGGGGGTTGTGGGAGACATGAGTGGGGGCCTGGCGGAGAGTGCACCTGCACTGCTGGGGGGTGGGGGTGGGTGGGAGACATGAGTGGGGGCCTGGTGGAGGGTGCCCCACACTGCTGGGGGGGTGGGGGTGGTGGGAGACATGAGTGGGGGCCTGGCGGGGGCTGCCCATGGTGGGTGGGGGGTGGGGGTGGTGAGAGACATGGGTGGGGGCCTGGTGGAGGGTGCCCCTGCACTGTTGGGGGGGTGGGGGTGGTGGGAGACATGAGTGGGGGCATGGCGGGGGCTGCCCATGGTGGCTGGGTGGTGGGGGGGTGGTAGACACGGGTCGACATGGGGGTGGGTGGGAGACATGAGTGGGGGCCTGGTGGAGGGTGCCCCACACTGCTGGGGGGGTGGGGGTGGTGGGAGACAGGAGTGGGGGCCTGGCGGAGAGTGCACCTGCACTGCTAGGGGGTGGGGGTGGGTGGGAGACATGAGTGGGGGCCTGGTGGAGGGTGCCCCACACTGCTGGGGGGGTGGGTGGGAGACATGAGTGGGGGCCTGGCGGAGGGTGCCCCTGCACTGCTGGGGGGTGGGGGTGGGTGGGAGACATGAGTGGGGGCCTGGTGGAGGGTGCCCCACACTGCTGGGGGGGTGGGGGTGGTGGGAGACATGAGTGGGGCCTGGTGGGGGTGCCCCTGGATGCTGGGGGGTGGGGGTGGTGGGAGACATGAGTGGGGGCCTGGCGGAGGGTGCCCCTGGATGCTGGGGAGTGGGGGTGGTGGGAGACATGAGTTGGGGCCTGGTGGAGGGTGCCCCACACTGCTGGGGTGGTGGGGGTGGTGGGAGACATGAGTGGGGGCCTGGCAGATGTTGCCCATGGTGGGTGGGGGGTGGGGGTGGTGGCCGACATGGGTGGGGGCCTGGTGGAGGGTGCCCCACACTGCTGGGGGGGTGGGGGTGGTGGGAGACATGAGTGGGGGCCTGGCGGAGGCTGCCCATGGTGGGTGGGGTGTGGGGTTGGTGTTGAGACATGGGTGGGGGCCTGGTGGAGGTTGCCCCACACTGCTGGGGGGTGGGGGTGGTGGGAGACATGAGTGGGGGCCTGGCGGAGGCTGCCCATGGTGGGTGGGGGGTGGGGGTGGTGGGAGACATGAGTGGGGGCCTGGCGCGGGCTGCCCATGCTGGCCGGGGGGTGGGGGGATGGTAGAAATGGGTGGGAGCCTGGTGGAGGGTGCCCCACACTGCTGGGGGGGTGGGGGTGGGTGGGAGACATGAGTGGGGGCCTTGCGGGGGCTGCCCATGGTGGCTGGGGGGTGGGGGTGGAGGGAGACATGAGTGGGAGCCTGGTGGAGGGTGCCCCACACTGCTGGGGGGTGGGGGTGGTGGGAGACATGAGTGGGGGCCTGGTGGAGGGTGCCCCTGCACTGCTGGGGGGTGGGGGTGGTGGGAGACATGAGTGGGGGCCTGGCGGGGGCTGCCCATGGTGGCTGGTGGGGTGGTAGACACGGGTGGGAGCCTGGTGGAGGGTGCCCCTGCACTGCTGTGGGGTGGGGGTGGGTGGGAGACATGAGTGGGGGCCTGGTGGAGGGTGCCCCACATTGCTGGGGGGGTGGGGGTGGTGGGAGACATGAGTGGGGGCCTGGCGGAGGCTGCCCATGGTGGGTGGGGGGTGGGGGTAGTGGGAGACATGGGTGGGGGCCTGGTGGAGGGTGCCCCACACTGCTGGGGGGTGAGGGGGGTGGGAGACATGAGTGGGGGCCTGGCGGAGGCTGCCCATGGTGGGTGGGGGGTGGGGGTGGTGGGAGACATGGGTGGGGGCCTGGTGGAGGGTGCCCCACACTGCTGAGGGGGTGGGGGTGGTGGGAGACATGAGTGGGGGCCTGGCGGGGGTTGCCCATGTTGGCTGGGGGGTGGGGGGTTGGTAGACATGGGTGGGAGCCTGGTGGGGGCTGCCCCTGCACTGCTGGGGGGTTGGTGGGAGACATGAGTGGGGGCCTGGTGGGGGCTGCCCATGGTGGCTGGGGGGTGGGGGTGGTGGTAGACATGGGTGGGAGCCTGGTGGAGGGTGCCCCACACTGGTGGGGGGGTGGGGGTGGGTGGGAGACATGAGTGGGGGCCTGGTGGAGGCTGCCCATGGTGGGTGGGGGTGGTGGGAGACATGGGTGGGGGCCTGGTGGAGGGTGCCCCACACTGCTGGGGGTGTGGGGGTGGTGGGAGACATGAGTGGGGGCCTGGCGGGGGCTGCCCATGGTGGCTGGGGGGTGGGGGGGGTGGTAGACATGGGTGGGAGCCTGGTGGGGTCTGCCCCTGCACTGCTGGGGGGTGGGGGTGGGTGGGAGACATGAGTGGGGGCCTGGTGGGGTCTGCCCATGGTGGCTGGGGGGTGGGGGTGGTGGTAGACATGGGTGGGAGCCTGGTGGAGGGTGCCCCACACTGCTGGGGGGGTGGGGGTGGGTGGGAGACATGAGTGGGGGCCTTGCGGGGGCTGCCCATGGTGGCTGGGGGGTGGGGGTGGTGGGAGACATGGGTGGGGGCCTGGTGGAGGGTGCCCCTGCACTGCTGGGGGGTGGGGGTGGTGGGAGACATGAGTGGGGGCCTGGTGGAGGGTGCCCCTGCACTGCTGGGGGGGTGGGGGTGGTGGGAGACATGAGTGGGGGCCTGGCGGAGGGTGCCCCTGGATGCTGGGGGTGGGGGTGGTGGGAGACATGAGTGGGGGCCTGGTGGAGGGTGCCCCTGCACTGCTGGGGGGGTGGGGGTGGTCAGAGACATGAGTGGGTGCCTGGCGGGGGCTGCCCATGGTGGCTGGGGGTTGGGGGGGTAGACACGGGTGGGAGCCTGGTGGAGGGTGCCCCTGCACTGCTGGGGGGTGGGGGTGGGTGGGAGACATGAGTGGGGGCCTGGTGGAGGGTGCCCCACACTGCTGGGGGGGTGGGGGTGGTGGGAGACATGAGTGGGGGCCTGGCGGAGGGTGCCCCTGCACTGCTGGGGGATGGGGGTGGGTGGGAGACATGAGTGGGGGCCTGGTGGAGGGTGCCCCACACTGCTGGGGGGTGGGGGTGAAGGAGACATGAGTGGGGGCCTGGCGGAGGGTGCCCCTGCACTGCTGGGGGGTGGGGATGGGTGGGAGACATGAGTGGGGGCCTGGTGGAGGGTGCCCCACACTGCTGGGGCGGTGGGGGTGGTGGGAGACATGAGTGGGGGCCTGGCGGGGGCTGCCCATGGTGGGTGGGGGGTGGGGGTGGTGGGAGACATGGGTGGGGGCCTGGTGGAGGGTGCCCCTGCACTGCTGGGGGGGTGGGGGTGGTGGGAGACATGAGCGGGGGCCTGGCGGAGGCTGCCCATGGTGGGTGGGGGGTGGGGATGGTGGGAGACATGGGTGGGGGCATGGTGGAGGGTGCCCCTGCACTGCTGTGGGGGTGGGGGTGGTGGGAGACATGAGTGGGGGCCTGGCGGGGGCTGCCCATCGTGGCTGGGAGGTGGGGGGGTGGTAGACACGGGTGGGAGCCTGGTGGAGGGTGCCCCTGCACTGCTGGGGGGTGGGGGTGGGTGGGAGACATGAGTGGGGGCCTGGTGGAGGGTGCCCCACACTGCTGTGGGGGTGGGGGTGGTGGGAGACATGAGTGGGGGCCTACCGAGAGTGCACCTGCACTGCTGGGGGGTGGGGGTGGGTGGGAGACATGAGTGGGGGCCTGGTGGAGGGTGCCCCACACTGCTGGGGGGGTGGGGGTGGTGGGAGACTTGAGTGGGGGCCTGGCGGGGGCTGCCCATGGTGGGTGGGGGGTGGGGGTGGTGGGAGACATGGGTGGGGGCCTGGCGGAGGGTGCCCCTGCACTGCTGGGGGGGTGGGGGTGGTGGGAGACATGAGTGGGGGCCTGGCGGGGGCTGCCCATGGTGGCTGGGGTGTGGGGGGTGGTAGACACGGGTGGGAGCCTGGTGGAGGGTGCCCCTGCACTGCTGGGGGGTGGGGGTGGGTGGGAGACATGAGTGGGGGCCTGGTGGGGGCTGCACATGGTGGCTGGGGGGTGGGGGTGGTGGGAGACATGAGTGGGGGCCTGGTGGAGGCTGCCCCACAGTGCTGGGGGGTGGGGGTGGGTGGGAGACATGAGTGGGGGCCTGGCGGAGGCTGCCCATGGTGGGTGGGGGGTGGGGGTAGTGGGAGACATGGGTGGGGGCCTGGTGGAGGGTGACCCACACTGCTGGGGGGGTGGGGGTGGTGGGAGACATGAGTGGTGGCCTGGCGGAGGCTGCCCATGGTGGCTGGGGGGTGGGAGTGGTGGGAGACATGGGTGGGGGCCGGGTGGAGGCTGCCCCACTGTGCTGGGGGGTGGGGGTGGTGGTAGACATGGCTGGGAGCCTGGTGGAGGGTGCCCCACACTGCTGGGGGGTGGGGGTGGGTGGGAGACATGAGTGGGGGCCTGGCGGAGGGTGCCCCTGCACTGCTGGGGGGTGGGGGTGGGCGGGAGACATGAGTGGGGGCCTGGTGGGGGCTGCCCATGGTGGCTGGGGCGTGGGGGTGGTGGGAGACATGAGTGGGGGCTGGTGGAGGCTGCCCCACAGTGCTGGGGGGTGGGGGTGGTGATAGACATGGGTGGGAGCCTCATGGAGGGTGCCCCACACTGCTGGGGGGGTGGGGGTGGGTGGGAGACATGAGTGGGGGCCTGGCGAAGGCTGCCCATGGTGGGTGGGGGGTGGAGGTGGTGGGAGACATGGGTGGGGGCCTGGTGGAGAGTGCACCTGCACTGCTGGGGGGTGGGGGTGGGTGGGAGACATGAGTGGGGGCCTGGTGGAGGGTGCTCCACACTGCTGGGGGGGTGGGGGTGGTGGGAGACATGAGTGGGGGCCTGGCGGAGGCTGCCCATGGTGGGTGGGGGGTGGGGGTGGTGGTAGACATGGGTGGGAGCCTGGTTGGGGCTGCCCATGGTGGCTGGGGGGTGGGGGTGATAGGGGACATGAGTGGGGGCCTGTTTGAGGGTGCCCCACACTGCTGGGGGGGTGGGAGACATGAGCAGGTGTGCAGGGTAGTCCCCTGTTTTGTGGGCTGCCTGCAGGGGCCGTGGAGGGTGTACAGGAAACACCTGTGAGGACCCACCCAGCCTAATCGCGTGTGTAACTTCCCGCGCACCCCTGTAATACACGTACCCAGCCAAATCGCGTGTGATAATTCCCGCGCACCCCTGTAATACATGGACCCAGCCAAATCGCGTGTGATTATTCCCGCGCACCCCTGTAATACACGTACCCAGCCAAATCGCGTGTGACAATTCCCGCGTACCCCTGTAATACACGTACCCTGGCTAATCGCGTGTAAAACTTCACGCGTACCCCTGTCATACACGTACCCAGCCAAATCGCGTGTGATAATTCCCGCATACCCCTGTAATACACGTACCCTGGCTAATCGCGTGTAAAACTTCACGCGTACCCCTGTCATACACGTACCCTGGCTAATCGCATGTAATAATTCCCGCGTACCCCTGATATGAACGTTACCCGCTTTGCGTTCCTTGTTTGGCAGCCCTGTAAACTGGTCCAGGGTTGGTGCAGCCCTTTGCGATGATTTAGCGATTTTGATGGCTTTTCCTTGCGCGAGGGCGTTCTTGGGGGCATTACTGGCGCTGCTGCAGGGTCGCTGCGATACTCTGCGCCACGGCTGGTTTGGGAGCCTGAAATCCATGAATACGCTGGCACAGACAATCGCATGCGGACACTCTGCGCCAGCCGCTTGCGACACTTTTCTGCGAAATTCTATGAATTACCCTGTCAGTCTGTGATTCTGAACATCTTTTTGGATGCCATAAAACACGCATTATACCATCTTCTTGGCGCAAATCAACAATTGTGCCTATTTTTAAAAAAAATATTTTTTTTTGCCAGGCTTGACTTACGTGACTTTAATGCCTGGACATTGCAATACCATAAATGTGACCCTAATCAGACAGGTTTCGTGGTGGGCATGGGCACAACAATACACCTGTTGACCCTTAACACCATCAAAAATCAAGCATATATTACAAATCAATTGTTATATACGGTGTTGGTGGATTTCCACACAGCCTTCGATTCTGTCTCTAGAAGCCTTTTAATTTACAAACTTCAAATGGCTGGCTGCCCCTTAACTCTGATAAATATAGTCCATGCACTCCACTCAGATAATACAGTACAAGTTTCTCTCTGCTTCCATCGCCATGTCGGAAATGAAAAAATTGAAGCGGCCCGAGGCAAGGATGCATCATTGCTTCAGCCCTCTACAAGTTTGAATGGAAGTTCCATTCAAATTTGTAGAGAGCTGAAGCAATGATGCATCCTTGCCTCGGCCCTCTTCAATATTTTCATTTCCGACATGGCGATTTCGTTTGTGGAAATCAATACAGATGCTCCAAAAATGGGGTTGAAATTGGTCCCAGCGTTATGCTGATGATCTGATTTTGCTTTAAAAAACTCCTAAGGGCCTTCAAAGACTTCTTGATCCCCTAGCTGTTTGTGTAAATAAAAATCAGTTGACAATAAATCATCAAAAAACCAAAATCATGCATTTCAAGCCCAAACGTTCTAATAAAAACTATCTGAGCTGGTCGTTAGAAAACATTGACCTAGAAGCAGTTACTTGCTACACATTGTAAGTAACTGCAATCCAGCACTCCAACTAAGTCAATGCCTAGTATGGGATGCCCAATGGAAGCCCTTATTTATATATTTTTATGTCAAAGTTCTTTAAATCTGGATGATGAACCCTTATATAACGCCCCTCTACTTGAATCTCCCCGACCTCAGTGAGCCAAGAAGTAGGTTTGTTTTGCAAATTAAAAGGTTTATTTTAAGAATTGAACAATATATATATATCACACTGTTATGAACAGAAGAATATCTGAATAGCACACTTATGAATATGAACGGTGATCAGCAATGGGTAATATTACACTATCAACAATCTCTTTAATCAGTTAGGAGTAGGAATAGCAGAGAATACTTTGTATGAGTTCAAGGAAATGCAAGATAGGAAAGAATGCAACACAGAAATAAAACTTGATATGACTTCAATCAAAAGACAATATAATCACTTTTTCCCCTTGTTACTACTCACTCCCCCCAATATGCAATATGAAGAGATGGAAATGAGGGCACACAGGTTTCAGGTATACACACTCAATAATGCAGTTCAATCCCAGTTCCCACAGCAAGCTTAGAGAGAACAGGTATGATTTTAAAACAGGTCAATATGCTTATGAATGTGATTGCAATGAATGTGAAAAATGCTAAAATGATTTTACTTCACTTAAAGGAGATTCAGAATAAGTGATAGTTACTTTGGATTGGTTCAGGTCAACACTAGCAATGATTCATGAATGATTATCAGATTGAAAACGAAATTCAACAGTTGAAAACAAGAAACAGCTATTTTAACAAGTGGTCAAATTGGGCTAAATCGCAATTCGCAGCAACTTTCCGCATGTTTTGGGTTTGTTAGAAAGCTTAGGATCTTAGCTCCAAAATGACACTTACATTTCAGTTCTAGGACGTGCAGTTCAGAAGTTACAGAGGCTTTTGTGAAGGTAGATTTTTCAGAAATAAAGTCAAGATTTCAAAATGACAGATTGCACTTTAAAGATTTGGAATCAATATGGACTTATACTAAGGGCTATGAAACTACAAGATACCCAACGGGACAACCACCAGAAACAGGGCCCCTTCCGCTCTGATTGTTGTGCGTCAAGACACTGTGTGTGTCCTGCCTGTCCTCAGCAGTCCCTATTTATGTATTTCCAAAGTGGGTGGGGAGGCTGATTCTCTATGCCCAACCCTGTAAGAATCTGATAGGTCAGGGAATTTCCTTTCCCCTGATTTGAGAAAGGAGCAGTGTGTCATCCTGTGTCATCAAGTGTCATGTTTATTGCTTAGGGGAAAAACCCTCCCCTTAGTCTCTGTACAGTATATCTTATTTTTCTTAAACAACATATTTATAATATGCACAACTTGTTAATACTACATGAATTACATGACAGATTGTCTAAGGTACATTTCTGTTCAACTCTCATCTTCCTAAAATCTTTGGTTCAGAAATGCCAACTTTTTTGCGCTTTTGGTGGGTTTCTCAAAATTATTTCTGCACCAATTTTTATACATGTATGCATATCCCATCTGAGCACATTTCTGTAATTTTTCATGTTCCTAGCATAAACACAGTAGCTACAATATGAATAATTCCGGGGTTTAGTCTCAGAACATCGCACGGATTCCAGCTTAGTCTTAAACGGTGAGCGAATAACAATCTCAAAGTTTCACATTTTTGTCAGTTCGGTACAATATTTTAGAAGTACTCCCTTAAACATATATTTCATCCAATGTTAAATACACATTTTCAGTCTCGTCTGCCTCCAGAGCTGGGCTGACTCCGAGGGTCACATGTCCTTCTTCCTGCCAGCAGTTTGTTGTCAGTCACACCCGGATTAGCATTCCTATTAAGCCCAAGGACTCCTTTGTCTGCACTCAGAGCAACAGGCCAGGGTGTCCCTCCTAGTTGCTTTTCACCACAGCCTGTCAATTTCTTAGCCAAGGGCAGGGGGAAATTTCCTTTGTTCAGGGAGGAGGTGTGGAATTTGTTTGAAGCACAGTGTGGGAAACTTTAACTCTTAAACCCAATGTCAAAAAATGTCTTGTCTTATAATTTAACTCACCTTTTCAGAATATAGTTTTGAATTGTCTCCACCTTTTAGGCTTCTGATAGCCAGTCTTTCTTTGGCATAGTTTGGGTTCAATGTTCAACTTTACACATGATGGTTTTAAATCGCCGGCTTCTGATAGAGGTTGGTAACGGTATTACACCCATTTTTGACATATTTCTTCCAGCAAGCAATCCTCAAAAGTGGACTTTGTTCAGATAACACATACTTCTGTGGACCTTATATTTATGTAGATTCTTGCAGGAGAATGATGTTGACCACCCAACAAGGAGGTTGGATCTTTTTGGGTGGTTTGTGAGCCATGATTTTTGCAAATTTGACAAAAAAAAAACAGATTTTTGAAACAGCTCTGTTTCTTTTGCAATGATTTTGCTCTGCGGGCAGCCAAATGATGGGTTTTGGCAGTGGTCTCCTGTGTTACCGCTGACATAGGCAAAAGTAGATGGTGGCCTATATTTCAGCTTTTCACTGCGCACTTTCTGGTGATTTCTAGCAAGCAGCATGCTTTCCAGTGCCCATTTCTGAGGTTTCTGCTGCCAGCAATGCACAGGGCTTAGACTAGTGGGTTAAGACATCCCACAACATACTTAGGCATGATCATAGATAATTGACCAAACAATGCAAATCATCTGCTTATGCTAGAAGGCAAGCTAACAAATGTAATATCTCAGACCAAAATTCTACTTGCCAGATATGGTAAATTCTCTGTTTGTCCAGCCATGGCTTTTTTTAATCAAAAAGTCACTCCGGTATTATTCTATGGCATGGAAACAAGAGAAGCTTTCCCTGAAGACTTTCTGCAAAGAATGGAGGGAACACTTTGGAGACAAACACTAACCGTACCTAACTGTATACTCGCTGGCTAGCTCAGATATGAGTTAGGTTTAACATCATTAAATGGGTTATATTAATGATGCTTCTGCACCTTATTTAGAACATTTCTCATTGCCTCTAATATGAAAGACACTGCTTAAAACATTGTCCAGTTATATTTTTTCCCCATCACATAGTTTTGTAAATAAATGGAAACAATCACCATCTTGATCATGGCATCGGCCAATATAACTGTAGATTTGCTTGTGTCGAACCCCACTAAGTCCAAAACTAAATTATATTTGGCTGATTTGATTGAAACACGAAAACTGTGCAGATGGCAGAGAGATTTCAGAGAAAATATGTTTGGAGAAAAGCATTTTCGCACCATGGAGCAATATCTGTCAAAGCATCCATCACCTACGTAGAGAGCAGCCATATTGCGTATGATTTTCAACTTGTAGCCAACAAGAGCGCTCTTAGCAAGATGTAGGATCATCAGTAAACAAATTAGCTTTTGTCATTTTTGTAACAATGTGACAAAGCAAAAAAGGGTACAGCATCTCATTACACAATACCCTTAACTGTACTAAGAGAAAAAACATTTTGCTAGACATTTTAGCTCTCCCAGAATAACTAGTCCTGACATTCTATGGCAGCAAATCTTTTCTAGCTCAAGTACTAGTGTCAGAATCGCGACTTTGAATTTTTTTTAACATGCTATCATTGGACTACTCTGATGTGCCTTATTTGTCAGCCATTGCGGTACACACTTCGTCTAATATGAAGGACACAATTTGAAGGATACTTTACAATTCATGATAATGTGGTGGTTACAAAAAACTAATGACATGGGGAAGTCTCCTTATCTGTGATCTATTCGACATTTTGCCAAATCGTATAATATTGATGTTCTCTGAATATCGACTTCGAACCTTTTGAATATGTCATCATTGGATAACTGTATTGTGCTTGATTGTGATCCATTGTTGTACACTTTTCATTTAATATGAATTGACAGAATTTGAGGGATACTTAACAATGTATGATAATATGGTGGTCAAAAAAGATTCATGATTATGAGAAGGTATCTCAATTGTGACTTATCTCATACTTTGACAAATTGTACAATATTGATGGCCTTTTCCTCATGTGTTAGCAGTTGTTTTGTTAGGTTTTAAGTTTATGCATGTACATAATGATGAAATTGCAAATAATGATAAATTTGTTTTTGGAATTTGTGATTTTACTCACTTCTATTTGTATTTATGAGATTTTATAGTTACATTAAGATTCAGATACCAATTACTCATCCCTTTTCCTTTCCTATTTATGTTTTATCTGAGAATAGGGAAGATATGTTTTAAGTATGAATTAACTGACTCAAAGCTTAGCATTTTCTCTTGTATTTTTTCTTCTATTGTGTCATGCTCTTATGCATAACGTATGTGTTTTAATTTACAATTCTTGTGAACTTGCAAAATATATGTTATTTTATTTCAAGCATGTAAATTGTTATTGAAAAGTTGATTTATTCAGCTATTTCAATAAAAACTATTTAAAAAAAGTGATTCACTCCTACCAAATAGATGAAATGTCCATAGTCCAGGTAAACCACCCATCACTAGGAGCCAGCGGATGTTGAAAAGTGTTGGGGATGCAAGGAGCTAAACCCTTATGGAACGAAGTGCAATCTAATGGATGAGCCAATAATGTCCAATTCCATGAAACACTATCCTTACTTCATGCAAAACAATCTAGGGTAAACAAAATCAGATGCGGGCACATGCAGGGGAAATTCATAACATAAGCAGGAGACGAAAACGGTGCACTCTGAATAATATCAAGACAGAAGGGGGCAAATCCAGCAGGAGTCAAGGAAACATTAAGAGTTCAGGCAACAAGGAGAACACCAGTCAATACACAACGAAACAGGCAAATACAATGGGCAATCTAGAAAAACACAGCCATCAGCCAACAACGAAAGAAAGGTAAGATTCAAAAGTAGACCATAGAAAGTCTAAAGCCCCTCATGATATGGGAATACAGTTGAGAAGCACCAAGCCCCATCAGGTCATCCTCTTTAAAGCAGCAATGAACAGGGAATGGCTGTTCCAGGTCAGATCGGGAAAACACTGATGTAATGATGTCATGTGTTCAATTCATATGCCCATGGATTTCTGAGGATTGTAGTTCCCTATACTGCCCAGAAGTACTCAATGTACTGAAGAAGGGGAATTGTGATGGCAGGATCTGGTGGCTCGCTGCACAATTCACCAAGAGACACACCTCTCTCCTACCTTGCGGGTTCCCTTTGGTGTGCTGAAGAATGGAATTCCTGACAGATCCACAGCTACAACGTTTGTTCCCCAAACCGCCAATTATGGCATATAGAAGGGGCAAGAATTTTAGGGATAGACTTGTTTATGCCGAGAGACCTAGAATTTAGAGAACTTTAGGCCAACACAAGACTGGTACATACCCCTGTCTCAATTGCATTAATTGCAATAATGTCTTAAAGGGAGATACAACCCAGCATAGACAGACTAGAAAGAAAATTGCTTAAGAGTTTATGCAACACATCAGGTGTAGTATATGCCATAAAATGTCTGTGCAGACAAAAGTATGTTTGGCAAACCTTGAGTAAAGCATGGGAGAGGTGGACGGGGCATAAATCAAACATACGCACACAGAATTTGAAGTCACCAATGACTAGGTATTTTACTGACAAAGTTTATAACCTCTCACAAATTAGATTTGCCATCTTGGAAGTGTTAGGGACATCCCCAAGACGGGAGGGGGTGATACGATAAGGAAATGTATTGGATAGACCTCTTGGACACACTATTCCCTAAACGTATGAAATAGGAGTTGAACCTGCTTTGCTAAATCTGATACACCCTATTTGACGTGACCTGTTTGGACAAAATGTATTTTTAATAACTTAATACCAAAGAGGTTTCTAAGTACGGACCTGGTATTGGAACCTGTGTTGCTCTGCGTCATCTTGCGAGTGTTGCCGCTGAGCTATACTACCTGTATCCTAAACTACGTTTAGGATAATGTGTATCATGTGTATTGGATTTCTATATTATTCCTCTTCTATGTACTATACAAAATGGACCGTCATGCCATTTATCAACAATTCACTTTTTTAATCTTGTTTCATTCTATGATGTAAACATGATTTAATAATTATATTCTAGGGAAAATTGTTTTTTTTTTTACATTCACTGGGCACTGTTTTTCAAGCGGTTATTGTATATTTATATTGGCCAGCTTGTTGAATTCCATGCCAGAAGTGAGTTTCGAGTGGTTTAAAAATGTGTTTAAAAACCAATGTACAAGAATAATGTGGTGAAAATCGTCAATTATCATTTGTGTCGATCATAGCAAAAGTGTCAATTTTAGAAGACTGCAGGGCAACATGCATAAGGCCATTGCGCACCAAATTAATAAAGTAGGAAACATAGTTCACGCATGTGTGACTCCAGGGCTCTGTGGCAAGTAAACCCACAGTTGGTCAATCCATCTCTGCTCCATTCCCCACAAGCGCCCCTGGTCATTCCAAGTAGGGGTATTGTGCTTGAGAAGTTTAAGCAACGTCCACAATGCCATGTTCAAGGTCAAGCCCTGTATTGGCTGACCTCTTTCCTCTCCGATTGACGCTCCCAGGTCCAACTTGGGTCATTCCTCTCCCTCTATCTCTATCTCTACTTGTGGTGTTCCCCAGGGGTCTAACCTCTCTCCCTGGCTGTTCAACCAATACCTGGCACGTCTTGCCCACCGCATTGCCTCTCTCTGCTCCAATTTTCAGTGCTATGCGGATGACACTCAGCTCATTTTCAGCCTCCCTTCTGCCACCTCTTCACCTTCTCCCATCTCTGACAGTCTGTCCTCTATCCAGAAGTGGTGTGCCACCAATGATCTCTGCCTTAATGCCAGTAAGACTGATATTCTCCTCAGTTGCACCCCTGCTCCCTCCTTTCCTGTTGCTCACTGGCTGGCCTCCCTTGGCCCTCTTCCTTCTCCCACCTGTGAGGCTAAAACCCTGAGGGGCATCTTCTACTCCACTCTCTCCTGCTCTCCTCACATTTCTGACATCTCCAAGAAGGCTACCAGGGGCACCTCCTCAGAGGTATTCTTCCTTTCTTCTTCTTCCCCCAGAACCTCACTGTCTCCTGAGCCCTGGTTCTCTCCAGGCTGGACTACTGCAACAGCCTCTTTCTAAATCTGCCTGCTTCTACTCTCTGCCCTCTGCAACTCATCCAGAAAAGGACTGCGAGATTTTTCCTTGGCCTCAAGCCCAGGGATCATATCTCTCCAGGACTGAAATCTTTGGACTGGCTCCCAGTGACTGCAAGGATTAAGTTCACAACCCTCTGCATGGCCCACAAGGCCTTCTGTGGCCTGGGGCTTCAATAGCTTCAACTCACTCTTCCTAAATATCTTCCAACTCACGCTCTTTGCTCATCTTCCTCCAACTCCCTCAGGGCCAGTCACTTCTCCAAGCAATGCGTTGGTGGTAAATCTCTTTCTTTGGCTTGGCCTCCCTCTGGAACAGAATCCTTGCATCCCTGAAACTTCAGGAGAACCATCTACGGTTCCGGAAGCACCTCAAGACCTTCCTCTTTGCTTCTGCTTTCTCTCCCCTACCCTGCTGAACTCCTGACTGAAACTGCACTGGTCACCTGGCTACCCTCTGATCTCAGGCCCCGGTCCTCTCCCCGCCAGTTACACACCTGCACAGCTCTCATGGCAATCCTTGCACTTGGGTCTGTATCTGTAACCCTACAGTCCCCCTAGCTGCACTTTGGACACCTGCTGTCTGCACTTACCCCTGCACTTGCCTCCAACTGGCCACACTTCTTTTATTGTTTGATCCCATGTAATGCACTACCCCTCCCATTGCCCTCACACATTTCCGCACACCTTTCCCCTGCACTTGCGCAATCTCAATGTCAACTGGCCTGGTAAGATCATTGTATCTGTCTCCCCTATGTTCCCCCTCCTTTGCTTCGTCACGCTATGAAATACTTGTGTGTAGGTGCGTTATAAATGCCATATCATATCATATCAATTCACTAGGGACCAATATTGTTGCAATTCAAACGTTCTACTGCTGCAGGACATGCAGAAATAGGAAATCCAAATAATGGTTCTATGTGAAAATATTCACAGGAAAATGTTGTAATGTGAAAATGTAGTCCACAAAAAGTCGTTTTAAAAATATCGTCATTCAATACAAGTAATTCAAAGTGTGAATATGTTGCCTGTAATAAGGTTGCCAACAATCTATTTTTAAATATACTAACATTCAAGGCTGCAACCCTAAATATGACCCAATCACCACAACCCTTATTCTACCCCGAACTCTTACAAAAACGCTAACCCCTCATCACGCTAAACCATTTTCTTTGAATTTGACACAATAAAAAACAAATAGAAAATGAACAGTGAAACTGCCTCCAACCCCATAGCAGCTCACCACAAATTACATAGCCCTTGCTATAACCCAAACCCTTGCTTTAATACTAACCTTAGACTTACGCTAACTCAAACTCTACGATTTACTCTAAGGATTACTTTAACCCAACCACTAGGTTTATTTTAGCCCTTATCCTATGCCAACAACACTAATCACTAGCCCTTTCCAACCTCCCTATCCCTTTCTTTTTTTTAAAAACTTTTGTTTTATTGGCAGAGATTAGGCAGTTACATGCTTGAGGAATTTAACATTGTCATAGGCATACAAAACATATCAAGCACAGGAGTCCCCGTAAGTAGCATCTGCATAGGTAAGGCACCAGTATATACAGCAATAGTTTACATCCTATTCATGTGGGTGGCAATGTGGCTGGGGTTGAGTCCTCATCAGTCTCTTTATTGGGGTAGCTGCAGAAGGCAGTCCAGACATTTCTAGGGTGGGACTGTGCTGGCAGAGTGGCGATGTATTCCTCTTCACACGTTTGTGTCCATGTAAGGGCCGAAAGCCACATCTTAAAGGTGCGGGGAGAGGGACATTTTCAACACTGTAAGATACATTTTTAAGCCACCATGCATCCCACATTCAGAAACCTAGCCATTTTCTTTGTCCCACCACCCTCAGATACCAAACAGTAACGACATAGGGTCTCGGTCGATTACTGTACCCGTGTTTTCAGAGAGTGCATCAAGACTATCTCCCCAGAATGCATGCAGCTCAGTACATGACCAAAATATATGCGTGTGATCTGCGTGTGATCTGTGTTCTAAGCACGGCATTTGGGGCAAACCTGCGCAAGGCCATGGTTGAACCTAGACAGTCTATGATATGATATGATATGATATGATATGGCATTTATAAGGAAGGGGAACTAAAGGAGGACAGACAATGATTCTACTAGACCAGGTGTCATTCAGATCGTGCAAGTGCGTGGGAAGGGGGCAGGAAAAGTGCAGTACATGGTAAAATGATAACAATAAGTAAGTGGTTGCCAGCATGTGGCAAGTGCATGGGTAAGTGCAGACATCAGGTGTCAAGGCCTGGGAGGGGGACTGTAGGGATACAGAGACGGTCCCCAAGTGCGGGGGTTGCCAGGTGGGCAGTGCAGGTGTGAAACGCTGGTGGAAGAGGACCTTGTCCCGAAATCAGAGGTTGTCCAGGTAGCCAGTGCAGTTTCCAGTTACACTAGGAGGTCAGCAGGACAGGTAGCCAGTGCAGTTTCCATTTACACTAGGAGGTCAGCAGAGGAGGGGAGGAGAAAAAGCAGAAGCAAAGAGAAATGTTTTGAGGAGCTTCCGAAACCGGACATGATTCTCCTCAAGTTTAAGGGAGGCAGGGAGGCTGTTCCAGAGGGAGACACCAGCTGAGGAAAGAGATCTACCACCGACTCGTTGCTTGGAGAAGCGTCAGACCCTGAGGGAGTTGGAGGCAGATGAGCGAAGAGCTTGAGAAGGGAGATTTTTAGGAAGAGAGAGTTGAAGGTATAGTACACTCTGTTCATTATTTTCTATCCAATAGAGGGACAAGTTAGGAGCTGTGAACCCACCTTTCTCATAAGGTAAGGCCATGTGTTGCCATTTCTTTCTAATCACACCAACGTGCCATAGAAATTGAGAACCCATTGTGTGTAGATCATGAAAATATTTCTGCTCTGGCCAGATCGGTACATTTCCGAAAATGTATAAATGTTTTGGAACTAAAATCCTCTTAATCAACGATAGTCTACCCGTCAGGGAAATTGGTAGGGCCCGCCATCTTGCCACTTTTTATTGGAATGCTTCTCACCGGTGGTATAATTGTCGGCAATCAAAGAAGATCGAGACAGTGCTACTTGGACCCCCAAGTATCTGATCCTGTCGGGGGACCAGCATAGGGGGTATTCACAGTTCGGCTGCTGGGTTGCACTGCTGAGGGGGAATATCTTGGATTTCGTGTAGTTAATGGTAAAGCCAGAGAAAGTACCTATTTTGATTATGTCCCTCAGTATGGGGTCCAGATGGATGGATGTATCCCTGATGCATAGCAGGACATCGTCCGCGTACAGCTATATTATACCAGGAGATCTGCCAGATGCCCACCCTTACTGGAGTGTCATGCCCAGACATAGTCTGCCATTGGCTCGATGACTAGTATTAAGAAGATGGATGATAAGGGGCAGCCCTGGTGTGTGCCCCTCCATAGCTCCAAGGGTTGTGAGGTTAGAGAGTTGACCAAGAATCTGGCGATAGGGCACGTGTACAATAACTCGATATATTGAATCATAATTGGGCCCAGCTCCATTTTCTCCAGAACCACCCACATATATTGCCACAAGACCATATCGAAGGCCTTCTGTGCGTCCAAGGTGACCACAACTGCCTGCACATCCTGGTCTATTCTTGAAAGGATATTAAATAGCCTTCTGATATTAAAGGTTGTAGAGCATACAGGTACGAAGCCGCTTTGGTCATCATGGATGAGGTATGGCATGAATGGGAGGAATCTGTTAGCCAGGGTCTTGGGCAGTATTTTAGTATCTATGTTCATGAGCGTGAGGGGCCTATAGGACCCTCACTCGTCACTAGGCTTGCCAGGCTTAAGGAGGACTTTGAAAATTGCCTCACGCATCGAAGGAGGGTGAACAGATTTGCGGAGTGCATCGATCCAGACCTCCAGCAGTATAGGTGCTAGGATTGCGACATGTTCTTGGTCCTTACCACGGGGGAGGTCAGTGATGTCTTGGAACTATTTAATTTAGTGACAGTGGGGCATCTAACTGCTCCCGAGTTGACTGGGATATGTAAGTCATGGGGATTTGATCAATCAGGTCCAAGATGTCCTGCATGTCATGTTCATAACGTTGAGTGTATAGTTTGGCATAGAATTGTGAAAATATCAAAAGCATGTGTTGGTCCGACCATTGTTGGACCCCACTCGCATCCTTGATGCATTCGATCTGGTTTCTACCCCCTTCCGCCCGGGCTAGCCTGGCAAGGGTCCTCCCTGGTGTTTCGCCCTCCCCATATTTCTTTGCTGTGGTTGGTCCTGCCAGTAATTTGATTTCTCTCATAGCATGAGTTTCAAACGTTTCCAGTACTGCTCTGTTTTGAGCTAACTTGGACGGTGTTGCGTCAATAGCATATTCACGCTCCAGATCCTTAAGTGTAGTTTCAGAGCATTGTAGATCATTCCTGATGGTTTTTAGTATCCCGCTTCCCCAGAGATAGCCATGCCCCTAATATAAACCTTGAAGGCCTCCCACCTATTCCCGGGGGTAGTGTCTTGTCGGGGGTTGCACTCAGAAAGGTCTTTATGTCCGAGAGAATCTCGACTTTAAACACTACGTTGAGTAGTGCTTCAGATTTGAAGCACCAGGAGTTGCAGGGGAGCGGGGGGTTGGGATAACGCTAGCCACACACTAAGCGTTACAGGTGCATGGTTGTAGAGGGTGCGTGCCAGTATACGAGTATCTGTGACCCTGCCAACTAAGTCGCCCGTAGCCAGAAACAGGTCTATTCTAGATGAGCTGTGATGGACAGAGGAGTCAAAAGTGTACTCACGCGATTGAGGGTGGAGTGTCCACCAGACATCCCGCAGACCAAGTGTTGCCATATTTGCGTGTAGTCTTCTGGCCGCCCGTGAGTGGACTCTAGACGTCATGCCCGTTCTATCCATATCATTATCAAGTATAAGATTCATGTCCCTCCCACCCAGATTAGCAGGACTCCAATATATCCCAGTAGTATAGATGTCGCTGTATCACAAAATTCGTGTGTGTCGACATTCGAGCCATTAGTGTTCATTAGTAGACATTCCCTGGTGTCTTGTATACAATGAAGGATAACGGACCTCCCCTCAGGATCTATAAGGCTTTTCTTCAATACGAATTTAACAGACTTGTGAAGCAACGTCATCACTCCCCTGGATTGTGTGCAGTATGTAGTGTAAAACCTATTCGAGCCCCAGGAGGGCACCAGGCCAGAAGCGAGGCGGCCAAGGGCATGTGTCTCCTGCAAGAGGAGTATCTTCACCCCATGTCTCTGCGCATATGCAGTGATTTTACGAGCCTTAGTGTAGTTGCCTATCCCATGCACATTCCATGACATCATTTGGATGGCCATACCATTAATTCAGGGAATATCCCAGCAAAGGTAGGTACGTATATGCTCTGTGTCTCTGGTGATGTAGCAGTGTAGTCTACCCATCGCATGTCATGCCGTACAATCTCTGCCATTTTTAAAAATACCCACATCCCCCCCTCCGCCCTCACTGCCCATCCCCAACCAGCAGGGTGCCTGTCTCCCCCAACCCCACCAGAGGTGGCTCCCCCAACCTTCGCACGGGCCGAACAGGGGCTTGCGCACAACATGAATGTCATAACAAGGTTGCAATCGCAATGGGGTGCGCCACTGCCGAAAAGCCAACTTATATGGTAACCCGTAGGGTACCACTACAATTTTCCTCAGTGGACGTGGCGACCAATCATTCCTCCTCACCTCAAGAATTAAGAATGTGGTAGCCAATTTTCTAAAATGCAAACAGATATGAGTTATAGCACAGGTGGAGCTAAACAGTGATGAGAAGACATTGAGGCGGGACCAGTAGTCACCTGTGCGACACATCCCATAGATAGACAGATCGGAGAAGACCACTCGGGGCGCCAACGTGTAGTCGGTCGGTCTGACCCGTTGGTCCATAGTCAGTGAAGCACATAGAGAAATTTTGTCAGGGGTGATAGGTACTCATAGGACAGAAGGAGCATGAACTCGAAAGTGGGACATCAAGACATGAAAAATACCCCCATTTAGATCCGTTGTTCTCCATTAGGTCATCAGCGGGAGCCTGCAGAGGGATGTGCGCTTCGATGAATTTCATCTCCTCATCCGGCACCGTGAAAAAGTACAGTTTGTTATTAAAGGTGAACTTCAGGCAGGCGGGGAACAGTATGGCATAGGCAATGATTCTTTCCCTGTGCAATTTTTTAGCTCCGATGAATTGACGCCGCTCCTGATGCATTCCAGTGTAAAATTTCCAGGAAGATCTTGACAATCTGCTCATCCAGTCTGAGTTCTCCCTTTTCTCGTGCAAGACGGAGTATTTGATCCCTGTCCCTGTAGCTTAAGATTTTTGCTATAATTGGTCTTGGGAAGTCGCCAGGTTTAGGGTGCAGGGCCAATGCACAGTGGGCACATTCAAACGTGAAGAAAGGGGACAGGGCGAAGTCTCCAAGTAGGTCTTTGAGCAGATTTTCAGCTGCCAGCTCAAGTCGGCCCTAGAGTGCATTCTCCAGGACCCCGAATATGCTTATATTATTTCTACGCGATCTAGACTCCAAGTCATCACATTTGGCTATGACTGATTTGATGTCTCTGACAAGGGTGGACACAGCTGATCCTAGTTTACGCCTCCATGATCCTGGAGCCATCTTGATCTAGCTTGGTTCTGAGTGATGCAACATTAGCATTAATGTCATCCAGTTTTTCATGGAAGGAGGCAAAGTTCTTAGCCATGGATTCCATCATGGTAGCGAGGTCTGGGCCAGGAGCGTCCACCTGTGCGTCCGCATCCTCCTGGGTGGAGGCGGCCTGTCCCTGTTCAGGCCTAGGTGCTAGTTTAGAGAACTTGTCCATGGCACCCGTCTTACCTGATCCGTGGGACCTATTAGACATTGTGAGGTTGAGCAGAGCTCCCAGACACAGGCGGGGGCTGAGTGATCCTAGTAGTCAGCGCATGTGTGGGAATGTGCAATGTCCAGATCCTGAGGATAGCGGTCAGAGTAGATGCAGCGCAGGGTAGAGACGGATGGAGTCCGAGATCCGAAGCCAGAAGTTCTAAGTCGGTATACTAGGCAGGGAAACCCACACTGCACAGCGAGAGGAGGTATGGTGTCCAAGATGGAGAGGTGCCCTGGGCTTGAGTCCAGTTGCCTGATGAGTTGCCCAGCACACCACCTCAAGTCATCAGCAGAACGGGCCTGCGGTACACCTCACGCAGCAGGAGGCCCCCTGGATGGAGGAGCGGGATGTGCGGTGTGTAGGTTAGAGAGGCAGGGAGCAGTGCATGTCTGCCAGCAATGTTTTCTGGTGGCTGGGGAAGGCCCACTGATAAAGGATTTGTGCCCAGAGTAGGCACACAAGAGCCAGCGTACACAGAGGTTGCTCAAGTGGGCCTGTTGGGCATGCTCCAGGAAGTGTTCAATACATGCTTCTCCGGTGCAATCCAGCATAGTAACGATGCGCTGCTGTCACCTCAGCGTATGTGCAGTCAGAGAGGGCTGGTTCCAGCGGGTCCACTCCGCTATGACCCTCCCGTGGAGGTGCTGCCAGTGACAGGGGCTCCGGGGTGTGCGCCCAGCCGGTGTAGCACCCCCCGCAGACCCAGGCCCATCAGCGAGCGCACAAGTTCAGCAAGGTCGTGGGGACGTTGGCAGCACTGCGCGTCGGGTCAACCAGGGGTGAGCCTCTCCTTGGTAGCCCGACAAACGCGGAGGTTCTGGCCTGGCATCTGGCCCGCCATGGGTACAGAGCCAGGCCAGAGCCTCCATGGCCCAGGCCCTGGCAGTTCGAGGGTTTCAAGGATGATATAACCTTTTCGGTTTCCAGTAAGGATATGTTGGTAAACCTAAATGGTTTGCAGCTATTTAGTATAGCTGTACTTGGTGTATCTGTCAGAGGGGTAGTGTGAGTTCCTGTGGAACTTATGGTAGCTATTTTCTTAGCAATTTTAGACTGTAGAGTGGTTATTTTGTTTGCTAATGCATTTTGGATGCTGGTGCACCATTGTTTGTCCTTGAGGAAATTATCCGTGGGCGCAATTGGGTTTTCCATTTCCGGGAGGATAGAGAATAGTTCTTTAGGATTAGAATTAGCTTTACTGATTCTCTCATTGAATGTGTTTTTTTTGGTTTGGATTATTTCTTTCTTGTATTTGTTCGCGAGGTTAGCAAGTAGAGTTTTATTCTCAGCTGAGGGTGAGTGCCTCCAGATTGCTTCAAGTTTACGTTTTTGGGTTCGTAGTTCTTTGAGATGGGGGTTGAACCAGGAATTAAGGTAAGATTCTTGTTTACTTTTGCGTAGTTTGATAGGGGCAATGGTATCCAAGGCTTTGGACATAGTGTTTTTAAAAGTCTCAACTAGAGTGTTTGGGTCAGAGTTGTTAGTGCTAGCAGTGAGAGCTGGAAGAGGAGGGGGAGTAGTTTTTCAGCAGTAATTTCTTTTTTGCTTCTAGTTGGCAAAGGTGATGCTATTTCACGAGTATCTACTTTCAGGGGTTCTATAGTGGATGAGAAGCAGATAAGGTGGTGGTCAGTCCAGGTGTGTGGCGTAATATTAGAGATGGTGGTAGCACAGTTCAAGTTGGCTATCCAGTCTAGAGTGCGCCCTTTTATATGAGTGGGAGCTAATACTTTTTGGGTAAGGCCATTTTCGACTAAAATCGATTGGATAGATTGGGCCTGTTTGTCCTCAACATCGTTAAATCCCAGGTTAAAGTCACCTAGTAATAGGAGCTGGGTGGAATCTTTGATGTTGTTAGTGAGGAGGCTGGAAAGGTCTTCCTCAAAGTAACCTAGAGGGCCTGGAGGTCTATACACAAGAAGGATGGTCAGTGTACTATTGTTGGAAATAGGTAATTTAGCTGAGAGTAGTTCGCAAGATGTCATTACTGGAGGTGTGGTAAGTCTAACGGATAGTGTGGTTTTAGCAATGATGGCCAGGCCACCTCCTCTGTAGTTGGGCCGATCAACTCTGAGAATATTGTAGTTGTCTGGAATGGCGATCATAAGTGCAGGACCTGCAGCATCGTGAAGCCAGGTCTCAGTAACAGCCAGGAAATCTAGGTATCCATGGCGAGTATATCAGCAATTTCCGTGTTATATGCTATGAGCGACCTTGCATTGATAAGGGCTCCTGATAGGGTGGGAGTTGTGATTTTAACTTGGATATGTCTAAGTTTAGGGTGATTGGATCTCTTCTTATTGAGATGAGGGTCGGTCAGTGTTTTAGCGTGTCTTTCGGCAGCTATGGCGATATTTCTTCTTTTTCATCTTCTCTGCATTGTCTATACGTGAATCCATGGTCTTGCTTGAGTTTATGATTATTCCCTGATTTCCCTTACTTAACCCCCACATTCTGTATGTCCTTAAGCCACAATACATTATATATCGCTTCCTCTCTTTTCCTCTTCTTGCTATGGAACACTTGAACTCATCCCTATACCACTTCGCTCTTTGACTACGCATTACATATTCCATTCTCGGCTTAGAAGTCAACTTTTATCCTTTATTTGTGATTTGTTGTTTGCTTGTATGCTTTTTTAGTTCCGTCCATCATTGTTACATATTGTTTTTACTGTTTTGTTATATATTGTGTAGCATTTTTCTGAATTCGAAGCAATAGTTACATATATACAATACAAAAATACTGAAAAAGAACGTTGTACAATTAAGACTTCAACTTAATAAACATGTTTAAACACAATTGCAACAACGCACAATGTTTTGATTCATTTTTGTAACATGATTTATCCATTTTGAATGAATGTGATTTGTAGTGTAAAGAGGTTTATGTAAGCACATTTTTAAATGCATCCTTTATATATTATTATATTATATTTATTTGTTGGGCCCTGTATGTTTTAGACAGGAAGGACATTCAGCCTATTTATATATGATGATGATGTATTTTTGAATGTTTTTTTAAACTGTACCAAAAGCTTATAATTAACTATTGCACAATAAAAAAATAAAAAAAAATAAAAATATATAAGCTGCTGTTGTTTTGGGGGTATTGAAGTTTCTGTCACAACAGACAATTACATAGGGGTGGAGTGTATTCAAAGTGAGGCTTGTGGCTAATTGTTGAGGCTGCACTGAGTATGTTAGTTCGTTTTTTAAGTAGCTGCCAGAAGAGATGGGAATTGCAATGTGTATATTTACAATCAGTTGATGGTTTAAACAGACTGCCGAAAGTGAAACGTGTTTCAGCTCAGAATGAGCACCATGTACAGTGCCAAATTTTTGCACATATTTGATTGTCTTTTGCTGTTATGATAAGTGTTTGCACAAAAGTCATTTTGATAATTTCTTCTGCTTTGGTTGCATTCATTAATCTATTGAAGGGCTGTGCCCAACATGTTATCATCTAAACTTGACCTAACAAAAGTGTATGATGAGCTTTGAATTCCCACTGCAATACAGTTTAGTTTACACTTTTTTTTTTAAAATTAATTAATACAGAATAAACCAATGCACATTTCATTAGGATACATTACACTGGGCCTCATCACGAGTTGGGCGGTAACCCTTAAAATCGTCGGTAACGCTATCACAGCTGATTTTAAGGGACCGTCGGATCACGAGTACAAATACCGCCGGCGCCATTAAAGCCGGTGCAAGTACAGCCGGCTGTACAAGCATCGGCTGTAAAAGCGCCAGTAACCATTCGCGCTAAAACACTTGTAATCACAAGTCCGGCGTAGGCGCAATTAGCGCCAGAAAAGCGCCGAAAATACCCCCAGCAAAAAGCTGGAGGTAAAAGAACACAGGCCACAGCAATAAGGGCCCAGGTGAAACAATGCAATTCAGAGGCCTACAAAGGACCCACCCATGCACAACACACCCTCCCCAACACCATGCTGCCATTTGGAGCCGGGAGCCTTGATGTAGACTTCTACCTGCTGCGCTTGGAGCTACTGAGGCCAGCCAACCAGGCCAGGGCCCTGGGAGTGCAGGGGGTGGTGGGGATGAGGAGGAGGAGGAGGAGAGCAGCACCATCAGGGCGGCCAGCCATCCCCAGGGTCAGGCCAACACCCTGGGCCCTGACTGATGGCCAGTTGGTGACTGAATATCGGCTGGACAAGGCAACCATCACCCAGTTGCTGGACACAATCCAGGCTGACATCTGCAGCCGCATAGCCATCAGCAGAGCAGAACCTCCGCTAGTGAAGCTCGTGTCTGTGCTACAATTCCTTGGGACTGGCAGCTACCAACACACCGTTGCCATGATGCATGGAATGGCCCAGTCCACATTCAGTGCCATGCTGGGACAGGTGCTGGATGCACTGTTGAATCATGTGAATGTGCACATCGCATTGCCAGCCACACAGGCACAGGTGAACCAGCTGAAGGGTCAATTCCATGCCATTGCCCAAGTCCCGAATATAATAGCAGCCCTGGACTGCACACATGTAGCACTCGTACCACCCCAGGCACATGAGGCAGCCTACAGAAACTGGAAACAGTGCCATTCCCTTAATGTGCAGATGACATGTGGGCCTGACCTCACCTTCAGCCGGCTACCCAGGATCCACCCACGACTCCATGGTCCTGCGCAACAGTACCCGGCCAGCGTACATAGAAAGGCACCAAGGGCAAAACACATGGTTGCTGGGTGAGTAGAAATGTATACCATAATGCATGTTAATCCGCAACTGATGGGGCTGGTCACACACAATGAAATCCATGAATCTCAATAGGCAGCACCATTACTGCAGCATTCCCAATCAAGCACCTTGCACCAGAAACCTTGGACATGTCCAACACAGCAGAACACACCCATTCAGGATGTAAAAGACATGTGGCAGCACAGTGACATATGGAAGGCCACCCACCATATAGCCTCCTGTGTGAGTAGCACTATGGCTCGCAACACTGACACAGTATAGACATCCCACCCTGTCCACCCGACAGTCATGCAAATGTAACACATAAGTCGCCACATCCACAAATGCACCACACCTAAGCAGACTGAGTAATGGCAATGTACATCCCACAAACCCTGTCCCTAGATGGCCAAGGAAATGCATGGAGAACAGTACAGAATAGTGACAACCAGCAAATGCAACTGCAGCCACAGGGAATGGCAATAACACATGAGGCAGCCACTTCTCTTATGCAGAAGTAGATGGAAGGGCCCCCTTACCCAGTGACAAGTGAATGCGTACAGTTACATTCTGAAACAGAGGCATGCCAAGTTGAGAGTACCTCATTGATTCAATGCTGCTCGTAGCACAGCACACTCCACAATGTTGTTGACCCAATGACAAGTATGGCAAAATAACACTGATGACTGAGCTCTGTACACCCAGTGAACGTACCTTGTCTCCATACCGGCTTTCTCTCCCCTGCAGGTGATTCTGGATATCCCCAGTACACGTGGCTCATGACCCCTGTGCATCATCCACACACGGCATCGGAGCGGGCATACAACCTTGCCCATGCTCGTACATGGATCTGCGTGGAGAGGGCATTTGGACTGCTGAAGGCACGCTTCCAGTGCCTCGACCGCACGGGAGGAGCATTGATGTATGCACCAGAAAAAGTTGCCAAAATTGTACTGACATGTGCCATGCTGCACAACATCTGCTGTCGCAGAAATGTGCCACTGCTCCCTGATGCTCATGTACAGCCACCTGAGGATGGGAGTGAGGGTGATGACGTGCCTGAAGGTGTTGCACATGCACAAAGGGTTGGGCTGAGGGAGGGGAGGTTGGCCAGACAGGGATTGATTGATGTATTTTTTTAACATGGGTGATGGCTAAATTGAACAAATGTCATGATGCCTACCCCCGGGGAACCAGACCAGGTCCAGCAGCCCCGGGAGCAGGCATCACGTTCCCGGGGAAAGGCCCAGCGACCCCTTTTAGGGGCCATCTGGACACAGTCCTGGCGCCTTTGGTGCCAGGCTCATATGAGACTTCAGTCCTGGCGCCATAGGCGCCAGGCTCATAAGGGGAAACTTACATGGACTTACCTGATGCAGACCATGCTGCAAGGGATCCAAGCCCTCAAGAGGCCTAGAAGGGACTACTTTACCTAGCAACTCTTTTGCCGGGTGTGGCGGTGGAGGAATACTTACCTGGAACTACTTTGGAGGCTATTTAAACCACGCCCGAAGAGCAGCACACGCTTCGCGTTATTCTGCATCCAGCAGCGTAACGCTCACCGTGCCTGCAGCAGCATCCAGACTTCAGCCACGCCCGCCTCGAACCCGGAGCACCTAGAAACAAGGGAAAGAAGGAGAAAGGTTAGAACCAGAACATTTACCAGCTTCTTACCTGATTCCAGAGCCATTGCATCGTCGAACCAAAGGAAAGACTTTATTTTTAAACATGTCGCATCGCCAGCAGCAGCACCGCGCTGCACTCACCGTTCCTCGCAGCATCTTCACGTTTCACCGCAGCCTCCTGCATCTTCCTGCCGCATTCCGGCTCCTTGGGGGTGTTAAAGACAATAAGGTGAGCCAAGGGAACATATAGAGCAATACTGGTTACCACCCTAAAACCTACCTGATTTACCACCGGGGAAACCATTCCTCTCCTCGGGTCGGCGCAGCTCCCACTGCACCATCGCCGTACCCCGGCCCCTAAGGGGAAACAAAAGCACAACAGGGTGAATCAAAAGGACAATCAAGGGGAGCCACCTCCCGCCATAGACTTACCTAATTTTACCGCCGGAGGTATAACTCCTCGACTCTGGTTTTCTCTCAGCACCTGAATAAAGGAGAAGACCACAGATTACGGGATTGGATAGGAGTGATGGTCAGGCATTTGAACTCTTACGAACTGCATACTTACGGCGTCTTGCCGGGAGAGTCAAAATAGCCCTGGAACTCACCAATTCCTTCGACCAGTGGAGCAACTGGTCCATCACGCGCCCCTGCGCTCGATGCAGGATGGAGAGCTCACCCTTTCAAACCATAAGGTGAGACTTTAGAGGGGACATCGGAGGTGGTCAGTGGTGAGAACAACAGGGGTGGGACGAATTTACGCTCAACTCCACGGGTGGTTAATTCCCCTTTCTCCATTCACAGAAGAGTACTCCTACCGGCCAGACAAACGACACATCTCGGCCCTACGCATTACGCTGGAGGAGGCCGCAGCAGCCCAGATCAGACCGGCACCTCTGTGGGAGTCAGGTGAGCGTAAAAACAAATGTCACTTCAACATTAAATAGCACTTTTTCACAGTCACTACTGTCCATGCTTTGTGATTTTTGAAACGTGATTTATTCTCAGTGCAACAAACCCCCCTCCCCCAGTGAACACCCAGTACACAATCCCTCCGCCCCCATTGAACACCCAGCACACAATCCCCCCTGCCCCCATTAAACACCCAGCACACAATCCCCCTCCCCCAGTGAACTCTTCACAACAGTGCGGGTAGGTGCATATTTCTTATCAGAGCACCCACAACGATGCCATGTACGACTAGGATGGTCGTGGGCGCTTTCCTTGTCCGGGTCCCTCTGGTGTGTGTGACCTCAGGTGGCGCATAGATCGGCACCTAGGAGATGGCTCAAGGGATCCCTCTGTGGGTGTGGTTGAGGTTGAAGGGACTGACCTGGTTGCCTGCATGTGCTGTCGGATGAGGTTGTTTCCCTCCCTTGTCTGCTCAGCAAGTGCTGACACTGCCTCGCACAACTCCCTCACCCTTCGTCCAAACCCTGTCAGGGCAGCAATACATTGCTTTACAACTCTGCGTGTGCGCGCATTGTCACGCGCTATGTACTTGCATCCATGGCGTATGGATGCACTGATAGCCTTGATGTGCCGGCTGTGCACCTTGGCCATTGATTGTACTTTGGCCTGTTTAGCCTCAATCACGTCCAGTCGGCCCATCACTGCTGCCCCTGTGATGAAGGGTACCCCTGGTGTGGCAGGTGCCAGCCTGCCACTTGTGCGCTGTTGGGGGGGGCTGCATGGGGACATGTCACTGGCTTGGATTGGGCTGCCAGGCTCTGAGTGCCGGTCTTCAGGGCTGACATATGATGGCGTGTCCTCATCTGGCTGCGGTGTGGGGACACGACGCACATGCATATGTGGGCTTTGTGCTTGCTGTGTGCCTGGCCTTGGGGTTCCCTGTGGTGTGACCATCCCTTCTGCGTCACTGCGGGTGAATTCAGTCCTCCTGCATGATGCGCACGTGAAGGTGTCACTCCCACGTCGGGCTCCGATCCACAGGTCAGTCTCTCTGCATTGGGGCTATGCCTGGTGGCTTGGGGCGAGTTGGCCATGGACTCACTGCGGGCATGTGGGTGCTGCTACAGTCTGGTAGGGCTGCGTTGTGGTGAAGTGGGGGGTGGCCTGAGTCGGCTCCCTTCCGTGCGGCCTCTTTGTGGGGTGGTGGTGCTGGTGGAGGCTCGCTGCCTTGGGCGCCGTGATAGTGTGGCCTCCTCCCCATCATCTTCATCCCGTTGGGTTTCTCATGTGCCTGTGGGGTACATAGGGTGTGGTTTGAGTTCAAGGCTACCTACATTAGTGTTATGCAGTTCATGCTAACAAGTGGGATTGAAGACAGTATCAATCATGCATTCAACTTGCATTTTGTTCAGTCGCCATGTGGTGCTTGGTGTGAGTGAGTATGGAGGTACACTGCATGGGAATGTTTGTGTGACAAGATTGCATGCGTGGTTGGGGTGCACTGTACTCAGGGTCTTGGGGGTGTATTCCTTCACACTCAAACTCTACGTAGCTGTCCCATGGCTATGGATGTCTATCGATTGCCCCTAACATTGATGCACTGCACGTGCAGGGTCGTCTAGGCAGCACTACGGTTCAATGGATGTAGGGCTCACTTATGGGTGTCTGCAGTTCCTCACACACATTTCTTCACATTCATTCACTCAGGGTCTGCATGTGTGGTACTTTCAGTTGCATGCATTTGGGGTGGGACTCACCTGCAGTTGGATCGATGCCAGTGCCTGCCTCCGGTCCAATTCCCTCGATGGTGCCAATGTCAATCAGGGAACTCATCTTCTCCTCCCAAGGTGTGAATTTTGCTGGGGGTGGTGGTGGCCCTCCTCCAGTGCCCCTGCTTGCTCTCCTGTGCTGTGAGAGGATGCCGCAGACTCACACACGCAGGTCATTGAGGCGCTTGCGGCAATCCTCCACATCCCGGGGCACGCGTCCCACAGCAGTGACCCTTTGGCTGATGTTGCGCCAAATCTGTGCTCTGCGCTGGCCACTGGTTTTGCGCTGCTGCAGCTCCTCGTGATGTGTCCCGGCCTCCTCCACCAGTACAGCCAGCTCCTGGTCGCTGAATTTGGGCTTTCTCATCCTGTCCAGGGCAGTCTTGCCCCTAGTGCGCTCCTGTGACATGTTTTGGTGTTAGATGTGGTGGATGGCTTCCAGGGGCTGTGATATCCGACGGATTATGATTTCCAAGATGGCTGCCAATTTGTTTCCCGTTCCGGCGGTGACGCGTTTCCCACATGCTAATAGCACGCGCTCATGGTGCGCGCTATTAGCGCGATATGGCGGTAGCGTACGGTGCGCCGGATTTAAGGGTTCTACCCCAGGGCACGTGCACGAAAACTTGTGATTTGGCGGATTATCCGCCGGGGGCTTGGTGTTAGCGCTATTTACGTTTGACGGGAAAACCCCTGCACTACCGCAAAACTCGTGATGAGGCCCACTGAGTGGTTGAGAATAGTTAATCATAACTCTGGAAGCACATAGACCAGTTGTGTGATCACAGTCCGATAAGGAATAGTTGTGCTTTCTAGGTGGACTGTGTAGACGTGTCGAGGTATACACAGAGGCACTTCCACTAATCTCTGGGGAGGGTCTTTGAACAGCTGAGTTTCTTAGAAAGCTCTCTTGGTTGTTAGACTAGACAAGGCGTGCCATCCATCTTTGCATTTCTGGGGCTTGTCCCTGCACCCATGAGTTGGCAATGGTTTAGCAAGGACACATGCATATCCTGTGCATTTCAAGTTTAGGTAAACGATCCAATAGGCATATTCCTTCTCGATATCATTCTATGTGATTTCCATAAACACTTATGTACAGCAGTGTTATAAATGACTTATCATATCATAATCTTTTGCCGTACCTGTTTCTAAAACACTTATTTTGGAGGACACTCCCAATCTACATGCAGGAAGTAGACTCTGATGCCTGAGATATCGGACACTCCTTAAGCTCCTACGGACTGATGCAGCCATTTAAATTGAATCAGGTTGTGTCTGTGCCTCATTGACAGTGTGCATAACTTTTTCATTTGGCAAGCCTATTTGAAACAACTGCCTTCCCATAGCTGGTTCCCATCCGTTCCTGTTCACTAAAGACTACTTCCAGCTCCAGCTCGCTAGCTTATAAAGCCCTGTTATGGTATGTGTAGAATCAGTATACTTAATTATATAATGAATAATGGGAGTATCCGCTGTGTACCGCGAAGCATGAGATTTTCTGCCTAAGGGACGCTTTCAGACTCATATACCAGAGAATGTATGAGCTCACAGAAGCTCCCAACTCCTCAAGTTTTTCGTACGTTATAAAAGATCCTCCCGGGAATCCATCCTCCAATCTCACCAGCCTCAGTATTGCGAATTCCCTTTGGAACTTGGCATCAAATGCAACAGGCATAGCCTTTATCCTGTACAAAAAGACCCTGGAGGAGATACAGTTTCCTATGCCTATATATTTAAGTAGTTTTTGATAAACCCAAGCCGCTGTGTTCACTGTATCTATCGATTCGCTGTCTTCCCCACACTGCTCAATAATTGAACTAGCAAGCTAGGCTTCTAGGAGGCTGAAATACCTTCTCCATATCACCAAAACAATACTGAATGTACCTTAAATATATGTGTGGGGTAAGTGGTTAAAACGGGTTCGGAGGGGTTTGGGGTAGGATTAAAAACATAGCGAAACTGGGGGCTTGGGAGGGAGGACCGCTGTTCCGTAAATTTCAGTACCATCATATGATTAAGTGCAATAGATGCTTAAGCATGCCACTTGTATGCCCAAATAACACACTGTAACAGGGCTCCACTTCAGCTCCCGCATCTGGACTGCAAACTGTTCGTGGGAACACTTCAGATATGGAGGGGTTGACTCTAAGCCCAAATAATCTGCCAAAGGAGGTCATCTGCATGCAGTGGAAGTAAAGTATTGATACCATACAGGTTTAATCCTCGAGCTATGCGTCTTTCCCTTAGTGACAAGGCAAGTGGCTTCATCGCCTGTGTGTAGAGCAATGGCGGATCCGCCTATCCCTGTCTTGTACCCCTCATGATCCTCAAGGGGGGGAATGGGCCCATCGATGAGCACTCGAACAACAGGGTTTCAGTACAACAGCACCACCATGCTCAGGAACCTCTGCCACACCCAACCCCTCTTCAACACGTGGAACAAATCCCCCCAGTCCAGGGAATCTAATGCCTTCTGAATATCCAGCAGTCGTGCCACTACCATTATCTCATGGGTGATGCAGTGCATGATTGTGAATCGCCTGCATAGGTTGTGATGGATAGTTCACCCTGGCACAAACCCTGATTGGTGTAGTAGGACCAGGTCGAGCATGGCTAGTATCTTGGAATATACCTTAAAGTTAACATTTAACATGGAAAGCGGCCTACAAGACCTGCTCTTCATGCTATCTATCCCTGGCTTCATCAATACTATTATATCATCTTCCTGCAGGGAGTCTGGCTGACTTCTGTTTTTGCAGTGAGCACTACTGCAACAGCCTCTTTCTCAATCTTCCTACTTCTACTCTCCGTCCACTACACCTCATCCAGAACAGAACCGCAAGATTTATCCTTGGCCTCATGCCCAGGTAGCGCATCTCTCTGGTGCTGAAATCCCTCCACTGGCTCCTGTGTCTGCTAGGATCAAGTTCAAGACCCTCTGCATAGTCCACAAGACTTTCTGGGGACAGGGCCCACACTATCTACAACTCTCACTTCCTAAATACTCTCCTTCTAGAGCCCTCGGCTCAGCCTCCTCCAACTCTTTGCGGGTGAGCCGTTTTTCCTAGCAGAGATTTGTGGGTAGATCTTTATCCTCTACAGGTGCCTTCTCTGGAACAGCCTCGCTGCCCCTCTTTGCTTTGAACCGAAGTTCCTTAAGTTCTGGAAACTCCTTAATACCTTCCTCTTCTCTTCCTCCTTCTCTCTCCCTTGCTAACCTCCTCTCTCTTTCTCTCCTGCCTCCTTCCTTCGTCTCTCCCCTAACTCTATTCAGATTGACCTCTCTGCACTTAACCCAGGGCCCTGCTGGAGTGGGCGCACTTGTTCCCCCTCCTCCTCCCTTGCACTTCCACCTGTACACTTCCATGACCTGAATTTACTAGCCCTAGTGAGATCTGTCTTGTCCTCCCTGTGTCTCCCCTCCCTAATCTGGTTGTGCCTGTTACACTTCATGCACTTGCACTAGAAGAAATGCTGTCATGCCTAGTACGCTAGTTACTTTTTTGTTAGATCATTTGGAAACCTCAAGATTTAAGAATGACTACTGTATTCCCTTGCTCGCATCCCGCCTTGAAGCGCTTTGTAGCACTTCACTTGTTTATAAGCGCTGTACAAATAAACAATTACAATTACCCACTGCAATACAGGAACTGAAAACATATATTTTTAATTGAATACATTAATGTTTACAAGAATTTTAGCTGTGATAGTTTATTTAAATAAGATGCACATTTGCATGTGTTGTGTGTGATCATGATCATTAATGCTGTGCATTTAACATAGGATTGGGCCATCTGCCGATTCCTTATCCAGTGTGTGTCTTCCTCTTTCCTTTTAGATTTGTTCTTTTTGCATTTCTTTCTTTTGGGAATTTTTCTTTTTATGTTTCTGCATGGCACTCTACCTGCTCTGCAGACCGACAGAAGAGCTGTGCTCGGTGTAAAGTTATAATATTAATTCCGGATCCACTTGATCCATTCTTCTGTGCCCCCAGCATGAGAGTCTTGTTCCGACTTTCTTCTGAAAAGAGCCAGCATCAGCAATGGCCTGCATGTGGTGAGACGCTCCCCATTGTGCTGCAGGGTAACCAGGGGATTCTCACTATAATGTCCTCAACACCCACACCACGCAGCCAGTGGTGCTGTCCCGCTATATGAGTTACCACACACACACATACACACTCCAGGGCCAGGCAAGCGTCATCACCACATACCTGCTTCCTTTTTTCTCTCTCTAATGGGTAGCAACTAAATTAGCCCCATTAGACAGCACACGACCTTGATGGACCATTGTAAATGTGTATGTTGGGTGATACTCAGACATTGACTTCCTTATTCCAAGTACACTAAACCTAAGGGGCATGATTGGTAGCCAAAACAAATTTGTGGCTGCTTCCTTATTATTGTAGGGTGTTTATGGCCCATTTAATGGCAAGAGACCAATGGTGTATATGTTAGTCCCCAGATAAGGCGTTTCACTGATATACAGGAAAGGATTGTCCCTAAGCCTACCCTTGAAGTGTCAATCTAGTAGTTTGTTAGAGCTGGCACCATAACAAGGATCAATTGGCAAATAGATTGCTTTAATCTCCGAAAAAAGCGTCTTCTCTTTTAGCCATCCATTTGATCGCTTTTTTGACTTCGGCAAATTCGATGAATATGACTCATATACACATCCCAGTATTGTCTGATTATGACATTTTTGTCAAAATAAATTCCTGCATATTCTCAATGAGGCAATCGTATTGTATCCACCGATTGCTGGAAAGTTTCCAGAAACCTGTGACGTCTGAAACGCAGCAAAATGCACTGAAAAAGCCCTTTAGCTCTAGAAAAGATGGTTATTTTCATCCTGGGCTAACCAAATCTGCCAGTCCAGCGTAAATATATACCAGAGTGGTTCAATTCCTTTGATCAATTCCTTCAATCAATTCCTTGATGCAGAGCATTGGCTTTGTGAAGTTTGCATTTCTCCCAGAATCAACATTTTTAGTCTGAGCTATTAAGTGGTGCTTGCGCCACCTGTAAGCTGAAAATATTGCATTACAGTACAAATAGGGAGAAATGCCATATGAGCAAAGACACAAAGCTTGTAGATGTTGTTTGGTTATTTGCCCACCCATTGATTGCCCTGTTTTGGCCATGCTAGACCATATATCCATCCCCAATCAGTATCTGCCTCTTCCCACCAAAAACACTGCTTCATGGAATCACTTTCAGCTTGCTTTATTCAAGCCTTACCATCAAACTTTGCACTCAAAGTGCCTGCCAATGTTTTTTCAAAGCAGTCTTATGAAAGTGAATGACTTATTTGGAGCTGTAAACACGATACTGGTGTAATATAAATGTCTTAACCAGGTCTGTCTTCATCTACTCGATTTCAGCCAGGTGATTTCCTGTTATAAACAAGCATTGGAAAAGCCAACAGTTTTGGCTTGTGTAGGCATATGCCAGGCACTGCTATTAGGTGCCCAGGTACTAATTTTCTCATCTGGTACCTTCAATGGACAGTTAATACAACTTTAGCAGTAGCTTGCACACAAGCCCACACTGTTGGCATTGCCAATGCTTGCTTTGGAATCTTCTTTTACCGCTTGGCTTTAGACTTCTGGTAGTCAATATGGGCACAGCCCTACTGCCTGTTTGATGACAAAGACATCTTGAAAATGGAGTCAGATTCTTGGCAGATATTTAGCTCTTCCATTTTCCTGAGATGATCAGGGAGGCTGGCCTCAATTAAAACTTCTCTGGAGGAGGACTTAGAGTGCTTCGTAGGTCATTTTAGGCATTTAATTAGTTAACATAGTAGACTTGGAATAGCTTACATCAGTCCTTCTGTTGGACCCAGTACTTGAGGTCCCAAAGGACTTCACAATCTTGTAAGGGATCTGACACTTATGCAGAAGTGAGTTATCTGATATTGGCCATGTCACCTACATTAAACCTCCATAGTTATGCTTATTGGTTGTTACATTTTTATTTTTGTTTTCCTCCAGTAGATTTTGGTATACCAGGGCCTGGACAAGATAGATTTGTGCTTTTTGTGCTTTTGCATCCAGCACAATCCAAGAAAAGGTATGATCTGCATCTTTCTAGCACTCACATTCATTCCTCAGGATGTCGAGAATGTCCTGGTCTTCATGTCCATACACTCGCTCAAAAGATGAAAAGGCCTGAAGAAGCCTGAAGGGTCTTGTGGCAGGTAAATATGTAGGTTATCATCTTCTTCCAATTCTAGGCATCTTCTTCATCGCTTATGCAGAAGATTCTTTAATGTGTGGTTGAATTTTTCCACTAAGACATCCGTTTGGGGATGATAGATGGACTTTTGTAAGGTGCCTTTAAGTCTGTCATGTTTAGACATAAAATGGACCTCTGGAAAACAAGGACCTCTCTTAGGAACTCCACCTGCCGAAGTAAGGCACACGATATTTGAGAATAGGGTGAGTTATGGCATTTCTTGTAGAAATATATCAGAAAATCTCATTGCATAGTCTACCATGACTAGGATATATGTGTTCCTAGTGCTTGATGGATGCATGGTCTCATAATGTAAATCCCCACCCTTGATAGGGAACATCAATGATTGTGAGGAATTCAACCATCCACACTGTGGGTGCGTGCTCGCATGGGCTTTTTTTCGAAATTTTAAATGAAATTGAATGATGGTAGCTCAAACTTCGGAAAATGTGTGGAGCTAATCCGCTCACATTTTGCTATGATCACCGCACCAAATACAAATAGACCTGTGTTCTCTGGGTGGACACAGCCTAAAGGCACCGACCCCTTGTCATATTTAGTTGGAATATGACAGCTAAGAGTACATCAAAGCATCTCAGAAGGGGGAGGGCAAAACCTTCCTCCTGCCATGGCCAGCTTAAATAACTAACAAAGGCTCAATGGATCCGCCCTTTCCTTCGCTAGCTGCTGGTGGCATCATCGCATACTAATCAGAGATAATTAAAACAGGCCCATGGGAGGCCTGGTCACAGGACTAAAAATGGACAGGAAAACCCCAACAACCTTTGATATGCAATGTGTCAACCTGAAGCCAGCTCCCACCTCTCAGTATCAAGGGCAGTGACCTGTCATGTCTGAGCCTATGTATTTACAGTAGTCATCCCTGCAGGGGGAGCCCATTCTGAAGGTACGAGTATATGGTTTGGCAGAGACCCATGGTATGGTCCCACCACAGCTTCAAGGGAGACCTGCCGGTTTAACCAGGAACCACAGAGAGCCGAATTAACCAGAGAAACCCTTTGAACAACAACAGACAGGAAGAGGGTGGGACTTAGTATTACATGTTTTCACCCCTTTACCTTTTCTTTTGCAAAGCACTCTGGTTATGACCTCACGCATACAGGAGATTGTTGGTGTGGACCCATAATTGGTTCATTATGGTAGGCTTAGCCAACAACAATCACTGGGGCCCATTTGGCTTTAAAATAGGGTCAAGCCCCACTTTTGGAGGATCATCTGAAGACTTTGAAAGGAGTAACAAGAAGAAACGATTTAGAATCTGGCTGATGGTACAGTCTGACTTACATCTTCCACCAGTGAAGGAAGGCCAGGATTTCCAAGAAGGGAAGCGAGATCCCTCCCCTAAACATCTCCCAGGGAACAGAGGGATATACTGAATCCAGAGGACCCTAAAGTAGCTCCAGAACCGGTACCCAGCCAGCAAACAGCATACCCTGCTAGGCTCTGCAAGCAAGCTTCCTAGGTGGGAAGTGCCAAAGAGTCTGTGAATCAAACCAAGGACAAGATCGTTGCCTGCAACACTCTCCTCAGCTTTGGGCCTTAAAGGATGGCACGAGCCCAGTGAAGAAGCTAGGAAGAGTGAATCAACAAGCATCAATCAGCTTCTGCCTTAAATGACATTTTTGAGCCCCTGGAAGCTGATGCTGACATCACCACTGATTGTTGTCAAGCCGCTGTTGCTAACATTGTCCCAGTTGACTTGACCAGTGCTTCAGAACCCCCAACCAGCACTGATACAATGATTCCTGACCCTTTTTGTATACAACCTTGACAAGACAGTCCCTTTTATCATTGGCTAATAATTGTATTTTTGCTGTCTTGCAACTAACCAATGATGTCCTGCACGTCCTATGTCAAGAAAGGGGACTTCCCCGCAGCACTAAGGTTAATAAATTTGAGTTGCTAACCAGCCCCCAAGCTTGGGTAGTAGCGAGGGTGGTTGGGGAGATGACCCCAGGGGATGGGCTAGGCCCTGTGTACCAGAACGAAAAAGGCCTTCTGGTGGGAGAAGCGGAAGTTGACAAGGAAGACAGCATGAACAGTGTTTCTCACAAACCATCCCGCCAGGGGGCGCGCATGGTTTCTCAACACTCTAGAGTGTCAGTGAGGTCAGGGGCTAGGGCAGCATCCCACTGGACTCAGGCCTCAGCACAGTCTTTGTTCCGACTGTTAATGAGGTAGCAGCTAGAAAGCTCCAGCTGGAGGAGAGGAGACGAGGGCTAGAGGAACAGAAACTGCGGAACGAGGTCACCATAGAGGGGGACAGGGCCGCCATGGAGCTGAGCTAGCTGGCGCTTGAACAGACGAAGGAGGCCAACAGATCCACCTCTAGAGAAAGCAGCAGTAGTGGCTCAAATCAGAGTGTCTGGGTTAAGCCCCGGAGGCACATCCTAAATGACTTAGTGCAGGCTTACAAAGTGGGGAAGGATATTTTTGATTTGTTTGAAGCACTCGAGCTGGCTTTTCAGCTACAGGAGGTGGGCGATGTACTGTGGGGGTGCAGCTTTGATGAGTCACTTACTGACAACAGGGACTGATGGAATTTTTCAGTTAACTCTTGAGGAAAGGCCTGTTTATGAAAGTATGAGGGCAGACGTCTCAGGCATTTCGAACAGTAGCTCAAGAGCTTCAGAGAGTTGGAAAGAAAAGTGGGCAGACATTTGAAGCAATCACACACTGGTTGTTGAAATATCTGAGCGGGTGGGTTGCTGAGAACAAAGTTGATACATTTAAACGGCTGTACAATTTGAGTGCGTGTGAGCATGTATTGATAAAATGGTGAGGCTGACCTACACCAGTATCTTGTGGAAAAGTCTATCTATCACAGACCCTAGGGAGATTGCAAAGACTGCTGCCAGGTTTGTGAGTACTCAAGGCCAAAAAAAAAGCTCAGGCGATAAAATCTTCAGCCAAAAAAGTAAACAAGGATGGGAATGACCGAGGTCCCACCCAATCCTCCTCGAAGTCATGTCCCCAAAAGAATGAAGTGAAATCCCAAAACTAGTTCAGCTGTACACACTGAAAAAAGAGCACACAGATAACTGCGTTCTCACAACCCAAAGGTTGTTTTGATCCTGCTTGCAAGTGCTTACGCAAGCAAGCCATAGTGAATGTTGAACTCATGGAAGAAGCCATCATTAGTATGGGACTCCTAGAGGAAGACTTCCCACTAGGACAAGGAGTGGCTGAATGTGGATTGGTTACACTGAGTGGGAATGGTACTGAGTCACCAGAAGAGATCCCAGTTGCCAATAATACTCAACTCTACTAAGAATATGTGTATATCAATGTACACAAAACTGTGTTTTGAGAAACTGCGGCTAGTGGGAACAGCCAGGCCAATATGTTGATGGGCCTGATTGTAGAGTCTGTTGGTTTGACGGAAAGAGTAAGTGCACCTTGGAGATAGCAGAGTTCGGCTAGCAAGATGAAACGACTCAGTGCTGTGTGGCGATGAAAGAGTCCATCCCTGTCCGATGTCTGTTGGGTAATGATCTTCCTGATCCTGAGACAGTTGCAGTGGCTACCCAATCGAGGGCCAAAGAGATCTCCAGATTCAACACTCTCAGAGCCTTCAGGCGTGGAGTGCTTCCAGGGGGCTTTTGGTAGGGTCAACTACTCTCCTGTCAATATCCACAGTGCAAGTAGATATTTATATACAACCTTGACTGGGCAATCCCTTTTATCACTGGCTAATAATTGTATGTTCGCTGTGTTGCAAATAACCAACGATCCACAACCTTGCAGAGATAAGCCTGCCATTCAATCCACGTTTGGACAAGCAGGTTTACAATTTGTTTGTGTTTCCAATCTGTTTGGATCCCTTGTTGTGTACTAGAGGTGTGGGGCTGATAGATGGTTTAGAAACCTATATTCATCCCTGGACCACTAGTGGCCCGGAGGTTGATTTGTCACAATGAAAATGAGGATTTTTAAGGGTGCACGACACGCATCACTGTGGAAAGTCTTTTGGCAGATTGAACATGTTTCACAACAGTGTTAATTTGTTGATATAGCCACAGCCAAAATAATCATCTTAAAACATGGATTTGGGACTTTAACTTGCTACCAGATTGTTACTTGAGGAAGGGCAAGGGCTTTGACTGTGTGCCAGAACGGGGAGGTGACTAACAAATTGTAGCACTGTTGTGCATGTCCAGCTATTGACCCTGTACTATAGCTCCCTCTGCTGCACACAATATGGTCCAGCTTTACGGTGCCCTTTTTCAGAGATTGTTTGCCTGAACGCTGACTAATGGGATGGGTGATTTGTTCGTGCAGCTCTGAGATCGGGGATGATTGGTAATTTGTCTCTACCTCCCTGGGTATCATGTTAAAGTGTTTGGATGTTCTGTGGGACTGGTGGAAGGTTGACTTTGTTTTTGACTCTTTAAGAAAGATAGATAGATGGATAGATGGACCAAAACCCTTGCTCCCCTCTCTCGGTATTGCTCAAATTGGGAGTATCTTGATTGATTGATTGATTTATTTATTTATATAGCGCTTTATACTAAGGTGCTGTACAGTGGAACAACAAAATACAAAATAACAACAACATTTAACAATGAGAGCAAAATTTACAAAATGAATCATTCAACAAAACAGTGCAAAGAGCAATTAATTTAGGTGGGGAGGTGGAAAGGGGAGAGGGAAGAGGAGGGGGGAGGAGGAGATGGACAGGGGGAGGGAGAATGGAAGGGGAAAAGAGAGGAGTAGGAGAGGGGAGAGAGGAATCAGATGAGGGTAAAAAGAGGGTGGGGTGGGGGGACGTGAAGAGGGCAGAGGCGAAGTTTTCAAGGAGGAGAATGGAGGAGGAAGGATTTAAGGGAAGTGCAAAATGAGGTGAAGGTTGTGGTACAGCGGATTGTAAGAGGGAGCGAGTTCCAATGCAGGGGCGCAAGGAGTTGGAATGAGCGGAAACGGGAGGAAGCGCAAGGGGAAGGAGGAACAGTGAGAAGGAAATGGTCAGCGGAGCGAAGGGAGCGGGAGGGGAAGTAGAAGGAGAGGAGGGAGAAGAGATACGGAGGAGCAAGACCATGGAGGGATTTGAAGACAAGGCAGAGAAAGTAGAACTTTAGTTGTGAGTGGAAAGGTAGCCAGCCAAGGCGAGAGAGCGAGGAAGAGATGGAGTCACGGGGGGTAAGGAGACAAAGGGTACGGACAGCAGAGTGGTATATGGATTTTAGAGGGGTAAGCTGAGATGCGGGAAGTCCAAAGATTAGAGAGGAGCAGTAGAAGAAGCGGGAAAAGACGAGAGAGGAAATTAGGAGTTTGGTGGTGTGGAATGTGAGGGAGGGACGGATTTTGCGTATATTGTAGAGGTGGTATCGGCGGGAGGTGAGTGAAATGTGTTGTGAGAAGGTGAGAGAGGAGTCAAAGAGAACACCTAGATACGAGCTTGGGGGGAGATAGGGAGATTGGAGGGAGGAAAGTGAATGAAAGGAGGAGGGGAGGGAGGGGGAAGAGAGTTAGAGAGGAAGAAAAGGACTTCGGTTTTGTTGGTGTTAAGAGAGAGAAAGCGGGAGGACATGCATAGCAGTGAGACAGGAGGAGAGTTTAAGGTGGAGGTCAGGCGAGAAGGAGGAGAAAGAAAGAAAGTGTTGAGTATCGTCAGCATAAAAGTGGTGAGAAATGCCAAACGAAGAGATGACGGGGCAATGAGAGAGGTGTAAAGAGAGAAAAGGAAAGGACCAAGTACAGAGCCTTGAGGAACACCGTAGTTAAGAGGAAGGAAGGAGAGGACTTGCCTCCCCACGATACAGCAAAGGAACGGGAGGAGAGGTAGGAGGATAGCCATTTTAGAACAGGGCCATTAAACCCGAAGGAGGAAAGAGTATGAAGCAGGAGTGGGTGATCGACAGTGTCAAACGCTGCAGAGAGATCAAGTAGAATAAGGATAGAGGATTGCTTAGCATGTCGAGCAGAGAGGAGGGAGTTAAGGATAGAGGTGAGAGCAGTTTCAGTGGAATGTTTGGGACGAAAGCCAGATTGGAAGGGAGGAAGGAGAGAGGAAGAAGTAACAAAGGATGAGAGTTGAGAGTAGGCAAGGCGCTCAAGAAGCTTAGAGAGGAAAGGTAGAAGAGAAATAAGTCTGTAGTTAGCAGTGAGCAGTGGATCAGCAGAGGGCTTCTTTAGAATAGGAATAATCGTTGCATGTTTGAACGCAGAGGGAAAGATTGATGAGGAGAGGCAAGAGTTGAAGAAGATGGTAAGGTAAGGGATAAGAAGAGGGTAGATCTTGGGGATAAGAACGTAGGGGAGAGGGTCAGAGGGGGCGGACGTGGGGTGGGCTTTGGAAAGAAGGGAGAAGACTTCAGAAGGGGAAACAAGAGAGAAGATGGACATAGTAGAAGAGGGAGGAGAGGAGGGAGGAGGAGAGGGGGAGTCACAAAGGGAGTTAATTTTTTGCCGGAGAGTGAGGATTTTGGAGGAGAAGAAGTTGGCAAAGTCAGAAGGAGAGAGTGTGGAATTTGTTGAGGGATCAGGAGTAGGAGGAGAGAGAAGACGGGAGAGAGTTTGGAAAATCCGACGAGGGTGGGAGGCTTGAGACCGGAGAAGGTTAGAGTAGTAGGAGGATTTGGTTGCTGCAAGACAGGAGTTGTAAAGTGAATGGTAAGAAAAGTAAGAGGTTTGATTAGATAGCGAGGGAGATTTGAGCCAGAGTCTCTCTAACCTCTCTAACCTTCTACAATACACAAGAGATATTCCATACATATTACAATGGCTGCACTACAAATATCTGAGCATGCATTGAAAAACACTACCATGACTACCCAAAAAATAAACACAATTTATAATCTCCACTCCTACCAAAAATAACTATTTCAGGGCTAAACCTAATTTGACTGCTATTCTCCCCTAGGTATCATCGGTACCCAGTCTATTTACCGAAAACATTACAGAGTGGTCAATTTCACTGATGACCAAAATATTGAAAAACGCTGAAAATATTAAATAAATATATAAAGGGTAGTGGGGTAAAGGGGTTAAAATGGGTCAGGATGGGGTTTCAGGTGGCGTTATAATGCTTATAAGATGGGTGGTTTAGTGGGTTTTTCTATATTTTTCCTGCTATGAAATTTACCACTCTGTGATGCCCGTCAGTAAAATCACATATAACCGGTATCGTCATGTTAGACACCTGTGATCAAGAAAGACACCAAGATCAAATAGTGCTGCTCTACCCTTTTTTTTGGAACTGTGTACAGGTAGTGCTCAACTTAAATATAAAGCTGGGATCTTCCAAAAAAGCAACAAAGGAATCGAAAAAATGCTTATCTCTCTTTGTTTATGCGTAGTTAGGCCTTCTGGCCCCTAAAGAAAATATTCCATTCCACAACGTTCTGTCCATCTGGGTTTGAAGACCTAAGAATAACCAGACCGCTTGTCTTTAGTCGAAGCTAGCTGCATGCTCTCCCAGATCCAACAACTGGTTGTAACACAAATGCCCACGAGCAAATGAGTAAGAAGTCATGGCCAGAAGGCCGTACTAAAGAGGGGTGCCTGGGTCTGTCTGAAAGTTCCCTTTATTTTTTGTTTTTTTAATTTATTTATTGATTTAGTTGAAATTAATCAACCTTTCAATATTTAACAAACTTAGAACAAAATGTACAATACATACATACAGCATACATTTTAATAAATAAATAAGTATTAGTACAGCATCAAATAACATTTGCAAGTTAATTCGTATCGCACGTCACTTCTGTGGTACTAATTTATAATCTACAGATTATTTACAAGCACATGTGCAATATACATACATTACAGAATTTACAAAATTTACAAAATTTAGAAAAGATAAGGAAAACCCATTGTCTCGCACCTTTTCAATATAAAGGTCTTCATTGTCTATATATATATAGGCCCCTATCCTCTCGATGGCGACCAGTGTGTGCGGTATTACTTACATCATGGCAGCTTCTAGTTGCAGCCCCTCTAAAAAATTGATGGTGGCTATTTGAAGTGGCAAAAAAGAACTACTCAAGATTATGGCCCAGCACGACTTCTCTGTCAAGTTCTCCAAGTACTTACAAGATTAGGTGAAATGTATTTGTCGCCGATTACATAACATGGGACACTCTGTTACCAGATGTTCTAAGGTCTCTATGGACTCTGTATGGTTACAGTAGCGTCAGATGCTATCTTGTGCCTGTAAAAGGCGCTGCTTTATCAAGACCTCCTTTGTGTGCCATAAGTTAAATCACAGGTGTAAAATTGCCAATCTGTACTTAGGTGTTGGGGCTCTCTCTAGATAGTTAGGTAAGGTACGTACTTTCCTTGGTGGAAATCCTATACTATCACCGCCTTGGTAGCTACAACAGAGCTCCTGAGTCACTATCCAATCTACCTTTACTCCTTCTCCCTTATTGTGACCATACCTCTCTGACCCTGTCTCTTTCACTCTCCCACTTTCTGATCCTATTTGTATTGAAATATATCTAAGAAATGCATTTCAGACAAATATCCCCATCTAATATGGTGCCACTGCAACAATACCAGCCCACATTCTGGGACAAGAAACAATTCTCAAAATAAAAATTCAAGGAAACTCAGAGACTATAATTAACCCCAGACTACGTTTGTCTCACTAAAATGTGTACTTAACATACCATATCCAGGCTACTTTTCATCTGCGCACAAACATCCATACATAGAACAACAAAAATGAATTACTATACTACACAATCTCATAGACTTCAGCATCAATTCAGTCTAACGTCTGCCTCACTTTCATACCTCCCATCTCCCTCCATCCCTCCTGCATAAGCACCCCAAAAACACAATGATCCTGTTCAGCCATGATCTCCAATCTCTTCTAGCCCCCTCGCCTACCACACAGCATCTGCTCCTCTCCCTCACCTTCTATCACTCTTTGACTTGGCCTCCAGAAAGCATAATCCCTCAGCAGAAATCCTTCTTACATCACTGACCACCTTGAAACTTCTCAACCTCAACTTTTACTTATAAAAGAAAACTGGTTCTCCTTTCATTACTCTGCTGCATATGTGGTTCTCCACATTGACACTGCTCCCTTCTCCCAAAACTCCTGACCTCTTACTCCACTCACTATTAAAGCTCTCTGTTGACCCATCTGCCCTTTCAACTCCCTCTCCCAGAGCCAAAAACCTGTCCTTGAGTCACTTTCTACCGACATCCCCATTGTCATGCTGGAGGACTTTAATCATTGCAAGCCCTCTGCAGCCACATTCCATGAACTTAACTCCCTCATATCTGACTCCTCTCTCTACCCACTCTGGTGGGTAATCTCTTGACCTTGTCTTTATCTCTAACACACGTTCCTCCTCTGACCACTTCATTGACTATTGTCCCTCTAAACACTGCATTGTTCACTTTCACATCTTGGTCCCTCCACCCTCTAATCCTCCTCTCCCTTCTTCAATGACTAAGAGGAAATATCTTTCCCCTTACCCTGATGATTTGAATACCTCTGTCATGTCTCTCTCCGCTATTCCATTGATCTTTGTCTGACTTTAACTATGCACATATGACCCTCTGTGACCAATACCTTCCTGTTCACACATTCACACATTCCCATACACAACCTCAACACTATATCACCTCTGAGATTCAGATCATCAAAACAAACATGCACCATGGCCTACTCCTAGCCTATAAAAAGTCCCTTAGTGCCCGCACCTATACACTGGGCATTGACAAATCCTATTACTTTGCAAACCATACCTGCTACCTTCACAATCAACGCCCACAAACTTTAATCTCCCATCCAGGCTTTAATCAGACCTCCAAAGCCAATTTTCATCATCTCCTTCCTTTCTGCTAATGACTTTGCTGCTAAGATCCGAAAAATGTATTACTGCCATCCTCTCCCCTCTCCTGTCCACATCCTCTCATCCTTACCACATCTACTCTTGACTGCTTTGACCCCTACCTCTCCTATCAAATTAGCAACAATCACAAAGCTTAAAAACAGCTTCTTTGTTCAAAGCAGTTATTTTATGAAATGGAGGAGGGAAGGTTGTCAAGCTTCTAGGAAATGGACTGAGAAATCAGGAAAACAATCCTTTATCAAAAGAACCAAAGACATACATGTGATAGACAGTGGGAGAGAAAATCACAAACTGCAGGCCTCTCAGACTTCTATTGCATGCTATGCACAGCGGACCGGATAGAACAGCGAGATCAGGTGGACTACTTATCCTCCATCAATATGCCTAGCACTCCCCCCAAAAATAGAGAATGGCTAGATCACCCAATTGATGCTATTTGAGGTCTGGCAATGGGGAAATGCCCGGTCGAGATGGGCTATCTGTGGCCTTTTACAAGTGTATAGCGCCCACACTCCTAACTTCTATGATAGATCTCTTTAACTGGCTACTAGAAAAAGGCACTTCTCTGCTGCAATCTATGACCGAGGCACAAATTGTGCTTATATGAAAAGTGCCCCCTGCACTTGCATGATCTGAATGACCTAGTAAGATCATTTGTCTTGTCCTCCATTTGTCTCCCCTTGCTTGTCTCGGTACACATAGAAACACTTGTGTACTGACGCTTTATAAATGACCTATCATATCATATCATATCATATCATATCATATCATATCATATCATACCGAAGCAAGGGAAGGATCCAAGTAGCTGTGGTTCATTCAAGGTCGTTGCTCAAACAAGATGCAAACATCTAAACCAGAATTCTGACTAATAAACTAGAACTATTCATGCAAACAGTGGTAAACCCTGACCAGATTTGATTTATTACTTATAGATAAATGGGTGATAATAATAGGAAAATAAATCTTCTTATTGAGTTGTTGAATAGGGGAAAAGATCAGGCTCCTACAGACACTAGATGCTGAAAAAGCCTTTGACCGAGTGGAATCATCCTTCCTGCCGAAGGTACTGGGAAAAGAGGTACTAGAACCAAGGATGATCAATATGATCATGGCTAAATATGCTGAAACGGAGGCTAGCATCAATGTCAATGGATAACTGATTAGAACAGCACAGTTGGGCAGGGGAACAAGACAGGGTTGTCCCTCTCACATCTTCTCTTTGCACTTGTCATGGAACCCTTTGCAGAGAAAATACAGAAAACAGGTAGGATTAGAGGGATTCGAGTGTGGGGGGGGGGAATGTAAAGTGAGCCTCTTCATGGAAAATGTAGTTCTCTCCCTGACCAACCCAGTGTACTTGATGAAAATGCTCATGGAGGAAATAACCAAATTTGGAGTGGTCCAGGGTTTAAAGTAAATCTACAAAAATCAGAAATATTTAAAATTTCAGTCACAGACAACATGATTCTTGAAATTCAAAAGATCGCACCATTCACTTGGGTTAGACCTACAGTGAAGTAGCTCACATACATATTACAAGAAGAGGGTGTGACTTGGTAGAAGCTAACTACGCCACACTATTTAAGGAGGTTGTTAATTTATGCGGATGCAGCAAATTATACCTAATCTGGCTGTGTAGACTAGCAGTGATTAAGATAAATATATTTCCAGGCTACTCTACCTTTTCCAGAATGTCCCAACGTGAGGTGAAGATTTTGAACAGAGTCTTTTGGACACCGGTTAGAATGCAAAAGCAAGTCTTGAGTCTAAGAGCCACAAGGTACATTGGAACACGGAACACATGTTTTGGGAATGTTTCAAGGTCAAAGATTTTTGGAAAGAAATAACCAAAGTGATGAATACCGAACAAAGAATTTGATTTTGACTTCGAGACAATATTCCTGGGAGAGTTAAATCCCCACCATGCAACTTGGATTTGGACTTTAGTAGTAAAAAAAATAATATTGTGAAATTGGAAATCAGATGGCTTTCATGGTCGGAAGAAATGTATTCAGTTTGTAACATTGAAAAAGTGGTACTATTGTTTCTGAAAAAGAAAACGTGGGTGGGTTTCCTAAATTTTAAAATGGATTGAGCTTGGTTCAAGAAGCGAAAACAGAAGAAAAGTAAGTACATTTTCAAATTTCTGTAGCAGTAGTGGGCGTTTAGTTATGGTTAAGTTGCTAAACCCATTGGAAGACCACTTTTTCAGCAGCTTATAACTTTGCTACCCATAGACGAATCTTCACCAAACTTTGCCAAAAAAGTATATGGGCCCGCTGAACTTGGAAAGTTGAATGAGGTTTCGTGGAGGGGGGAATTTATAGGGGGTTCCACATTTTTTCTTTCCATAGACTGAATAGCTGGACGGATTTTAACTAAATTTGTAGCAGGATCAGGGGCTTGGGTCAGAAAGCGTGCTTTTTTGTGTTTGGTGGAAATCCGACCACTACTTTTGTTGCAAAGAACTGAAATGTACATCTCACAAAATTAGTGATATCTGCTCCGCAGACCCATTTTCCAGTTCGCTCCTAGAAGCAACACAGCAAAGTGTTGTATGGCACTTTGCTGTGTTGCTTCTAGGCAGCTACTAGAGTGTTGGGAGCAGGACCAGAGTTGTGAAGATGTTGTGTTTTGGTTGGCAGTAATACAATTCTATGTGAATGGCAGTGGGTAGGGGTTCCAAACATTGTGGTATATTTGTGGATTATGGTAACTGGAACATGCTTGCATGAAACACTGTATTATGGGGCGGCGGTTGGGTAGAAGTGCCGGTGCCTATGTTGCCTTTGTGAATTTTGGAATCTGGCTACATTTTTGCCTACATGGCTCTGTTATGTTGTAATGGGTGTGGGCAAGGCCTCAACTGCTTGGTGCATGGCCAAAGGCCGTAGGACGTAGGCCATGCACTCACAAGCCTAGGCCTTTACCACAGATACCACAACATAATGCAGGCATGCAGTTGTAACTCTGCATGTCTTTGAAGTTGGTGACTTTTACACAATGGTTGTGGAGGACATTGTATACTTGGTAGAACAGCAGAAGGGAGCTGCTATGCGTACATTAACATATGGTGTACAACATTGCACCTGTTGTACATTAGGGAGCCATATGCTCCCATTTGCATTTGCTATGGTTATGCCCTTATAAGACCCTTGCTTTAGGAAGCGCTTTACGATATTGCGTCATGAAAGGAAGTGCTCAGCATCACACATGTAAAATATGGACAATGAACACAGCCACCTACATACTGTTCAGCACACCCAACACAATGTTATGCAGCCATGCATGCAAGCATGTGGCCAGAGTGAAAGCTGGAAGGCTCCATTGCAGATGAAGAGTGCATTGCACATGACATGAACATTTAAACATAGGGTGCACTATATGTGTTGTGTTGTGAGGGCCTAACACCTTGGATGCATGGCTGCAGTGGAAAGGGAAGGAGTGTCCCTGCTTTACTGGGGCACGGCCCTCCACCAAGAGGAGTATGGGACCATGCCGGTGTAATTTGTCCCCAGCCAGAGGTCGGAAGGTGTTTCATTAACAGAAGCATGTGTCAATTTATATCCACTGCTGGGATGTTTTCCACCGATGATGACATCATTAATGAGCTAAATTTGCACTGGTTCCATGCCAATGGCATTTTTTTTACCAACATTGGCAATGCTGTTTTGTTTTACGCTGTGAAAAAAGTGTTGAAGACAATCCTGTAACAATGTAAGGAGGTAAACAAAAGCACAAAACTAAAAACACAAAAAAATAACATATTTTCTGAGGGACTGCTAAAGACCCAATACCCTAAACTGTTTCACACTTTTTCCCAGACCTCCTACCCCCTCCCCCTCCTAGCAAGATAACTGCGGATTCCACGGTAGTTTCAGGATTACACGTGCCACATCCTGCCCTTTTCAAGATGGTAGCCATGGAAATAGGACTGTAGAGGCTAAAGAATTGCTCAATAAGGTTTCTGGCTGTGGTGTGTATGGAAAAACTGTGTCAGAAGGCCTCTTTGTTCCTAGGAATGCAGACGGCTTTGGTGGAATTGTGCAAGATAAGGGACAGGCATCTTGTTTGTATGCATGCACTGTATGTACATGTTTGAATTTGCTAACATACACTTAGTGTTTCTTTTGTTCGATAATTGATAATTTTTCATACGTTTGTAGTAAGTGGGGTACTGCTGAAAAAAATCTGTGAAGTGTAAAAGGTAAGTGGCAGGCATCATGTTGTTATGAATGCAATGTGTGTATGATATGATGTGATATTGTATGCTATGCCATTTATAGAGAGCATATACACAAGTTTTTCAAAGGCGCAACGAGGCAAGGGAGGGGGAACAGAGGGGAGCCAACCAGAGACAACAAACCTACCAGGTCAGGTGTCACTCTGATCGCTCAACTGTATGGGGAGGGGGAAGAGAAAGTGAAGCATATGGGAAGAAGAAGAAATGACAGTAAGTAAAAATACAGCCCGATGGTGCCAAGTGCAAGGATAAGTGCAGACATCAGGTGGTTGTGAAACTGTTAGGGATACAGAAAACAATCCCCGATTGTGGGTGTAACGCTCACCTGGTTCCCAAAGAGGCGCGGCGTCGAAGGCGCAGAACTCTGAAGATGGACAGGAAGGGCCCCTCTATTCTGGCTTCCCTGGCTCGTTGGATACCCTCCTGTGCGTGAAAAGGGAGTATTACCAACTGTGGAACAATGCTCAAGCCTCCCACTCCCTTCCAACCCTCCACGATACCTCCTCCACGATTCCCCGTGAAGCCTCACCTTAGGGTTTGGAAGGATGAGCTCTCCATCCTGCTTCTGATGCAGGGGCGCGTTGAAACCCAGTTACTTCACTGGATTGAGGATTGATGGGAGTTCAGGTAAGCTTGACTGTTCAGGTAAGGCGCTGTAAAAATTCTGTTCAAAAGTTCAAGCTTAATAATAATGTTCGTTGTCTAATTGCAGCAAGCGCTAATGCTTATGTCTTTTTCCCCTTAGGGGCCGGGATTCGGAGTGCCGGAGATATGGCGCCGACCCGAAGTGAAACAGTTCTGGATGAGCGCTCAGGTAATGTCTTTGCATTCGCTCATTCAATGTCTTTGTCTTTTTTCCCCATAGGGGCCGGGGTCCGGAGATGCCAGGAAGCGGCAGGACCCGAAATGCAGTGGGAATAATCCAACAGGTAAGACTTAAAAGGAAACTGAGCTTTCCTTATTCCTTTTCTCCCTCTCACCTTTGTTCTTGTCTTTTTTCCTCTAGGCGCCGGGGCGTAGCTGAATCCGGAAGATCACTGCTGAAGATGGAAGCGCCTTGCAAAGGTGAGTAAAATGCAGCGCTGCAGCGATCGAAACGAAATGCCTTTAAAATGATGTCTTCCTTTTCAGGACCGTTGGAGAAATGACTCCGAAATGCAGATTTAGCAGGTAAGGGCTTTTCTTCTCCTATTCTCTTCCTTTCTCCCCTTGCAGGTGTTCCAGGGTGCTGGCAGGCATGGCTGAAGTCAGGATGCGGGAGCTGACACGGTGAGCATCCAGCTGCTAGGTGCAGAACAACGCGAAGCATGTGTGGGGTGGGGTTTAAATAGCCTTGGAAGAAGTTCCTGGTATGTATCCTTCCACAAATCAGGTATGTATCCTTCCCCGACCACACCCGGGTGGTGAAGTAGTCCTACAGGTTAAGTAGTCCCATTCAGGCCTCAAGAGGGCCTGGATGAAGCAGCAAGGTCTGCATCAGGTAAGTGTGCACCCAAGCACTTAAACACATATCCTCTTCTATGAGCCTGGCCCCTAAGGCGCCAGGACTGGGGTCCGCTATGAGCCTGGCGCCCAAGGCGCCAGGACTGAATCCAAAGGGCCCCGACTTGGGCCCGCTGAGACTTCCCTGGGGAAAATGATGTCTGCCTCTGGGGTTGCTGGGCCCGGCCTGGCTCCTTAGACGTAGGCATCATGACAGTGGGGTTTGCCAGAAAGCCAGTGCAGAGGTGCAGGGGGAGGGGGTCTGGGGCCAAGATCAGAGGGTGGACAGGTAATCAGTACAGAATCAGTTTCAGCCAGGAAGTTGAATTTCTACTTGATGGTAGTGGATGAGAGAAAAAATTGTAAGCTTTTTAAGAACGTAATGGACACTCAATGGCAGATACTGTGCCACAGGTACTAATAACAAAGTTGTAAACGCACTGCAGAAAAAGTATTCATACCTCCACTTTGTGGTGATGGGTGCTCATGTGGATAAATGTTGATGCACAAATCTTGCATTCTTTTTCTGAACTTTCTACTGGACGTGCTTCCCAATGACACAACACTTGGAGGCTGAATGTGTAACGGTACTTATGAAGTGTTGTTTAGAAGACACAGTGTTAGATGCTAACATCTTGGATGCCATTGATGGATGTGTGTGAGACTATTCAACAGTACCTAATGAGGTAGTGATGGACAAAAAATAGTGGAAAGGGAAGAAGGACTGCTCCTGCTTTACTAGGGAACAGCCCTCGCACTACTTGGGGAAGAGCACGTGCCACATTCTGTTCTTCTCACCGTGCTGGCCAATGGAAATGGGACTGTGGGGATTGTCCAATCAGGTGCTCAGGGTGTGCAACACAGGAAAGGGTGGCAATATTCTTCTTCATTACTGTTTGTAGAGGCTGTCAGAGATGGACAGACACACAGTTTTCATCGTGGGTGATGCCTTTGTGTGCTAGATCTGCTCCAGTATGCCGTCGAAAGAGGCTTTTCTGGCAATATCAATTTGGAGGGAATTGAGGCTTTGTGGTGCAGTGTCGATGTCTTCAGTTTCGGCTTTGTGCTTGCAGAATGTCGACGACTGGCCACTTACGCTAATGTACGTGTTGTGGTCATGTACTACGGTGGCTTCCTTTTGGGTTCCATTGCTTGGTCACTTGTGTACCGTGAACTGAAGAGGTTGAGGAAAGCAGTGAAGCAATCTTTTCTCACTGCAAAGGTGTTTTTCTCCTGTATACAACCAAGAATAGTAAAGGACTTTTCCAATGATTGTTGTCGCCAGCCACAGGTCAGAAGGGGTCTTATCAACAGAAGCATGTGTGACTTCTTGAGTGCTGCTGGGATGTTCTCCTGTGAGAATGACAACATTAGGTCTCGATAGGTGTACCTTTTCAATGCAAATGGCATTTCTTTGACGACCAGTGGCAATGATATTTTGTTTTACAATCTACAGGCTGCACTGAAGACTCTATTGTAAGAATGTGAGGCGAGGTGCAAAAAACAAAAACACTTATAAAAACCGTAAACAAAGGTATTTCTATGGAAGCACCTTAAAAAAAGGCACTTTTCAGAGTCACCACTACAAACGAAATCCCCTAGCTTGTTTGAAATGTATTACCCACTCCTGCGCACACAGCACAATAAGTCAGCGGACATTGCGATAGTTGCAGGGTTGCATGTGTCACATCCAGGCCTTTTGCAGATGGCAGCCATAGAAATGGCCCTGTTGAGGCTACGGGATTGCTCAATACATTCTCTGGGTGTGGTTTGTACGCACAGACTGTGAGAGTATTTGCTGACAAAAATGCAGAAGGTGCAGTTATGGCAGTGTGTTTCAGGAGCTACAGCATATGGTTTTGGGAGAGTTCTGAATACATTGATTGAAAGTGAATGGAAAACACTGTGCAGTGACTGCACATTGTGGATTTGTACTGCAATGAAGTGACTGATTTTGGTTTGCCTTTGTGAGACTTTGGTGACACACGGTCATGCCGACATTACTGTTCTTAATTGTGGAGGGAAAAGTTCACAAAATTCTAGTGGAGTTTCAGTGCCGTTTGCGATGAAGGATGCACTTGCCCAGGTCGTGCATATGTTTCCGATCTCCTGCATCATTTATTCTCGCATTACACAGACACAGATGTGGTGGCATTATTTTACATCGCGTCCGGAAATGGAGAAAGCGTGGTACATTGTGAAGAAGTCTATTTGTGCCTTTTTACAACATATGACAATGTTGTTCTTCCAAAATGGGAATTTGACTTTTCACAGCACAAAGTGTTTTTCCCACAAATAGAGTTCATCTTCCTATATCTGCCATTCTGATTTTTGCACGATCTATCCAAAATGCCTTGCTGCCCTTCTTGGAAGTACAGGAAGAATTTGTGTAGCAGGTGTTGCGCACATAAACGCTTCAGAACATACAGCGATTCCACTACATTGCTTTCCGCCGAGGCATGCCTCCTTTTATTTAGCGCTCGTTCTCTGGAGCGTATATGGTGCGTGGCGCCCTGCAGCCGTTTATTGGCAATTCCATTTTTCAACTCTGAAAGGAGATTTTTTCCATTGACCTTTTTTCCTTTTCCAGTTGGATGCTATTTATGTTGGTCTTGTAACACAGGCCACAGAAGGAAAGGAAGGCAAGGGCCGGTACGGAAGGGGCACCACCTACAGGGAAAACATAGGGCACGTGCATAGAGAGGGAAATGTTGGGTGGCCCTCACTTAAATAGGTGGCAGTCATTGTTATGCTCCCGGACCGACCCTCCCCAAACACTTCCAAGTACCTTCCCTCTGTAGAGTAGCGCATCGCAGTACATGCACAATACAATGCCCTTTGCCAGGTATGGGTCTGCAGCGCAGCATATGGTCTGCAAGGATGTTTTAAGGAGCCACTGCCCTACAGGAGTGTCCCTGTGGTTGGCAGGAGCAGATGTGTACAATGCTGTAAATGAAATTAACCTATGGTATTGTTGGAAGGGCAGTACCCTACCCACTGGTGCCTTGTGTTTCAATTGCACTTCATGGTACGGCATTAGTGGTAGGACAAGCATTCACATAGAAGAATATATGCTGAAATACAAGAATGCTTACAATAAGGAGAAACGCAGCTTCATTACGTGGACCAGGAGGACAATTATTCAACGCGCCCCATGTGGCTACAGCACTATTCAAAACACCACTGACATTCTTTGTGCTCTGATGAATCTGCTGTTTCCTTATTTGTCTTTACATGCACATGTGTGTGAGTGACCATGCTGCACCATCTTTGCTATTTTGCAGACTCACTACAGACTGTCACACCTGCAGTTAAATGTTTTCTCCAACTCTATGACCCGCAGGCAAACCCTTCACACTTTCCATCACAGTTCTCACCGGAGAGCCAGTGTGTCAGTTTCATGGTTCATGGAAAGGTAAGCAGCACATCAATCAAATTAATGCAACACTTAACACGCCCACTGGAGGTTGCTGTTCCTTGTTTTCAGTGGGGCTCATACAGCCAGGTGTACTGCAGCCATACATTTGTAGGTTTGCAAATAACTGGCAAATTTCTGGGGTTTTCCAGTTTTACTTGTAACCATAATATGGATAGGTTGTTATTGGTGTAAAGTAAGTATAATGTTCCTTTCATGTACCTCTGGCACTGAATTTGATAGATTTTTCTTAGGGCAACTGAACCATAACGTCCCTGTAACAACATTTTTTGGTAGGTTTTTAGTAGGGCACTGTAACCGGACCCTTCCATTAGCATAGTTTTTTCAGTAAAGGGGATAGGTTTTTAGTAGCACAATTTTACCATAACGTCCCTTTAACAATGTTTTTTGTTAGTGAATATATATACATATATATTTATATGTGTGTATGAATATAGCTGCTGAAATTTATTATAGTGGTTTATTGTGCTTTATGAGATGTTAATATATAAACAAAAATTAACTTCTTCTCCCCTTTCCTCCTAGATCTTAGGTTTGGATTTCATTTAGCTGGTTGGATGCTGGGGAGATGGAGTTGGATGCGTTACTGTTTCATTTAGGTTGGTTCAGTTCATTATGTCGAAAATACTGTACTTTTAATTGTTTGTTGGAAAAATTGAATAAAGTATTTGCAAAAAAAACAGAATGTCCCATTCTTCATGCTCAAACAGAGGATAAGCAATCTGCAACGATCCATTCAAACATTTATATGTGGATGTGTGCAAATCAGCAGGAAAAGTAATATGGCCCATAACACAGGGGTAGACTCTCTTGCCCTGACATCCTGATTTGTTATTTGTCTGTCCGACTTGGAATTATAGCAGACTGGCTACAAGTAGAACCAATCAATCAATCAATTAATCAATTTATTTGTATAGCGCTCTATCACTCAAGCCATCATGGCACTCAAACAGCTGATAGTTAGGATAGATTTAAACAAAACCAGGTGTCAAAGAGGGTAATCATCTCTGAGCTTTATCTAAAGAGAAACGTTTTGAGATGCTTTTTGAAGGATAAGAAATCCTCAATTTTTCTCAAATTTTAAGGCAGCGAATTCCAAACCCTGGGGCCAGCCACTGAAAAGTCCCTGCCACCCAAACGTTCTTTCCTGTACTTGGGTATCTGAAGGAGTGCTGCATTAGAGGATGTCAAAGAACGCACCGGCTATATATAACCAGTTTCTCCTGGATGGCTAAGCATCCATTTCCACCTAGTGCATGGTGCATAATGCAAAGCGCCTTAAAATGTACCCGAGCTTCTACAGGGAGCCAATGGGCAGATTGTCTAGCCTTTGTTACTCTTGCTCTGGCTGACAAGTGGGTAACCAAATGCACTGCTGCATTTTTTAGCACCTGCAGGCGCTGCATAAGAAAGGCAGGCTGTGCCAGGTAAACAGCATTACAATAATACAGACTCCCATTAACACAAGCTGCCACTACATCTGAAATAAATTGCAGGACTCTCTTTAGCTGTTTGAGTTAACCTGCACCTCCATAGACAGGGATTCCGAAAGCTTTACACCTAAATTACGAACTGTCTTGGAAGGCTTAGGTAACGGGCCCAATGATGCGGGCCAAAAAGCCTCGGACCATCCATCAGCAGCCGTTGGCGGGCCCAAAATTAGAATCTCTGTCTTCCCGCCATTCAACTTGAGCCAATTTGACTCCATCCAGACTTGGACGGCTTCCAGGCAATCTTTTAGCGTATCTCTTACATCGCCCAGCTTAGTGTCTAGTCTAAACAGCATCTGTGTGTCATATGCATATGAGAAGACTCTAAAACCAAACAGATGAATCAAGATCAGTAATGGGCGAATATATAAACTGAAAAGCAGGGGAGAAAGAGACAAACCCTGCGGAACACCGCAGGAGACCGAAACAGGAGAGGACGGTAGGGGTGAAGGGAAACTAAGCGAAGAGATCAAGAAAGCATGAAACCAATCCAGTTCTTCCCCAGTAAATCCTGCCTCCTCTAGCCTCGCCATCAATATTCCATGATCAATGGTATTGAAAGCGGATGACAGGTCCAAAAGAATTAGACCTGTCGTGCCGCCCTCATCCCTGATCATGGTAAGATCATCCAATACCGATACCATAACTGATACCGATACCATAACTCAAGCGGTTCCCATCAAGGGGCGAATGCTCATTTAAAAGCTACCTTGAGATGTCTTGACTTTCCAAGAAAGTTCTCAATTGGGGGTCACTACTGCTTCCAAAACCTTCATAGGAAAGGGAAAGAATGAAATAGGCTTTTATTTAGCCAAAATCAGAGGATCAGGTGATGGCTTTTTCAGCAATGGAATAACTGAAGCCTCTTTAAGCTTAGACGGAACTACGCCCCACTGCAGAGACAAATTTACTGCAGCAGCCAGTGTGTCATAAAACTCCATAGGCACTGCTTTAAACAGTCTTAGTGGAATGGGATTTAAGGGCGACGTTGATTTAAGCTTTGCAACTATCTTAATTAGCTCCTCCTTGTTCGTTAAGGCGAAGTCAGAAAAAAGGGCCTCTGCCTTTTTTATGGCCGACAGCATAAGGATGCCAATTTCAACATTCACATAATGTAGAACGCTTGGGATTCCCTTACCCACGATTCCCTTCCTAATCTCCTCAATCAGCTACGCACTGGCTGTTTATTGAACAGGCCATAGTGGGTAAACAACTGTGGAAGCAACCTTGGCGAGGCAGTCACCATAGGTCTAGGGGACTATACATGAATACGATCTCAAGGAGATCTTGTAAGAGGATTCAATCCAACACTACAGCTAAGTCAATGTCTAGTCTGGGATACTGAATGGAAACCCTTATTGATATATCTTTATGTCCAGTTCATGAGTTCTGGATGACTACCCTTATATAACACCCCCCTCTTAGAATCCCCCTGACCCCACTGAGCCAGGAAGTAGTTCTGGTTTGCAAGTTTAAAAGGTTTATTTGAGAAATAAAACAAAATATAGATACCACACTTTTATAATAAATTAATAATCGATATCGCCCTTATAAATATAATGTTAATCAACAATGGGTAATCTGACACTAGCACACTTCTTTATAATCAATGAGGAGTGGGTGTAGGATGGATAAAGTAGCAAAAATACTTTTATGATTTAAAGGGAAAAGCAATGGGGAATAAAATGCAGTACAGAAATACTTGATATGATTTTAGCAAAAGATAAGATAATCACTTTTTCTCTGGCAATTCACCCCCTCCCCTATGCAATGTAAGAAATGGAAGGAGATGGAAAGAGGTGCACACAGTTCTCAGGAATGCAACCAAATACAATACGAAATTCAGTTGCCCCCAGCAAGCTTAGAGGAAACAGGTAGAAGTTTGAAACACAGGCCTAAAATGCTTTGAATGTGATGACAATGAAGTGAGAAATGTGCTAAAAATGCTTTTAATTCCCTTTAGGTGGTTCAGGGTGAGTGAGAAATACTTGGGATGAGCTCAGGCTCACTTTAGCAATGATTCAGGGATGGTTATTAAGAGGCAAACAAATTTTTAGCAAAGGAAAGAATGGAGCTGCTATCTTGATAAGTGGAGAAATTGAGCCAAAATCGCAAATCGTGGTAAATTTCCTGAGTGCGTGTCTCGCGATTGTGGAAAAAGTATAGGGAGTAGGAAGTCAGTTCTAGGTTCGTTGGAAAGCCTACATTCTAAGCTTTCAGATGAAAAATTTCGTTCCTAGCCCAAACGGTTCCAGAGATACGGACGATTAAATAAAGGTAGTTTTTCGGATTTAAAGTAAACTCAAAATGACAGGTGACAGCTTGCAGCTGCAGAATTGACAGGTGACCGTCGTGCAGCTTTAAAAATGACAGATGACACGATTTTTAGGAGGCTGTTCTACTTAGTATAAAATAGTTTGGATTAGATTATTTTAACTAAGAAATTGGTTCTGCACAGTTCTGCTAGGTACTCACACTATAAATTTGAAATAGGCCTCGCCACGGATCTGGTCAGGTTTTGGACTGGACTCCGGTTCTGGTCTCGGCACTTCACAGTGATCTGGGTCAGGTCTCTGGTTCTGCTCACAGCGGTCTCGGTCACTCTGGATCTCTGGTCCGGTCCCTTGCTTTAAGTTCTGAAGTAAAGTTCTGGTCTTTGGAGATTGATGGATTTGAAATCTGGATCTCTGGATGTGAAGTCGTCGGTCAGCATGCTCCGCAGCAAATGGAATTGAATGTCTCTACCTGTCCCAGCAGTCTCTTTTTATGTGTTTTGAAAATGGGTGCGTGCCTGGGCCTAGCTAAGCCTGCCCCTCTCTACTTGTCATTGGCCCAATTCTCCTCTCTCCCATGCTTGGGGGAAGGAAATGGATTGTCAGCATGATGAAGTCTGTTTATGGGTCAGAGGATCCTCCCCTGGTCAGTTTGCCCACAAATCTATATTTGATTCAAATACATCCTTCCCAGATATACAATTTGTTGAAATTACATGTGCACATTATATATTCCTTATGGTCCATGCTTGTCCGCCTCTGATCTTCCTGGGGGCTTGCATTAAAAAATGACAACATTTTGCGCTTTTTAACTGGTTTTGCAATGTCGGACATTTACCCAAAATTACACACATGTGCGCAAGGAGTATGGACATTAACTGATGAAGTGCCAGATTTTTAACATGCAGACATTTGGAGTGAGACCCTATTTTCCGCTAGCAATCCCCGAGAATACACCACAGGGTCCTAGCCTCTCAAAATGTTCACACAAAAATCACAAAAATAATGATATTACTTATATAATTCTGACAAGTCCACACTATGAGTTATCTATCTTTTTAAAATTATGCCCTGGTCAAAAAGGGGTGAAGCTTCCCACATCACAGGGTGGAATAACTGGTTTATCCACTTCCCCCAAGCTCAGCTGCTAGCAGAGGCACTGCCCCTCCCAGTTTCCCCTAAGAGGAAGCCACGTTTACGACGCCCCCAATATAACATTTGTCTGAGTCCAGGACAGGCCTTTGATCAACTCCCTGTAGTCCCCAGCTGCCACTCCCCTTTCAATCAACAGGGCCATGTGACCTCAGGTTGCAGCCAGGCCTGGCAGGGAACACAGCTGTTGATCCAGTTTCAACTCCTGTCGGGGGTAGTTGTCAGGCAGAATCCAGTTTCATTAAGCCAGGTTTCAGCTAAATGTCACTTTTTGTTCCCAGTTTTCTACATTCAAATCAAACTGACAATTTGTACCTATACATTAAATAATTACTTCCTTCAAGTCATTTCAGAATATGGTTTTACATTGTATCCACCTCTTAGCAAGTCTTTCCTTGGTCTGGTTTCGTTTCATTTGTGCAGTGTTACACAAAAGTCTGGTGGTTTTAAAACGCCGGCTTTCTGATAGTGGTGAGTACTGGTAATGCAACCATGTTTGGGATTAAGAAAATGAATTCCCCACAGTTCTGAGTTGCTTTTTTGGCAATCAGCATTGCCATTTCCAATGGTTTCAGACTACTGTGTGTCTAGCCCACTGGTGGTTTTAGGCAGTGCCCTCCTGTGCTCACAGCATAGGCAAAAATGGGTGGCAGCCTATTCTTCATGTTTTCCCTGTGCACTCTCTGGGGAGTTCTGGCCATCATGATGTTTTCCATGCCAGTACTGGACAGTTTTATGGTAGGGCTTGGATGCATGGGTAAAAACATCCCACAAGCCCCCCCTCTTGCGATGGCCATTCTGTCCTTTCGCTGATGGAACTCGCAAGATCTGGGATGTTCGCCTCTTCTTCTTCCAATTCCATGGATGGCACAGTTCAGCATCCTTTCCTCCCTCCGGTTGGATCGATCAGTTCTCCTCGCCGGTCCTGATTGGAATAATGGGCAGTACCCTGGGCCCCTTGGGTCTCTGTTCCTGGTCCCCGGTCGTCCTCCTTGGTCAGTCTCCATGGTTTCATCTCTCCTAGGATGATAAAGCAAAGCAGCAATACACATTCCTAGACATTATTCCACCACTATTAATGGTGTGGCGAACATGTACATTTTATACATCCAAATGCATTTTGCAGTCTGATTTTAAAAACAATATATAACAGGGCACATTTGCATTACGTTACTATATTTTTGATATGTGGAATATTTTAGAGTTTGAACTGACTTACTCTGAGGCGGCCCCCTCTTGTATTGCAGAGGACTCCTCCAGTTGTTGCAGAGTGTGCCTGGGATGGCAACACTTTAGCTGATTTATATGGACTCACTTGTCTTCTCCCTCTGCCAAACCGCCTTTGGAGATGCAGATCTTGTAGGCCACAGGGGAGATTTTGTCTATAATTTCAAACGGTCCCTTCCATGTAGGCAAGAATTTTCGCTGTTTGGCCTGGTTCCTTTGGAAATTGTATGGATAGACCCGGTCCCCCACAGTATATACCTTCCTGGTGGTCCTCAGGTTGTAGTGGGTTTTCATGCTATCAGCTGGTCTTTCTAGATTCCGCTGAGCATAGGCAAAAGCATGTTGAAGCTGTTTCCTTAAATTCTCCACATACTCATGAGTTGTGGAGGAATTTATCAGTGTCTGCTCTTGGGTCCTGTAGAGCAAATGCTGGGGAAGCACCATCTTGCACCCCGTCATCAACTCAAATGGTGACATTTTAGTTGCAGATGAAGGGGTAGATCTGATGGCCATTAGGACCAGAGGTAATCGGATATCCCAACTTGGCCCAGAATCTGCCACAAACTTTTTTAATTTGCTCACAATGGTTCGGTTATATCTCTCTACTGCTCCAGAAGAAGCTGGCCTGTAAGCAATGTGTAGCTTCCTTTTAACCCCCAGTATCTCCCACATCTTTGTCATTACTTCACTGGTGAAGTGGCTACCCCTGTCTGACTCAATCCTTTGAGGTAGACCAAAACGGGAAAAGATGTGGTTAATCATCAGGGCAGCTGCTGTTTCTGCCTTGCAGTTTGGGGCTGGGAGACATTCCACCCACTTGGTAAACAAGCATGTAACGGTCAACATGTACTTGTTTCCTCTAGACGAGCGAATCACAGGACCTACAAAGTCGATTTGCCAATCTGACCATGGCAGTGTCATCCCCCTCTTTTGGAGAGGCGCGCAGTGTGTGAGGGATGATGGCTGAAATTGTGCACACACAAGACACCCCTTCAAGTATTGGTCGAGGTCCTGCCCCATGTGTGGCCAGTATGCAACCTCTCTTAAGATTTCCAGTGTTGTGTGAAACCCTCTATGACCGGCGGTGGCCGCATCATGGGCGTGACTTAACATCAGGCTTTGGAATGAGGTAGGAACCACCCACTGATCATGGCCAGCTTTGGATTTCCTTACCAGCAAACCGTCTTGGATTTGGAACATTTTTGGACATTTCATCAACACTCTTACGTCCTCTTTCCCAATGTAATCGGTATCCGTCCGGGGAAAGTTCTCAGGGTCCTCAAGGTGTTGGTAAAACTTACCATAATTGGAATCCCCTTTTGAGCTGTAATTAAATCAGCATCAGGGGTCTCCTTACTCCATTGTGCAGTTGAAAGATCATTGTGAGCATTTGTCCGGGACCTAGTGATAGCATTGACCTGGATTTCCCCCAACAGGGACTCTATTTCGATTAGATCCCCATGGATGGCCCCGTCATTTCCAGTTTTGTCGGAATGACCCTTGATCTTCTTCCAGTAGATGGTCATCCCATTCGAGGTGACCAGATCATCAATGTTTTGGATTAACTTCCTATGTTTCAGGGGTTTGTTATTAGCGCATAACAGGCCTCTGGTTTGCCAGTTGACCAGGTGCTCCACGAACCCGTTCCGTACATAATCCGAATCTGTGATTATGACCAGTTTGTGGAGTTGATGCTGGACAGCAGTGAGGATGGCCTGATGCACAGCCATCAATTCTGCCACCTGACTACTTCGGGGACCAATTTTGTATCCAGCGGAGGGTTCTGGGAACTCCTTCACCCATGCATTCCCTACGCCAGCCACCAGTTCTTTCTCCCCGTCGTTGTCAACATGGTAAGAGCATCCATCCACATAGACAGTGGGCATTCCCTCACACTTGTCTTCTTCAAAGACTTTGTGTGGGGAATTAAGGTATGCCTCCATGTTGTCCTTGATTTTTAGACTTTCGTCCTCGAGACAGTTTTCTCTGGCACAATCATGCAAGTCCGCCAGACCTTGCGCGAGGGGACTCTTCTTGTTTTGGCCATATCTGACCTCCACAGGAAAGCCTTGCATTGACAGAATCCAGGAAGTAATTCGGGAATTACTCACATTTCCGGCCCGATTCTGTCACTTTGGAGATATTGCAGAGGCTGGTGTGGAGTCTCCACTATGATGTGTTCCCCCTGGATAAACGGGTGGTAATTCTTCAATGCCCACACCGTTGCCAGGAGTGCCTTCTCACAATCGTTGAATTTTTCCTCCACGGAGGATAAAGTTTTGCTCGCATAGGAGATTACTTTATTGACCTTGTCATGCTTTTGGTATAATACTGCTATCAAGCACGTATTAGAGAACCCCGTCTCCAGGAAGAACTCCTTGTTTCTGACAGGGTAAGCTAGGCAAGGCGCTTGTGAGAGGCTTCTTTTGAGTTGTCTTACCGCATCGGATTGTTCTGGACCCCATTCCCACTTAACCCCCCTTCAGGAGATGAATCAGGGGTCTGGTGATCTCTGCGTAGCCTTCAATGAACTTTCTACTGTAATTAGTCAGTCCAAGGAGGCTCCTTAGTGCCCGCAGAGTTGTGGGATCCTTCAATTTCTGGAGTGCTTCCACTTTCTTTTCTTGGGGACAGAGACCCTGAGGAGTAATCTCATGCCCCAAGAAATTAACACGGGTTCTACACCACTGTGCTTTCTGAAAGGAAAGTTTTGCTCCGGCGGCCCTCAACTGCGTCAGAACATAACAGATCTCCGCTATGTGTTCTTCCACAGATGAACTTTTGATGAGGACATCATCTACATAAGCCAGGTTACCCCTCGCACCCAGGTCGGGCATGGCCTTATGTGGGAAAATGTTGAATTCATTGCCGGAGTTGAGGTATCCGAAGGGAGTCCGGGTCCATGTGTACTGCTGGCCCCCAAAGGTAAAAGCCAGTTTGTATTGGTCCTCCCTACTGACAGGCACGGTCCAGTATCCATTGGTCAGGTCTATTGCTGTGAGTACCTGTGACCCCTGAATCTGGGCCAGCCCTTGGTCAATGTAGGGCAGAGGCCATCGGGAAGTATGGACCCGTTTGTTGAGCTCCCTAAGGTCGGCGCAGAGTCTCCACTGGCCATTTGGCTTCAATATTCCCAGCACCGGATTATTGAAAGTGCTGCGGACTGGCCGGATTATTCCCCGGGACTCTAGGTTCTTAATTATTTCAGTAAGGGACTCCATGGCTGCGAGAGGCAAGCGATATTGCTTCACAAACACTGGAGTCATTCCAGGGTCCGTGGGAATTGTTGTGGTGTGGATGTCGGTGCGACCACAGTCATATGAGTCTAAAGATCTCCAAGAAGAGATCTTTAGAAGACCGCAAAGAGATCTTGGAAATCCAAGAAAACTTGTTTCAACTTTTGCTTCTGTTCCAGAGTCACACAGGCATCAGCTAGGTTGACTCTCTCTTCCACCATCTGCCAGAAGCCTAAAAAGACTTCTGGTTTGGCTATCTCAGCTGCCTCCTCCAGCTGGGTGGAGAAGTCCCTGGTCAGAGTGCTGATTTTGACTGGAGGCTTCAGGTGGGAAAGGCAGCCCTCATGGACCTGGAAAATCACCTCATCCCTCCTGAAGTCACAAGTCACATCTTCCTTACCCTAAGGGCAAGAAGTGTACACCAGGAAGTTCCCTCCATGCCGGGTGAAGATCCTATCTGGTGTTGTTTTGTCATCACTGTCACTGTCAAAACAGTCCTTGGGGATTGGTCCTAACAGTTAATTTCCTAGATCAATGGAGAAATGTCGGTCATCAACCTCCATTCCAATAATGGTGCCTGCGGCTAGAGTAATACTCTTTAAGTCGCTGTTATCCACCTCTGTTGGAATGGTGTCATGTTCTGTGTTGACTAATGGAGTTGGGTTTACCCCCAACCCTTGCTGTTAGAGAGTAGCACTTAGATGTATATAAGCATCAGGGTTTTGCAATTTTTGTCCTCTTTTAACTTTCACTTCCAGGGAGAATTGTCGGGTCCTTTCTGGGATGGTGACTTCCTCTTTGCTCTGAATTTCAACTGCATAAGGTAGCAATTGAGCTGACCTAAATGCTTTTTCTGGATCATCAAAGCCCATGGGATTATGCGCTAATCGGGACCAAGCTTTGAAGTTTATTAGGTCCAAACTAATGGCAAAGCGATTGAGAATGTCACTGCCTAAGTAAAAGGCGGCAGTGACGTCTCGCACGACCCAACAATTATGGACTATGCTCTTGTTGCCAATGGAGATTTTGAGCATACACCTGCTTGGCAGGAGATGTTTGGAATTAGGTGCTTCCAGGTCCATTTCCCATTTGTCTATCAGTTTGAATGTGGGAATGGCTGGATCTTTTGGGAGTTGGCGGAACATGGCTTCGCTGATGAAGCTCTTACCGTTGTTCATACACACTTGAGCAAGAACAGAGTCCTTCCCATCATTTAACTGGACAGGGATGAACAACTGCTCTCCAATTTGTTGAATATCAGTCAGGCTCTGAGCTGATTTCACATCTTTCTGGACTATAGGAGTGGGAGTTTCTGATTGTGGATTAGTAAAGAATTTCAGGGTGTTTCCTTCCAGTGTGGAATACCACCTTAAACTGGAAGGAAGGTTGATTTTCAGAAATAGAGAGGACCCCCCACCACCAGTCTGTTGTCCTACTGCTATTACTGTCACGTCTGGAATTTGGCTATTCTGGAAGTGAAATTCTACTTGGCCAGATTTTTGTTCAACCATGTGGCATGTGCCGTTTAAACTAACATGGTTGACACTTGTTTTAATTTTATTGGTTGGCTAGTCTGGGTCCAGAGGACCTTGTTTACGCAATCTATTAGGGGTGACAACCTTCTCAGGAGGTCATTCCCTATTAAACAAGGGGTGCCCTCTGGAGTCACTACTATGACTGGGTGTTTCACCTTGTGTAGCCCAATTTTGATGTCCAAGTCTGCAGTCCCCTCAACAGGAATTTCCTTCCCGTCAAAGCTCTGCAGTTGTCCCGGAAGAGAGGTGAGAGGAATTTGGTAATTCTCCCCCCTTCCTGCATTTAGTTCCTCAAAGGCCCTTTTGGACAGAAGGGTAGCTTGGGATCCAGTGTCCACCAGTGCCAAAATTGTACCCTGCCCCTGTACTTGTACCGGGGCATAGTATCTTCCCTCCTTCTCCTCAAGGGGGCACAGATAATGCACATTTTTGGACAACTGGTGGGCTAACTTTCTGGTTTTGGACATTGCTAGCGAAGAGATTTGGGCAGAATTCTGTGGAGAGCCTGGGAAATCTGAAAGAAAAAGTTGGCAACTGGAAATGGTTTCAGGTTCTGGGCCACCACCCCCTTTTTGGAGGCAGTCCTCAGGATGGGTTTGACCCACGGGATTTTGGTATTTTCGGATCTGGGATGAGATGATGGGCAGCGGTAGCTCAGTCTCCACATCTCCCCAGTCTGAATTGGCATACCTTGGGAGCCATTTTTCCTTGGGAGGAGTTCCCCCATCTCTGAAGGAGAAGATCCTTTTCCCAGGATCTTCTGAGGATCCCTCTCCCTCAAATTGGAAGACCTGTACCTCCTCCACAAACTGGGCCTGTTTGGGTCCTTTGTTTCTCCTACCTCCTCTCTGCTCCTTGGGTGGCAGACTTTCAGGGGTAGGAGATTTTGTTTCTGGTTCCTGGTTTTCCAGGGGCTGTTTACAAGTTGGGAAGGAAGCTTCCTCCAAGCCTTTACACAACCCTTCCCCTTGTGCCTCCTCCCTGGGAACCGGTGGGTTATTGGGGTGCTGCCCCCGTCATTGTTCTGGAGCACCAGGTCCAGAGTTTGGGGCATTCTGTGGTGGCATGCTCATCTGAGGGTTCTGTTGAGCCCTCAGTATGTGACCCAGATCCCGTGCCATATTTTGGACCTGGCGCTCTAACTGGGAAACCCGCTCAGGCTGATACGGGGCTCTATTTTCTCCCCTGGGCTGATCCCGGGAAGGGTAGCTATCCCTTCTCTGGTAGTACCCCTGGTTGGGAAGATTTTGGTACCCCTCCACCCTTGGCCTCCCCTCTCCCGGATTAGATTGTCTGGGCTCAGGGAATTGGGGAAAGAAGGATGGATGATTTTGGGGTGGGAAATTGGGTGGATACCTGGGGAAAAAGTTCTGCCCAGGATTTGGAGAATTTCTGCCCTCCTGTGGGAAGTTGGGAGGGAAGTTCCCTGGGTTAGGTGCTTGGCTGGAATCCCCCCCTTGGGTTGGAGGAGTCCACACATAACCCAGGATTGGTCGGTTTGCCTTATAGCGGGGACTTACATAGTCAGGGGAGCGGGGGACCCCATTTGTGGGACTACCTCCTCGACTCCCTGTCTGTGACTGAGGGCCTTCTAGGCTGTGAATTATTTGGTGCAGGCAGGTTTTTAGGCCCCCCCATCTCCAAACCTAAAACGGGGGCCACCTTTACCTCTGCCACCTTGGCAGCAGCAGAGCTGCTGTTGGTTTTGGGGTTTTTCGGCGTGTTATTTTTATTTTCGATAGGCTTCTGCACCTCATAGATCCGTGTAGCCTGTTCAATGACCCAGTCTAAAGATCTTTTCTCATGAAAATCTCTCACGAGCTGGGTCATTATGTATTTGGGTAAGGCATGGAAAAACGTATTGATAAATTCTCTGCCATCCGTGCGTACCCTTCTGGTGGTCTGCGCAAAAGCACGCTTTAATTCTTGCACAAACTCTTGTGGGGCCTGATCCTCCCCACATTGCAAATTGTAGGCTGCCTTGCGAGCCTCTTGAGGATTTCTGTGCACAGAAAAATGTTTCAAGATGGCCGCCCTGTATGTGGACCACCTTGAATGGTTTTGATCCTCCAGCCCCGCAAAGAAACTGGAGTATTCTGGTGAGAAGGTCCACTTTACATATTGAATACAGCTTTGCCTGTCCTTCAAAATGGAAAGTCTCCATCATTTGCTCATAGAGCTCCAAGTGTTCCCAAACAGAATACTTGGCGTCCTTATGATAAGGCGTGATGACACTCCTTATTGCCTTTATTTGTTTCAATGGGTCCTTAAGCAAGGCCCTTTTTGCCTTATTGGCCTTTTTGGTTGGGTAACCCTGGTCCATTCATCCTCCGACTCAGAAGCGCTGCTCCCAGAGGTGCCCGTCTGATCTTCCAGGTTTTCCCGGATTCTGCGAGCCTGGGAATGGCTGGCAGAATGTGGGGACCTGGTCTCCTGTGTCCTGTAATGCTCAGAGGAGTCTTCAGATCCCTCCTTGCTGCCAGGATTTGATGGGTACCCCCCCCCACTGACCTAACTGGGCAGAGGTTTTCAGGATGCCCTTAATGGGCCTACTCTCCTGGGGTACCCCACTAAATTGCACTGTGCTTGGGTGCCCATACCCGGATGCCCGCCCATCCATTCCTGGGAGGTACTGGCCTATGAGCCCCATACTTCTAGCTGGATAGTAATCTGCCATCTCCGTGGCCCTGGTCTCATGTGCCCGAGGGGACATGGGGGTGGCAGAGTCCAGGGACTGGGAGAGATGAAGGCCTCTGGTACCAGGGCTCCTGAGGTAATGCTCAGGCGTTTCCCTTTCCCAGCGCACCTCGTCTCTATCAGCACCTGCTCCCTGTTGCAATGCAAGAGCCTGCACTTTCAGTTCCTCAGTTAAGGCCATACTAGACTCTATCAATCTCTCCTGCATCACTACCTGTTGCTAGAGCCTATCATTGTGCTGACAGAGAGCCTCATTTTCTCTCTGTGCCTCCTGATTGGTCCTGGAGATACTGGGCCAGTCTCTGCTGCAGGAGGGCTACCTCCTCAGTCCCATCCCTACTGGCCTGCTCCTTTCTTGCCAGAGCATCCTCCACCCTCCTGGTGTGCTCTAACAAGTTCTGGTGTTCTTTTTGGAGGTCACCCAGTCCCTGGAGGGCCAGGTGATTTTCTTCCATTTTCCTTTTTAAGTGGCAGACTTCCTGGCCTAAGGTATCCCTTTCCTGACTAAGAGCCTGCATCTGTGCCGCCAGGTCGTCCCTTTGCCTTTGGAAGGCACCAGCTTTCTGGCGCTCCTGGTCAAACTCTGCCTGGGTATCCAGGTCTTTCAAAATCAGTTTATTGCTCTCTGCCTTCTCCCTATCTAGGTGGCTTTGCAGGGTGACTACCTGCTTGCCACATGCCCTGTTAAAGTCCTGTTGTTGCTCCAGATTTTTCTGGCTCTGCAGGAGGGAGTCCACCCTTCTTGGTACTCCTTCTGCAAGGCCAGAAATCTGGTATCCTGGTCAGACTTTTCCTGTTGCAGGATACACATGTCCTCTTTGATTCTAATGAGATACTGTCTGCTCTAATTTTCTGACTCCTGGCTCCTCTGCAGCCTCTGCTCTGAAGAGACCAGGTCAAATTGGGCCTTCTCTAACGCCATCTGTTGCCTATTTGCCAGATCATGGCCTTCAGCACATTTATTCTGTATGACTCCCATATACAGGTACAAGTATGCCGCTATCCTGGCAATCTTGTTATGTTCCTCTTTGGCTTTAGGGGCCATATATAGTTCACTCAGGGCGCCATGTAGGACCCTGATCTCTCCATGTATCTGACCCTGTTTCAGTGACCTGTTACACTATTGCCTGCAACCAGACCGTTTGGTCCTGATGAGTCCACTCACCTCTCACAAATAGCTTATGTAAGAGGTGCTCCCTCGCTATTTTCATGTCTACCAAGGTCGTCATTCTAGAAATTGATTTCCGTCCTGACTTACAGAAATTAGTATTTTATTTTTGCAAAACAGACCTTTCCCTTAGAGCGTCCTTTTGAGGAGTGCTTTACAGCGTAACACAGCATGGTGATCCGACCGGATGTATGTATCTTGTCAGTTAGCACACTGTATTAATCTGCACAAGTGATGGATCTAATCCGGAATCCCGGCTACGAGCCCCCAATTTGTAAGAGGATTCAATCCAACACTACAGCTAAGTCAATGCCTAGTCTGGGATACTGAATGGAAACCCTTATTGATATATCTTTATGTCCAGTTCATGAGTTCTGGATGACTACCCCTATATAACACCCCTCTCTTAGAATCCCCCTGACCCCACTGAGTCAAGAAGTAGTTCTGGTTTGCAAGTTTAGAAGGTTTATTTGAGAAATAAAACAAAATATAGATACCACTCTTTTATAATAAATTAATAATCGATATCACCCTTATAAATATAATGTTAATCAACAATTGGTAATCTGACACTAGCACACTTATTTATAATCAATGAGGAGTGGGTGTAGGATGGATAACGTAGCAAAAATACTTTTATGATTTAAAGGGAAAAGCAATGGGGAATAAAATGCAGTACAGAAATACTTGATATGATTTTAGCAAAAGATAAGATAATCACTTTTTCTCTGGCAATTAACCCCCCTCCCCTATGCAATGTAAGAAATGGAAGGAGATGGAAAGAGGTGCACACAGTTCTCAGGAATGCAACCAAATACAATACGAAATTCAGTTCCCCCCCAGCAAGCTTAGAGGAAACAGGTAGAAGTTTGAAACACAGGCCCAAAATGCTTTGAATGTGATGACAATGAAGTGAGAAATGTGCTAAAAATGCTTTTAATTCCCTTTAGGTGGTTCAGGGTGAGTGAGAGATACTTGGGATGAGCTCAGGCTCACTTTAGCAATGATTCAGGGATGGTTATTAAGAGGCAAACGAATTTTTAGCAAAGGAAAGAATGGAGCTGCTATTTTGACAAGTGGAGAAATTGAGCCAAAATCGCAAATCGCGGTAAATTTCCCAAGTGCGTGTCTCGCGATTGCAGAAAAAGTATAGGGAGCAAAGCCTAGATTCTAAGCATAAAGTATAGGGAGTAGGAAGTCGGTTCTAGGTTCGTTGGAAAGCCTAGATTCTAAGCTTTCAGATGAAAAATGTTGTTCCTAGCCCAAACGGTTCCAGAGATACGGACGATTAAATAAAGGTAGTTTTTCGGATTTAAAGCAAACTCAAAATGACAGGTGACAGCTTTCAGCTGCAGAATTGACAGGTGACACGATTTCTAGGAGGCTGTTCTACTTAGGTTAAAATAGTTTGGATTAGATTATTTTAACTAAGAGATTGGTTCTGCACAGTTCTGCTAGGTACTCACAATATAAATTTGAAATAGGCCTCGCACGGATCTGGTCAGGTTTTGGACTGGACTCCGGTTCTGGGCTCGGCACTTCACAGTGATCTGGGTCAGCTCTCTGGTTCTGCTCACAGCGGTCTGGGTCACTCTGGATCTCTGGTCTGGTCTCTGGCAATTGTTCTTGGCAAAATAATTCAAACAGCTCGCCCGGCTGTGCAATAGTTGCAAATGATTTTAAGGTTGCTGAGGCCTGCTGAGACGAGTTCTCAGTTTGTGGGTTTAGGCCCTTGCTTTAAGTTCTGAAGTAAAGTTTTGGTCTTTGGAGATAGATGGATTTGAAGTCTGGATCTCTGGATGTGAAGTCGTCGGTCAGCATGCTCCGCAGCAATTGGAATTGAATGTCTCTACCTGTCCCAGCAGTCTCTTTTTATGTGTTTTGAAAATGGTTGTGTGCCTGGGCCTAGCTAAGCCTGACCCTCTCTACTTGTCATTGGCCCAATTCTCCCCTCTCCAATGATTGGGGGAAGGAAATGGATTGTCAGCATGATGAAGTCTGTTTATGGGTCAGAGGATCCTCCCCTGGTCAGTTTGCCCACAAATCTATATTTGATTCAAATACATCCTTCCCAGATATACAATTTGTTGAAATTACATGTGCACATTACATATTCCTTATTGTCCATGCTTGTCCGCCTCTTATCTTCCTGGGGGCTTGCATTCAAAAATGACAACATTTTGCGCTTTTTAACTGGTTTTGCAATATCGGCCATTTACCCAAAATTACACACATGTGCGCAAGGAGTATGGACATTAATTGATGAAGTGTCAGATTTTTAACATGCAGACATTTGGAGTGAGACCCTATTTTCTGCTAGCAACCCCCCAGAATACACCACAGGGTCCTAACGCCTCTCAAAATGTTCACAGTAAAATCACAAAAATAATGATATTACTTATATAATTCTGACAAGTCCGCACAATGAGTTATCTATCTTTTTAAAATTATGCCCTGGTCAAAAAGGGGTGTGGCTTCCCACATCACAGGGTGGAATAACTGGTTTATCCACTTCCCCCAAGCTCAGCTGCTAGCAGAGGCACTGCCCCTCCCAGTTTCCCCTAAGAGGAAGCCACTTTTACGACGCCCCCAATATAACATTTGCCTGAGTCCAGGACAGGCCTTTGTTCAACTCCCTGTAGTCCCCAGCTGCCACTCCCCTTTCAATCAACAGGGCCATGTGACCTCAGGATGCAGGCAGGCCTGGCAGGGAACACAGCTGTTGATCCAGTTTCAACTCCTGTCGGGGGTCGTTGTCAGGCAGAATCCAGTTTCATTAAGCCAGGTTTCAGCTAAATGTCACTTTTTGTTCCCAGTTTTCTACATTCAAATCAAACTGACAATCTGTACCTATACATTAAATAATTACTTCCTTCAAGTCATTTCAGAATATGGTTTTACATTGTATCCACCTCTTAGCAAGTCTTTCCTTGGTCTGGTTTTGTTTCATTTGTGCAGTTTTACACAAAAGTCTGGTGGTTTTAAAACGCCGGCTTTCTGATAGTGGTGAGTACTGGTAATGCAACCATTTTTGGGATTAAGAAAATGAATTCCCCACAGTTCTGAGTTGCTTTTTTGGCAATCAGCATTGCCATTCCCAATGGTTTCAGGCTACTGTGTGTGTAGCCCACTGGTGGTTTTAGGCAGTGCCCTCCTGTGCTCACAACATAGGCAAAAATGGATGGCAGCCTATTCTTCATGTTTTCCCTGTGCACCCTCTGGGGAGTTCTGGCCATCATGATGTTTTCCATGCCAGTACTGGACAGTTTTATGGTAGGGCTTGGATGCATGGGTAAAAACATCCCACAAACAATGGAGGCCTGGGACATGTTAGGAAGAAATCACACAGGGATTTCACACCTGAACATAGGGATAAAGGATTCAGCGAGTGGGAAAAGTGGGATGCATGAAGCAGGGGGACATGGTGGCTAATGGGGACATAGAGTAATTCAAACAATTTAAATAAAACTTCAGTTTGCGCTGAGGGGGGATAGATTCAGATATGAACAGATTAGACACTAGGTTCAGCGCAATACTGTTAAGAAAGGGGCGACAAGAACACACACACCACTAGAATAGCCACTACAGGAAGCAGACAGCATGAAGGCTAAACAGGGAAAATGTACAACTGTATCACAGACTTTCAGTGTGACTGGGGCTGGCCATTCAAGAGGAAATGGGAGGAAGAACAAGGGCGGGGTATTTCAGAAGAGGATTGGGAAGTTGTCTACAGAAACGTATGGAAAGGGCATAACTGTACACAATACAAAAGAGATTGAATTTACAATTCTGCACAAAGGTACTGCTCCCTGACACGTTGTGCATATTTAAACCACAATGAGATGGCTTAAGTTGGGGAGGGTGCCACCAGGAGGAAACGCTAATGGATATGATGGGGAGCTGCCCGAAATTGGGGGGTTTATGGAAGGCCACAGAAGATTTGATGTATGAGGTGAGTGGAATGCTAACTCAGTCCAGCTTTTATTATGCTGTGCCGATCCGCAGATGGAGAATGGGATGGGAGGGAGACCCAGTTAGGATTTATGCCTCAAACCAATGGCACTGAGAACTGTCTTTTAATTATGTGGTGTGTGATGATGTCAGATTACCTTTGCAGTGATCAATGTAGTTGTGAGGGCTTCTCATGCTGATGTGTGTTGGGGGTGAGGGTGGAGGTTGTCTTTGGATATGCTGTAAAACCCAATCAAAAATATATATATATTTTTTAAAATAGCACACATCCTTTGAAGCCAAACCAGTGCCATTCTTAGGGATTAGGGGGTCCAAGACACAGACCACTTTGGGGCCCTATCACACTTAATAAATGAAGGGACTGTTTCCAGCTCTTTCCGACAGCCAACCTGTTCCATAAGACCAACCTGTCTTCCACCTCTAAACTCTCCTGCACCTCCACACTCCCACTCTCTTCCAATATGTCCTGCACTTCGAGCCACTGCTATGCTCTCCTGCTTGCTGGCCTAAATTCCCACACCCGCCCTGGACACCGCTCGCTTTTACATCGGTCTATTCCCCCTCAGCCACCAGGGACGGGCCAAAGTACTGCCATCTGAGGATTATTATTTTTACTGAGAACATTGGATTGGTTCTCACCGCTCATCGCTTTTCTTTGCCTGCCCTGGGAACCCGCGGGTCTGCTTCCTTTGAGCAAACATTGAGGTAACTTTATAGTGATGATTTGAGTCCAATATCACATCTGATGATTCCGTGTTGCAGTCACATAATGCTGTGGGGTTGACTAAGGAATCCTTCCTGCACAGCCCTGGCCCCACATCAAATAGAGAGTGATGGTTCCTTGCCCCTTGAGACAACCCCAGACACACACACACACACAGACCCAGGGTCAGGTAGCCAACATTGGGCCTCATTATGATCCTGCCGGTCCGGTAAACAAATTCCAGAATTTACGTATACCGGCACTTTACCGGACAGGCAGAGCACAAGTATGCCGGTGTCAGTAACCTGACATACCTCCGACCAAGAACTGGAGCTAACTCAGGTGCCCACTGGCATAAAACAGCCGGTATTTTCAGCACTGGTATTGCCGGTGCCAAAAATACCAGCAAATCCCCCACAGAGTCCTATGAAATGGGGATTTACTGGTGGTTCCGCTGCCTGTAATATCCTAGTTTTACCGGGATATATGGCAGCTGGAACGGTAGGTGTGTTTGCCGGTATTCCGGCAGAATTTCCACCAGGACCGACAAACTTGGAATGAGGCCCATTGTCACGAGAAACACAGAGACACAAAGACACACATACACTGACACAGACAGACATCATCACATTATAGGTACAATATTACAACACACATTTACACATTATCACACTACAAAGGCACTCTCTTCACACATATTAGAATGCTCTATGCATAAATACTGTATTCTACATTGATTAGTTCCACGTAAAAGTGATTTAAGACATATATCATCCCACAATAAATGCACACTACACACACACACACATACACACACTCAAACAAACACACACACACAACACTAATTATCACACTCGCTCAGATATTTTTCATGATATGGCCTTAAATAAATGGACATTTTGGAAAAATATGAATGCCTCCAAAACTGAACTAGATAACATTAACTGGTAACACAGAACCAGGCATAATGAGATCATGTCACTGCATGGTGACACATTCAGCTTGCTCATCAGTGGCGCCAATTCAAAGCTTTACCCGGTACTGTGCAAACTATGAAAATATGTATTTTCTGCAACAATCTTCCTTTGGACTGGCACTTCCATTATCAAGAGGTCTTCCATAGGTTCTGTAATGGATGTGCATGTGATTCTGCCAAATTGAATCGAGTGTGGAGTTTTCAAAAGGAAGAGGGGGGCAATTCAGAGCTAAGCTGGAAAGATAGTCTCATGCAGCGCTGTGTGCACAGTGTAGCCCAGTGTCGTGAATATGGGACCGGTGAGCTGGAAAATGCGATTCCAAAGGCACAGAATCTGAGCTTTAGTGGACCATATGAGAAATATTTTAAACATCCTGCAGACATTGAAATGCATCATTACTGCTGCTATACTTAGCAGCTATTTCAGGTGAGCGCATGAATGCAAGGGTATTGGCAAAGCAGAGGATTCATAGTGAAGTTATATCGCAAGTGCAAAGGAAACTGGCTGACAAGGTAGGGCATTAAGGACGCCTTGAGGCTTAGGGACCAATTAAAAGTATGGTGGCAATGGTAAAACAAGCAATGTTTCCAAATGCCACCTGTATTACCATTTCACCTGATTATGGGTTTTGCAACCCAAAGGTTAAAAAACTAAACAAAAATTGTTATTCTAAGGATTATTTGGACTCACAATTATGCAAATGGTGCTGGAGGTCTTACTGCATGCAATAAAACTGGCATTCTCCAATGAATTCCGATGGGTCTTCAGAATGGGGAGTAACAATCACCTGTATCAAGGCGGTGAATCATCATTACCACTGCCGGTAACAGCATTTCAGTTTGGCTGCAGGGAGAAAAGCTACCACTGGATGTTGATGCAGAACATCTCTCTGTCGCACTCTGGTGTCGGTTTATCCTGTAACTTTTTCAAAGTCATGGATATGGTAGAACTCGGATCTCCTTAGCGGGTCATAGTCTCATGTGAGGGCTGTTGACAGTTTAATTTTCTAGTGTCAGATCTGAAATTCGTACGTTTGTGTTGAGTTGTGATTTGTTTGGATTGACTCGTCAGTATTTTCTGGTTGGGTCTTAGACACTTTAATTAGGATTTTGGAGCCTGCCTTTTTTACTGCTGAGGATCTCTGGCACATGGCTTAACTTCACAGCTTGAGGCTTCTCTTCGCTGCTTTGCTAGTCTTGGACAGAAACCCAATGCCTGGTATGTTTGTTTCATTCTATGCCCAGACTCCACAGCTGGCAATAATATCTAAGCACCTACAGTGTAACAGCAAGACCAGCCAATTGATATTGACCTCACAAAGGAGACACAACTGGGCCTTGTTAATAAGAGAGACCAACAGAGCATGCAAGGCCGATGTGATGTAGCTCTGCAGCATTTCAGTATTTTAGGTTGGGGTGTGAGAAATGCAAAATATCCTCCATGTATTTTGTGCCTTGTTACGGCCTGTGATGAAGCCCTCATCAAGCTGCTGCTCTCTGTCTACTGCCTGGAGTATCACTGGTTGTCCAACTCTGGCTGGGCAGAGTGTCACTTTAGAGGCAAAATCGAAATGTCATCTTGGTTGATTTCAGCCGTGAAAGGCCTTCATTTTACTGCAGTTCGACATCCCATTATAGAATCTGTACACTGTTGTCTCCTCTTTGATCGGCTTATGATAGACAGAAAACAAGTTCATATTTGAAAGTCTAACTCACATTTTGATGAGCATATTTTTAGTATAATGGAAAAAAACCGAATTATCATTTTATTTAATGTTCATGACATAAAGCAATCTGCCTCACGCAACTGCAGCACACAATGCTGACATCCCATCAAGGGTTCTGTTGACCGTTATTTCTGAGAATGTTATTTCAGGTGTCCAAGAATGTGGCAAACCTTGCCACATGTCTTTCCCTTATGCAAGGCAGTTGGCATTCTTAAATGTTTTGACATTTTGAGGCTCAATTTTACTCCTTTCCGCTTTGATTTCCTAGTCTCATTTACACAATTTTTCAGGGCAGGTCTTTTTACTTAGGGACATGTCCCCCGCTGACTCTGACCTTTTACTCATGGTGCCCGAGGCTATTTCACCCTACAGCTAGTCGTGGACAGAAACCTAATGTCTGGCATGTTTGTCTAATTCTATGCCCAGACCCCAGAGCTGCCAGTAATATTCATAACAGCTAAGCATTTACAGTGTAACAGCAAGGACGGCCAATTGATATGGCCTCAAGCAGAAGATAGAACTGGGCCATGATAAGACTAGAGACCAACAGAACATGCAAGACCCATATGATGTAGAGCTCTGCCGCATTTCAGTATTTTAGGTTAGGGTTCGAGAAATGCCTAGAAGTAGCAAAATGTCCTCCATATTTTTTTACCCTGGTTAGGGCCTGTGGTGAAGCCCTCAGCAAGCTGCTGCTCTCTGTCTACTCTCTGGAGTATGGAGTTCCCCCAGTAAGCACCCTCGGCAGGCACAGCAGTCACCTGCTCTGTATACAATCTCTGGTAATTCCTTCTAACTGGATCTCCAAACTGATTGTGCCATCACTTACTTTTGCCTTCCCCTTTTATAGGTATGTGCACCATCTATTTTGGTTAATAATCTTTGCTATTGGTTAGTTAATTTCCATATCTCCCAAGACCTGTGGAATTGATCAGAACTCAGTTCCCCCTCCTCCTCCTCATGTGTTTCGAGTCCTTGCTTTAGCTTTCCCAGGTGATGCCTCATTATGTCCTTTTAGTTCCCTCTGATTGGCTGATTAACGATCTGAATGTGGACCAAAGGCTGAAAGCCTTGGTTCTCCATCTTAGGAACAGGTGGAAACCACATTCACACATGGAATACACAAGCCTGCTGCAGCTCTGGACACAATCTGTCTGTTTGCTGAGTAGAGTTCTCACCCAACATGCTTCCTAAATAAACATTTGCCGGGTTTAGGCTTTCTCTTACAACGTGGATGCATGGACAGTGTTGAATTGGGGCAAAAAACAGGCCCAGGCACTAATGAAAATGTGGCCCACAATCGAATATAGCTAGATGTTAATGTTGTGATAGGTTGAGGGTTTTAGTAAAATGTGTTCCAAATTGTGTATTTTATTGAATATGTTTTCAGTTACACTGGACAAAAGTTCTAGTTGCACAGTGAATTAACTAATTAAATAAGGTCACTCTGGCCAAAAACCTTGCCCGCTTTGACCAAAATAACTGGACCATACTAGCATGTTGGGCCTGCACTTGCCTATGTGTGCATTATTTAACACCATGCTTAAGGTGCTGTTAGCTGCCTGTCACCATCAGCATACTTTGCTCCTGTGTCGTATCAGTGAGTGGCTTCTACTTTGCTCTAGGGTCTCAATTAGCCAATAACTGGATGGAAAATGGTGGGTAACAAAATGTGTCCACATTCCTCTGACATACAGTGGTGGTGCAGGGCGAACTGGGTGTAGGGACCTGGGGAGGCTGCAGAGATCCTGGGAGTTCCACCTTCAACTTCCTCCATGTTTCTCTTCACAAGGAGAATATGCCTTCCCAGCCTCTCACAGTACCCTTGTCCTTACCAGCTGGCTCTCCAAATGTAACTTTACTACAGCCTGGCAAAATATTAGGAAGCGCTCTTTCCCATTTGCGGTAAGCAATATCCAGCCAAGGCAGGGAAATGTGCAAAGGAGAACACTTGTTTTTGTTCTTCACAGGGAGGCAAGTAGTCGTGACAATCCTTAAATTATTTTGGCACCCGCGTGTGTTAATTCTTTAGAAACATACATGGTGTTATTATGGACAATTTGCAACAGTGCAACTTCCATTAGCCCCACTGAAAATAATATAAGTCCATGTTTATTTGCACCCAGGTCAAGGGCAAACTTTGCCCTGGTGCCAACACGCAGAATATGTTTTTTTACACTACGGTAATTCTTGCATTAATACTAATTGCACTTGTACCGCCCATCTTATCTGTGCACTTTGAAGTCTTCAACGACCAGTCCTTTAGCGTGAGTAGGTGTTCCAACACTTGGGGCACGATTCACAGACAGGGGCGCAGAAATGGTGCAACGTCCGGGCGCCAAGAAGGACCCTGCGTGAGCCGTGGCACCGAAAAAATGTTGTGCGCCATGTGCATTCATGGATTCAGGGAGAGTGTGCACGCCTTGGCTTTTTTGATTTTTTGATAAATGCAAATTAATGATGGGAGACCAAGAAATGAGTGTGACCATTCTGCACCCACTTAATCTGCTTCCCGCACACAACACATAGTCACCTGTACTCTGGGAAGACACAGCCTACAGGCACCGTCTTCCCCTGTCATATTCACATGGAATGTGACAGCCCTGAGTACATCAAAGCATTCCAAGAAGGGGGCAGGCACACCTTCCTCCAGGCATGAGCAGCCTAATTAAAATATCAAAAGCCCCATGGATCTGCATTTCTTTGTTCTCCGGCTGGTGGCAGTGGATAATAATGAAAGATAATAGAGGCAAGCCTGCCGAGTGGGCTTGGTTGCCGGAGAGAGAACAGGAAGGAGGGACTAACACCCCTTTGGTGTGCAATGTGTCAACTTGAAGCTAGTTTTCACCCCTCTCTATGAAAAACCGTGAAATGCATGTCTGTGTCCACTATTTAACGTAGGCTAACCACTTTCATAGTGGACAATTATTTGGTTTGGGGGAGATAGAAAGTCTGCTCCCAGAACATATTTCAGGGGAAAACCAGCACTTTAATCAAGAGTCACAGAGGGCTCAGTTAACCAGAGATCTACAACAGACAGGATGATGTGTGCGACTTAGGTACATTTTGTCACCCCCTTGTCTGTCCTGTTGCAGAGCACTCTGGTCTTGACTTCATGCATAACAGAAGATTGTTGGTGGGAACCCAGGATTGGTTCATTAAGGTAGGCTTAGCCTACACCACTCACTGGGGCCCCTTTGGCTTTAAAAGAGGGCTGAACCCCTCACTTAGCAGATCTTCTGAAGACTTTGTAAGGAGTAAGAAGAAGGACTCATTTGGACTCGAGCTGAAGGTACAGTCTACCGTACATCTTCCGCCAGTGAAGGAAGGCCAGGAGTTCCAAGAGGGAAGCAGGCTCCCTCCCCTAAACATCTGCC